>NC_040250.1:29149501-29459928 GCF_001444195.1 Xiphophorus couchianus | reverse complement strand
GAAAATTGAACGCAGTGCTGAAAATTCACATATTGTCACTTTTTCACCTTCTCTCGCTGAGAAAACGCTTTTTTGGTCTCTGACATTGAAAACTCATGAAACTCAAAATTTAGACTTTGTTCCAGCTTCAAACCACCAGAACTACTGCATCTCAGCATTTCTATGCTGTTCCAAAGCTATAAGGCTGAAAAGTGAACGCAGTGCTGAAAATTCACATATTGTCACTTTTTCACCTCTCTCGCTGAGAAAACGCTTTTTTGGTCTCTGACATTCAAAACTCATGAAACTCAAAATTTAGACTTTGTTCCAGCTTCAAACCACCAGAACTACTGCATCTCAGCATTTCTATGCTGTTCCAAAGCTATAAGGCTGAAAAGTGAACGCAGTGCTGAAAATTCACATATTGTCACTTTTTCACCTCTCTCGCTGAGAAAACGCTTTTTTGGTCTCTAACATTCAAAACTCATGAAACTCAAAATTTAGACTTTGTTCCAGCTTCAAACCACCAGAACTACTGCATCTCAGCATTTCTATGCTGTTCCAAAGCTATAAGGCTGAAAAGTGAACGCAGTGCTGAAAATTCACATATTGTCACTTTTTCACCTCTCTCGCTGAGAAAACGCTTTTTTGGTCTCTGACATTCAAAACTCATGAAACTCAAAATTTAGACTTTGTTCCAGCTTCAAACCACCAGAACTACTGCATCTCAGCATTTCTATGCTGTTCCAAAGCTATAAGGCTGAAAAGTGAACGCAGTGCTGAAAATTCACATATTGTCACTTTTTCACCTCTCTCGCTGAGAAAACGCTTTTTTGGTCTCTGAACATTCAAAACTCATGAAACTCAAAATTTAGACTTTGTTCCAGCTTCAAACCACCAGAACTACTGCATCTCAGCATTTCTATGCTGTTCCAAAGCTATAAGGCTGAAAAGTGAACGCAGTGCTGAAAATTCACATATTGTCACTTTTTCACCTCTCTCGCTGAGAAAACGCTTTTTTGGTCTCTGACATTCAAAACTCATGAAACTCAAAATTTAGACTTTGTTCCAGCTTCAAACCACCAGAACTACTGCATCTCAGCATTTCTATGCTGTTCCAAAGCTATAAGGCTGAAAAGTGAACGCAGTGCTGAAAATTCACATATTGTCACTTTTTCACCTCTCTCGCTGAGAAAACGCTTTTTTGGTCTCTGACATTCAAAACTCATGAAACTCAAAATTTAGACTTTGTTCCAGCTTCAAACCACCAGAACTACTGCATCTCAGCATTTCTATGCTGTTCCAAAGCTATAAGGCTGAAAAGTGAACGCAGTGCTGAAAATTCACATATTGTCACTTTTTCACCTCTCTCGCTGAGAAAACGCTTTTTTGGTCTCTAACATTCAAAACTCATGAAACTCAAAATTTAGACTTTGTTCCAGCTTCAAACCACCAGAACTACTGCATCTCAGCATTTCTATGCTGTTCCAAAGCTTATAAGGCTGAAAAGTGAACGCAGTGCTGAAAATTCACATATTGTCACTTTTTCACCTCTCTCGCTGAGAAAACGCTTTTTTGGTCTCTGACATTCAAAACTCATGAAACTCAAAATTTAGACTTTGTTCCAGCTTCAAACCACCAGAACTACTGCATCTCAGCATTTCTATGCTGTTCCAAAGCTATAAGGCTGAAAAGTGAACGCAGTGCTGAAAATTCACATATTGTCACTTTTTCACCTCTCTCGCTGAGAAAACGCTTTTTTGGTCTCTAACATTCAAAACTCATGAAACTCAAAATTTAGACTTTGTTCCAGCTTCAAACCACCAGAACTACTGCATCTCAGCATTTCTATGCTGTTCCAAAGCTATAAGGCTGAAAAGTGAACGCAGTGCTGAAAATTCACATATTGTCACTTTTTCACCTCTCTCGCTGAGAAAACGCTTTTTTGGTCTCTAACATTCAAAACTCATGAAACTCAAAATTTAGACTTTGTTCCAGCTTCAAACCACCAGAACTACTGCATCTCAGCATTTCTATGCT
The DNA here is from genome assembly GCF_001444195.1 of Xiphophorus couchianus. Taxonomy (NCBI): domain Eukaryota; kingdom Metazoa; phylum Chordata; class Actinopteri; order Cyprinodontiformes; family Poeciliidae; genus Xiphophorus; species Xiphophorus couchianus. Next base: position 29,457,909 of record NC_040250.1, on the reverse strand, counting down.
GTTCCAAAGCTTATAAGGCTGAAAAGTGAACGCAGTGCTGAAAATTCACATATTGTCACTTTTTCACCTCTCTCGCTGAGAAAACGCTTTTTTGGTCTCTGAACATTCAAAACTCATGAAACTCAAAATTTAGACTTTGTTCCAGCTTCAAACCACCAGAACTACTGCATCTCAGCATTTCTATGCTGTTCCAAAGCTTATAAGGCTGAAAAGTGAACGCAGTGCTGAAAATTCACATATTGTCACTTTTTCACCTCTCTCGCTGAGAAAACGCTTTTTTGGTCTCTGAACATTCAAAACTCATGAAACTCAAAATTTAGACTTTGTTCCAGCTTCAAACCACCAGAACTACTGCATCTCAGCATTTCTATGCTGTTCCAAAGCTATAAGGCTGAAAAGTGAACGCAGTGCTGAAAATTCACATATTGTCACTTTTTCACCTCTCTCGCTGAGAAAACGCTTTTTTGGTCTCTAACATTCAAAACTCATGAAACTCAAAATTTAGACTTTGTTCCAGCTTCAAACCACCAGAACTACTGCATCTCAGCATTTCTATGCTGTTCCAAAGCTATAAGGCTGAAAAGTGAACGCAGTGCTGAAAATTCACATATTGTCACTTTTTCACCTCTCTCGCTGAGAAAACGCTTTTTTGGTCTCTAACATTCAAAACTCATGAAACTCAAAATTTAGACTTTGTTCCAGCTTCAAACCACCAGAACTACTGCATCTCAGCATTTCTATGCTGTTCCAAAGCTTATAAGGCTGAAAAGTGAACGCAGTGCTGAAAATTCACATATTGTCACTTTTTCACCTCTCTCGCTGAGAAAACGCTTTTTTGGTCTCTGACATTCAAAACTCATGAAACTCAAAATTTAGACTTTGTTCCAGCTTCAAACCACCAGAACTACTGCATCTCAGCATTTCTATGCTGTTCCAAAGCTTATAAGGCTGAAAAGTGAACGCAGTGCTGAAAATTCACATATTGTCACTTTTTCACCTCTCTCGCTGAGAAAACGCTTTTTTGGTCTCTGACATTCAAAACTCATGAAACTCAAAATTTAGACTTTGTTCCAGCTTCAAACCACCAGAACTACTGCATCTCAGCATTTCTATGCTGTTCCAAAGCTTATAAGGCTGAAAAGTGAACGCAGTGCTGAAAATTCACATATTGTCACTTTTTCACCTCTCTCGCTGAGAAAACGCTTTTTTGGTCTCTAACATTCAAAACTCATGAAACTCAAAATTTAGACTTTGTTCCAGCTTCAAACCACCAGAACTACTGCATCTCAGCATTTCTATGCTGTTCCAAAGCTATAAGGCTGAAAAGTGAACGCAGTGCTGAAAATTCACATATTGTCACTTTTTCACCTCTCTCGCTGAGAAAACGCTTTTTTGGTCTCTAACATTCAAAACTCATGAAACTCAAAATTTAGACTTTGTTCCAGCTTCAAACCACCAGAACTACTGCATCTCAGCATTTCTATGCTGTTCCAAAGCTATAAGGCTGAAAAGTGAACGCAGTGCTGAAAATTCACATATTGTCACTTTTTCACCTCTCTCGCTGAGAAAACGCTTTTTTGGTCTCTAACATTCAAAACTCATGAAACTCAAAATTTAGACTTTGTTCCAGCTTCAAACCACCAGAACTACTGCATCTCAGCATTTCTATGCTGTTCCAAAGCTATAAGGCTGAAAAGTGAACGCAGTGCTGAAAATTCACATATTGTCACTTTTTCACCTCTCTCGCTGAGAAAACGCTTTTTTGGTCTCTAACATTCAAAACTCATGAAACTCAAAATTTAGACTTTGTTCCAGCTTCAAACCACCAGAACTACTGCATCTCAGCATTTCTATGCTGTTCCAAAGCTATAAGGCTGAAAAGTGAACGCAGTGCTGAAAATTCACATATTGTCACTTTTTCACCTCTCTCGCTGAGAAAACGCTTTTTTGGTCTCTAACATTCAAAACTCATGAAACTCAAAATTTAGACTTTGTTCCAGCTTCAAACCACCAGAACTACTGCATCTCAGCATTTCTATGCTGTTCCAAAGCTTATAAGGCTGAAAGTGAACGCAGTGCTGAAAATTCACATATTGTCACTTTTTCACCTCTCTCGCTGAGAAAACGCTTTTTTGGTCTCTAACATTCAAAACTCATGAAACTCAAAATTTAGACTTTGTTCCAGCTTCAAACCACCAGAACTACTGCATCTCAGCATTTCTATGCTGTTCCAAAGCTTATAAGGCTGAAAAGTGAACGCAGTGCTGAAAATTCACATATTGTCACTTTTTCACCTCTCTCGCTGAGAAAACGCTTTTTTGGTCTCTGACATTCAAAACTCATGAAACTCAAAATTTAGACTTTGTTCCAGCTTCAAACCACCAGAACTACTGCATCTCAGCATTTCTATGCTGTTCCAAACCTACTAAGGCTGAAAATTGAACGCAGTGCTGAAAATTCACATATTGTCACTTTTTCACCTCTCTCGCTGAGAAAACGCTTTTTTGGTCTCTAACATTCAAAACTCATGAAACTCAAAATTTAGACTTTGTTCCAGCTTCAAACCACCAGAACTACTGCATCTCAGCATTTCTATGCTGTTCCAAAGCTATAAGGCTGAAAATTGAACGCAGTGCTGAAAATTCACATATTGTCACTTTTTCACCTCTCTCGCTGAGAAAACGCTTTTTTGGTCTCTAACATTCAAAACTCATGAAACTCAAAATTTAGACTTTGTTCCAGCTTCAAACCACCAGAACTACTGCATCTCAGCATTTCTATGCTGTTCCAAAGCTTATAAGGCTGAAAAGTGAACGCAGTGCTGAAAATTCACATATTGTCACTTTTTCACCTCTCTCGCTGAGAAAACGCTTTTTTGGTCTCTAACATTCAAAACTCATGAAACTCAAAATTTAGACTTTGTTCCAGCTTCAAACCACCAGAACTACTGCATCTCAGCATTTCTATGCTGTTCCAAAGCTTATAAGGCTGAAAAGTGAACGCAGTGCTGAAAATTCACATATTGTCACTTTTTCACCTCTCTCGCTGAGAAAACGCTTTTTTGGTCTCTAACATTCAAAACTCATGAAACTCAAAATTTAGACTTTGTTCCAGCTTCAAACCACCAGAACTACTGCATCTCAGCATTTCTATGCTGTTCCAAAGCTATAAGGCTGAAAATTGAACGCAGTGCTGAAAATTCACATATTGTCACTTTTTCACCTCTCTCGCTGAGAAAACGCTTTTTTGGTCTCTAACATTCAAAACTCATGAAACTCAAAATTTAGACTTTGTTCCAGCTTCAAACCACCAGAACTACTGCATCTCAGCATTTCTATGCTGTTCCAAAGCTATAAGGCTGAAAAGTGAACGCAGTGCTGAAAATTCACATATTGTCACTTTTTCACCTCTCTCGCTGAGAAAACGCTTTTTTGGTCTCTAACATTCAAAACTCATGAAACTCAAAATTTAGACTTTGTTCCAGCTTCAAACCACCAGAACTACTGCATCTCAGCATTTCTATGCTGTTCCAAAGCTTATAAGGCTGAAAAGTGAACGCAGTGCTGAAAATTCACATATTGTCACTTTTTCACCTCTCTCGCTGAGAAAACGCTTTTTTGGTCTCTGACATTCAAAACTCATGAAACTCAAAATTTAGACTTTGTTCCAGCTTCAAACCACCAGAACTACTGCATCTCAGCATTTCTATGCTGTTCCAAAGCTATAAGGCTGAAAAGTGAACGCAGTGCTGAAAATTCACATATTGTCACTTTTTCACCTCTCTCGCTGAGAAAACGCTTTTTTGGTCTCTGACATTCAAAACTCATGAAACTCAAAATTTAGACTTTGTTCCAGCTTCAAACCACCAGAACTACTGCATCTCAGCATTTCTATGCTGTTCCAAAGCTAATAAGGCTGAAAATTGAACGCAGTGCTGAAAATTCACATATTGTCACTTTTTCACCTCTCTCGCTGAGAAAACGCTTTTTTGGTCTCTAACATTCAAAACTCATGAAACTCAAAATTTAGACTTTGTTCCAGCTTCAAACCACCAGAACTACTGCATCTCAGCATTTCTATGCTGTTCCAAAGCTAAAAAGGCTGAAAAGTGAACGCAGTGCTGAAAATTCACATATTGTCACTTTTTCACTTCTCTCGCTGAGAAAACGCTTTTTTGGTCTCTAACATTCAAAACTCATGAAACTCAAAATTTAGACTTTGTTCCAGCTTCAAACCACCAGAACTACTGCATCTCAGCATTTCTATGCTGTTCCAAAGCTTATAAGGCTGAAAAGTGAACGCAGTGCTGAAAATTCACATATTGTCACTTTTTCACCTCTCTCGCTGAGAAAACGCTTTTTTGGTCTCTAACATTCAAAACTCATGAAACTCAAAATTTAGACTTTGTTCCAGCTTCAAACCACCAGAACTACTGCATCTCAGCATTTCTATGCTGTTCCAAAGCTTATAAGGCTGAAAAGTGAACGCAGTGCTGAAAATTCACATATTGTCACTTTTTTATTTCTCTCGCTGAGAAAACGCTTTTTTGGTCTCTGACATTCAAAACTCATGAAACTCAAAATTTAGACTTTGTTCCAGCTTCAAACCACCAGAACTACTGCATCTCAGCATTTCTATGCTGTTCCAAAGCTAGTAAGGCTGAAAATTGAACGCAGTGCTGAAAATTCACATATTGTCACTTTTTCACCTCTCTCGCTGAGAAAACGCTTTTTTGGTCTCTAACATTCAAAACTCATGAAACTCAAAATTTAGACTTTGTTCCAGCTTCAAACCACCAGAACTACTGCATCTCAGCATTTCTATGCTGTTCCAAAGCTAGTAAGGCTGAAAAGTGAACGCAGTGCTGAAAATTCACATATTGTCACTTTTTCACCTCTCTCGCTGAGAAAACGCTTTTTTGGTCTCTAACATTCAAAACTCATGAAACTCAAAATTTAGACTTTGTTCCAGCTTCAAACCACCAGAACTACTGCATCTCAGCATTTCTATGCTGTTCCAAAGCTTATAAGGCTGTAAAGTGAACGCAGTGCTGAAAATTCACATATTGTCACTTTTTCACCTCTCTCGCTGAGAAAACGCTTTTTTGGTCTCTGACATTCAAAACTCATGAAACTCAAAATTTAGACTTTGTTCCAGCTTCAAACCACCAGAACTACTGCATCTCAGCATTTCTATGCTGTTCCAAAGCTTATAAGGCTGAAAAGTGAACGCAGTGCTGAAAATTCACATATTGTCACTTTTTCACCTCTCTCGCTGAGAAAACGCTTTTTTGGTCTCTGAACATTCAAAACTCATGAAACTCAAAATTTAGACTTTGTTCCAGCTTCAAACCACCAGAACTACTGCATCTCAGCATTTCTATGCTGTTCCAAAGCTTATAAGGCTGTAAAGTGAACGCAGATGCCTGAAAATTCACATATTGTCACTTTTTCACCTCTCTCGCTGAGAAAACGCTTTTTTGGTCTCTGACATTCAAAACTCATGAAACTCAAAATTTAGACTTTGTTCCAGCTTCAAACCACCAGAACTACTGCATCTCAGCATTTCTATGCTGTTCCAAAGCTAGTAAGGCTGAAAATTGAACGCAGTGCTGAAAATTCACATATTGTCACTTTTTCACCTCTCTCGCTGAGAAAACGCTTTTTTGGTCTCTAACATTCAAAACTCATGAAACTCAAAATTTAGACTTTGTTCCAGCTTCAAACCACCAGAACTACTGCATCTCAGCATTTCTATGCTGTTCCAAAGCTTATAAGGCTGAAAAGTGAACGCAGTGCTGAAAATTCACATATTGTCACTTTTTCACCTCTCTCGCTGAGAAAACGCTTTTTTGGTCTCTGACATTCAAAACTCATGAAACTCAAAATTTAGACTTTGTTCCAGCTTCAAACCACCAGAACTACTGCATCTCAGCATTTCTATGCTGTTCCAAAGCTTATAAGGCTGTAAAGTGAACGCAGTGCTGAAAATTCACATATTGTCACTTTTTCACCTCTCTCGCTGAGAAAACGCTTTTTTGGTCTCTAACATTCAAAACTCATGAAACTCAAAATTTAGACTTTGTTCCAGCTTCAAACCACCAGAACTACTGCATCTCAGCATTTCTATGCTGTTCCAAAGCTATAAAGGCTGAAAAGTGAACGCAGTGCTGAAAATTCACATATTGTCACTTTTTCACCTCTCTCGCTGAGAAAACGCTTTTTTGGTCTCTGACATTCAAAACTCATGAAACTCAAAATTTAGACTTTGTTCCAGCTTCAAACCACCAGAACTACTGCATCTCAGCATTTCTATGCTGTTCCAAAGCTATAAGGCTGAAAAGTGAACGCAGTGCTGAAAATTCACATATTGTCACTTTTTCACCTCTCTCGCTGAGAAAACGCTTTTTTGGTCTCTGACATTCAAAACTCATGAAACTCAAAATTTAGACTTTGTTCCAGCTTCAAACCACCAGAACTACTGCATCTCAGCATTTCTATGCTGTTCCAAAGCTAGTAAGGCTGAAAATTGAACGCAGTGCTGAAAATTCACATATTGTCACTTTTTCACCTCTCTCGCTGAGAAAACGCTTTTTTGGTCTCTAACATTCAAAACTCATGAAACTCAAAATTTAGACTTTGTTCCAGCTTCAAACCACCAGAACTACTGCATCTCAGCATTTCTATGCTGTTCCAAAGCTTATAAGGCTGTAAAGTGAACGCAGTGCTGAAAATTCACATATTGTCACTTTTTCACCTCTCTCGCTGAGAAAACGCTTTTTTGGTCTCTGACATTCAAAACTCATGAAACTCAAAATTTAGACTTTGTTCCAGCTTCAAACCACCAGAACTACTGCATCTCAGCATTTCTATGCTGTTCCAAAGCTTATAAGGCTGAAAAGTGAACGCAGTGCTGAAAATTCACATATTGTCACTTTTTCACCTCTCTCGCTGAGAAAACGCTTTTTTGGTCTCTGACATTCAAAACTCATGAAACTCAAAATTTAGACTTTGTTCCAGCTTCAAACCACCAGAACTACTGCATCTCAGCATTTCTATGCTGTTCCAAAGCTTATAAGGCTGAAAAGTGAACGCAGTGCTGAAAATTCACATATTGTCACTTTTTCACCTCTCTCGCTGAGAAAACGCTTTTTTGGTCTCTGACATTCAAAACTCATGAAACTCAAAATTTAGACTTTGTTCCAGCTTCAAACCACCAGAACTACTGCATCTCAGCATTTCTATGCTGTTCCAAAGCTTATAAGGCTGAAAATTGAACGCAGTGCTGAAAATTCACATATTGTCACTTTTTCACCTCTCTCGCTGAGAAAACGCTTTTTTGGTCTCTAACATTCAAAACTCATGAAACTCAAAATTTAGACTTTGTTCCAGCTTCAAACCACCAGAACTACTGCATCTCAGCATTTCTATGCTGTTCCAAAGCTTATAAGGCTGAAAAGTGAACGCAGTGCTGAAAATTCACATATTGTCACTTTTTCACCTCTCTCGCTGAGAAAACGCTTTTTTGGTCTCTAACATTCAAAACTCATGAAACTCAAAATTTAGACTTTGTTCCAGCTTCAAACCACCAGAACTACTGCATCTCAGCATTTCTATGCCGAAAATTCACATATTGTCACTTTTTCACCTCTCTCGCTGAGAAAACGCTTTTTTGGTCTCTGACATTCAAAACTCATGAAACTCAAAATTTAGACTTTGTTCCAGCTTCAAACCACCAGAACTACTGCATCTCAACATTTCTATGCTGTTCCAAAGCTAGTAAGGCTGAAAAGTGAACGCAGTGCTGAAAATTCACATATTGTCACTTTTTCATCTCTCTCGCTGAGAAAACGGTTTTTTGGTCTCTAACATTGAAAACCCATGAAACTCAAAATTTAGACTTTGTTCCAGCTTCAAACCACCAGAACTACTGCATCTCAGCATTTCTATGCTGTTCCAAAGCTTATAAGGCTGTAAAGTGAACGCAGAGCCGAAAATTCACATATTGTCACAATTTCACCTCTCTCGCTGAGAAAACGCTTTTTTGGTCTCTAACATTCAAAACTCATGAAACTCAAAATTTAGACTTTGTTCCAGCTTCAAACCACCAGAACTACTGCATCTCAGCATTTCTATGCTGTTCCAAAGCTTATAAGGCTGTAAAGTGAACGCAGAGCCGAAAATTCACATATTGTCACTTTTTCACCTCTCTCGCTGAGAAAACGCTTTTTTGGTCTCTGACATTCAAAACTCATGAAACTCAAAATTTAGACTTTGTTCCAGCTTCAAACCACCAGAACTACTGCATCTCAGCATTTCTATGCTGTTCCAAAGCTTATAAGGCTGAAAAGTGAACGCAGATGCTGAAAATTCACATATTGTCACTTTTTCACCTCTCTCGCTGAGAAAACGCTTTTTTGGTCTCTAACATTCAAAACTCATGAAACTCAAAATTTAGACTTTGTTCCAGCTTCAAACCACCAGAACTACTGCATCTCAGCATTTCTATGCTGTTCCAAAGCTTATAAGGCTGTAAAGTGAACGCAGTGCTGAAAATTCACATATTGTCACTTTTTCACCTCTCTCGCTGAGAAAACGCTTTTTTGGTCTCTGACATTCAAAACTCATGAAACTCAAAATTTAGACTTTGTTCCAGCTTCAAACCACCAGAACTACTGCATCTCAGCATTTCTATGCTGTTCCAAAGCTAGTAAGGCTGAAAAGTGAACGCAGTGCTGAAAATTCACATATTGTCACTTTTTCACCTCTCTCGCTGAGAAAACGCTTTTTTGGTCTCTAACATTCAAAACTCATGAAACTCAAAATTTAGACTTTGTTCCAGCTTCAAACCACCAGAACTACTGCATCTCAGCATTTCTATGCTGTTCCAAAGCTTATAAGGCTGAAAAGTGAACGCAGTGCTGAAAATTCACATATTGTCACTTTTTCACCTCTCTCGCTGAGAAAACGCTTTTTTGGTCTCTAACATTCAAAACTCATGAAACTCAAAATTTAGACTTTGTTCCAGCTTCAAACCACCAGAACTACTGCATCTCAGCATTTCTATGCTGTTCCAAAGCTAGTAAGGCTGAAAATTGAACGCAGTGCTGAAAATTCACATATTGTCACTTTTTCACCTCTCTCGCTGAGAAAACGCTTTTTTGGTCTCTGACATTCAAAACTCATGAAACTCAAAATTTAGACTTTGTTCCAGCTTCAAACCACCAGAACTACTGCATCTCAGCATTTCTATGCTGTTCCAAAGCTATAAGGCTGAAAAGTGAACGCAGTGCTGAAAATTCACATATTGTCACTTTTTCACCTCTCTCGCTGAGAAAACGCTTTTTTGGTCTCTAACATTCAAAACTCATGAAACTCAAAATTTAGACTTTGTTCCAGCTTCAAACCACCAGAACTACTGCATCTCAGCATTTCTATGCTGTTCCAAAGCTATAAGGCTGAAAAGTGAACGCAGTGCTGAAAATTCACATATTGTCACTTTTTCACCTCTCTCGCTGAGAAAACGCTTTTTTGGTCTCTGACATTCAAAACTCATGAAACTCAAAATTTAGACTTTGTTCCAGCTTCAAACCACCAGAACTACTGCATCTCAGCATTTCTATGCTGTTCCAAAGCTACTAAGGCTGAAAATTGAACGCAGTGCTGAAAATTCACATATTGTCACTTTTTCACCTTCTCTCGCTGAGAAAACGCTTTTTTGGTCTCTAACATTCAAAACTCATGAAACTCAAAATTTAGACTTTGTTCCAGCTTCAAACCACCAGAACTACTGCATCTCAGCATTTCTATGCTGTTCCAAAGCTTATAAGGCTGTAAAGTGAACGCAGAGCCTGAAAATTCACATATTGTCACTTTTTCACCTCTCTCGCTGAGAAAACGCTTTTTTGGTCTCTAACATTCAAAACTCATGAAACTCAAAATTTAGACTTTGTTCCAGCTTCAAACCACCAGAACTACTGCATCTCAGCATTTCTATGCTGTTCCAAAGCTTATAAGGCTGAAAATTGAACGCAGTGCTGAAAATTCACATATTGTCACTTTTTCACCTCTCTCGCTGAGAAAACGCTTTTTTGGTCTCTGACATTCAAAACTCATGAAACTCAAAATTTAGACTTTGTTCCAGCTTCAAACCACCAGAACTACTGCATCTCAGCATTTCTATGCTGTTCCAAAGCTATAAGGCTGAAAATTGAACGCAGATGCTGAAAATTCACATATTGTCACTTTTTCACCTCTCTCGCTGAGAAAACGCTTTTTTGGTCTCTAACATTCAAAACTCATGAAACTCAAAATTTAGACTTTGTTCCAGCTTCAAACCACCAGAACTACTGCATCTCAGCATTTCTATGCTGTTCCAAAGCTTATAAGGCTGAAAAGTGAACGCAGTGCTGAAAATTCACATATTGTCACTTTTTCACCTCTCTCGCTGAGAAAACGCTTTTTTGGTCTCTGACATTCAAAACTCATGAAACTCAAAATTTAGACTTTGTTCCAGCTTCAAACCACCAGAACTACTGCATCTCAGCATTTCTATGCTGTTCCAAAGCTAAAAAGGCTGAAAAGTGAACGCAGTGCTGAAAATTCACATATTGTCACTTTTTCACCTCTCTCGCTGAGAAAACGCTTTTTTGGTCTCTAACATTCAAAACTCATGAAACTCAAAATTTAGACTTTGTTCCAGCTTCAAACCACCAGAACTACTGCATCTCAGCATTTCTATGCCGAAAATTCACATATTGTCACTTTTTCACCTCTCTCGCTGAGAAAACGCTTTTTTGGTCTCTAACATTCAAAACTCATGAAACTCAAAATTTAGACTTTGTTCCAGCTTCAAACCACCATAACTACTGCATCTCAGCATTTCTATGCTGTTCCAAACGTACTAAGGCTGAAAATTGAACGCAGTGCTGAAAATTCACATATTGTCACTTTTTCACCTCTCTCGCTCAGAAAACGCTTTTTTGGTCTCTGACATTCAAAACTCATGAAACTCAAAATTTAGACTTTGTTCTAGCTTCAAACCACCAGAACTACTGCATCTCAGCATTTCTATGCTGTTCCAAAGCTAGTAAGGCTGAAAAGTGAACGCAGTGCTGAAAATTCACATATTGTCACTTTTTCACCTCTCTCGCTGAGAAAACGCTTTTTTTGGTCTCTAACATTCAAAACTCATGAAACTCAAAATTTAGACTTTGTTCCAGCTTCAAACCACCAGAACTACTGCATCTCAGCATTTCTATGCTGTTCCAAAGCTAATAAGGCTGAAAATTGAACGCAGTGCTGAAAATTCACATATTGTCACTTTTTTATTTCTCTCGCTGAGAAAACGCTTTTTTGGTCTCTAACATTCAAAACTCATGAAACTCAAAATTTAGACTTTGTTCCAGCTTCAAACCACCAGAACTACTGCATCTCAGCATTTCTATGCTGTTCCAAAGCTTATAAGGCTGAAAAGTGAACGCAGTGCTGAAAATTCACATATTGTCACTTTTTCACCTCTCTCGCTGAGAAAACGCTTTTTTGGTCTCTAACATTCAAAACTCATGAAACTCAAAATTTAGACTTTGTTCCAGCTTCAAACCACCAGAACTACTGCATCTCAGCATTTCTATGCTGTTCCAAAGCTTATAAGGCTGTAAAGTGAACGCAGTGCTAAAATTCACATATTGTCACTTTTTTATTTCTCTCGCCGAGAAAACGCTTTTTTGGTCTCTGACATTCAAAACTCATGAAACTCAAAATTTAGACTTTGTTCCAGCTTCAAATCACCAGAACTACTGCATCTCAGCATTTCTATGCCGAAAATTCACATATTGTCACTTTTTCATCTCTCTCGCTGAGAAAACGGTTTTTTGGTCTCTAACATTGAAAACCCATGAAACTCAAAATTTAGACTTTGTACCAGCTTCAAACCACCAGAACTACTGCATCTCAGCATTTCTATACTGTTCCAAAGCTTATAAGGCTGTAAAGTGAACGCAGAGCCGAAAATTCACATATTGTCACTTTTTTATTTCTCTCGCTGAGAAAACGCTTTTTTGGTCTCTAACATTGAAAACTCATGAAACTCAAAATTTAGACTTTGTTCCAGCTTCAAACCACCAGAACTACTGCATCTCAGCATTTCTATGCTGTTCCAAAGCTTATAAGGCTGAAAATTGAACGCAGTGCTGAAAATTCACATATTGTCACTTTTTCACCTCTCTCGCTGAGAAAACGCTTTTTTGGTCTCTAACATTCAAAACTCATGAAACTCAAAATTTAGACTTTGTTCCAGCTTCAAACCACCAGAACTACTGCATCTCAGCATTTCTATGCTGTTCCAAAGCTTATAAGGCTGTAAAGTGAACGCAGTGCTGAAAATTCACATATTGTCACTTTTTCACCTCTCTCGCTGAGAAAACGCTTTTTTGGTCTCTGACATTCAAAACTCATGAAACTCAAAATTTAGACTTTGTTCCAGCTTCAAACCACCAGAACTACTGCATCTCAGCATTTCTATGCTGTTCCAAAGCTTATAAGGCTGTAAAGTGAACGCAGATGCCTGAAAATTCACATATTGTCACTTTTTCACCTCTCTCGCTGAGAAAACGCTTTTTTGGTCTCTAACATTCAAAACTCATGAAACTCAAAATTTAGACTTTGTTCCAGCTTCAAACCACCAGAACTACTGCATCTCAGCATTTCTATGCTGTTCCAAAGCTTATAAGGCTGTAAAGTGAACGCAGTGCTGAAAATTCACATATTGTCACTTTTTCACTTCTCTCGCTGAGAAAACGCTTTTTTGGTCTCTAACATTCAAAACTCATGAAACTCAAAATTTAGACTTTGTTCCAGCTTCAAACCACCAGAACTACTGCATCTCAGCATTTCTATGCTGTTCCAAAGCTAGTAAGGCTGAAAATTGAACGCAGTGCTGAAAATTCACATATTGTCACTTTTTCACCTCTCTCGCTGAGAAAACGCTTTTTTGGTCTCTAACATTCAAAACTCATGAAACTCAAAATTTAGACTTTGTTCCAGCTTCAAACCACCAGAACTACTGCATCTCAGCATTTCTATGCTGTTCCAAAGCTTATAAGGCTGTAAAGTGAACGCAGTGCTGAAAATTCACATATTGTCACTTTTTTATTTCTCTCGCCGAGAAAACGCTTTTTTGGTCTCTGACATTCAAAACTCATGAAACTCAAAATTTAGACTTTGTTCCAGCTTCAAATCACCAGAACTACTGCATCTCAGCATTTCTATGCCGAAAATTCACATATTGTCACTTTTTCACCTCTCTCGCTGAGAAAACGCTTTTTTGGTCTCTAACATTCAAAACTCATGAAACTCAAAATTTAGACTTTGTTCCAGCTTCAAACCACCAGAACTACTGCATCTCAGCATTTCTATGCCGAAAATTCACATATTGTCACTTTTTCACCTCTCTCGCTGAGAAAACGCTTTTTTGGTCTCTGACATTCAAAACTCATGAAACTCAAAATTTAGACTTTGTTCCAGCTTCAAACCACCAGAACTACTGCATCTCAGCATTTCTATGCCGAAAATTCACATATTGTCACTTTTTCATCTCTCTCGCTGAGAAAACGCTTTTTTGGTCTCTAACATTCAAAACTCATGAAACTCAAAATTTAGACTTTGTTCCAGCTTCAAACCACCAGAACTACTGCATCTCAGCATTTCTATGCTGTTCCAAAGCTTATAAGGCTGTAAAGTGAACGCAGAGCCGAAAATTCACATATTGTCACTTTTTCACTTCTCTCGCTGAGAAAACGCTTTTTTGGTCTCTGACATTCAAAACTCATGAAACTCAAAATTTAGACTTTGTTCCAGCTTCAAACCACCAGAACTACTGCATCTCAGCATTTCTATGCTGTTCCAAACCTACTAAGGCTGAAAATTGAACGCAGTGCTGAAAATTCACATATTGTCACTTTTTCACCTTCTCTCGCTGAGAAAACGCTTTTTTGGTCTCTGACATTCAAAACTCATGAAACTCAAAATTTAGACTTTGTTCCAGCTTCAAACCACCAGAACTACTGCATCTCAGCATTTCTATGCTGTTCCAAAGCTAGTAAGGCTGAAAATTGAACGCAGTGCTGAAAATTCACATATTGTCACTTTTTCACCTCTCTCGCTGAGAAAACGCTTTTTTGGTCTCTGACATTCAAAACTCATGAAACTCAAAATTTAGACTTTGTTCTAGCTTCAAACCACCAGAACTACTGCATCTCAGCATTTCTATGCTGTTCCAAAGCTTCTAAGGCTGTAAAGTGAACGCAGAGCCGAAAATTCACATATTGTCACTTTTTTATTTCTCTCGCTGAGAAAACGCTTTTTTGGTCTCTGACATTGAAAACTCATGAAACTCAAAATTTAGACTTTGTTCCAGCTTCAAACCACCAGAACTACTGCATCTCAGCATTTCTATGCTATTCCAAAGCTTATTAGGCTGTAAAGTGAACACAGAGCCGAAAATTCACATATTGTCACTTTTTCATCTCTCTCGCTGAGAAAACGGTTTTTTGGTCTCTGACATTCAAAACTCATGAAACTCAAAATTTAGACTTTGTTCCAGCTTCAAACCACCAGAACTACTGCATCTCAGCATTTCTATGCCGAAAATTCACATATTGTCACTTTTTCACCTCTCTCGCTGAGAAAACGCTTTTTTGGTCTCTGACATTCAAAACTCATGAAACTCAAAATTTAGACTTTGTTCCAGCTTCAAACCACCAGAACTACTGCATCTCAGCATTTCTATGCTGTTCCAAAGCTTTTAAAGCTGTAAAGTGAACGCAGAGCCGAAAATTCACACATTGTCACTTTTTCACCTCTCTCGCTGAGAAAACGCTTTTTTGGTCTCTGACATTCAAAACTCATGAAACTCAAAATTTAGACTTTGTTCCAGCTTCAAACCACCAGAACTACTGCATCTCAGCATTTCTATGCCGAAAATTCACATATTGTCACTTTTTCATCTCTCTCGCTGAGAAAACGCTTTTTTGGTCTCTAACATTCAAAACTCATGAAACTCAAAATGTAGACTTTGTTCCAGCTTCAAACCACCAGAACTACTGCATCTCAGCATTTCTATGCTGTTCCAAAGCTTCTAAGGCTGTAAAGTGAACGCAGAGCCGAAAATTCACATATTGTCACTTTTTCACTTCTCTCGCTGAGAAAACGCTTTTTTGGTCTCTGACATTCAAAACTCATGAAACTCAAAATTTAGACTTTGTTCCAGCTTCAAACCACCAGAACTACTGCATCTCAGCATTTCTATGCTGTTCCAAACCTACTAAGGCTGAAAATTGAACGCAGTGCTGAAAATTCACATATTGTCACTTTTTCACCTCTCTCGCTGAGAAAACGCTTTTTTGGTCTCTAACATTCAAAACTCATGAAACTCAAAATTT
Source organism: Xiphophorus couchianus (assembly GCF_001444195.1). NCBI lineage: Eukaryota > Metazoa > Chordata > Actinopteri > Cyprinodontiformes > Poeciliidae > Xiphophorus > Xiphophorus couchianus. The sequence goes on along the minus strand of NC_040250.1, from coordinate 29,442,470 downwards.
AGACTTTGTTCCAGCTTCAAACCACCAGAACTACTGCATCTCAGCATTTCTATGCTGTTCCAAAGCTATAAGGCTGAAAAGTGAACGCAGTGCTGAAAATTCACATATTGTCACTTTTTCACTTCTCTCGCTGAGAAAACGCTTTTTTGGTCTCTGACATTCAAAACTCATGAAACTCAAAATTTAGACTTTGTTCCAGCTTCAAACCACCAGAACTACTGCATCTCAGCATTTCTATGCTGTTCCAAAGCTAATAAGGCTGAAAAGTGAACGCAGTGCTTAAAATTCAAATATTGTCACTTTTTTATTTCTCTCGCTGAGAAAACGCTTTTTTGGTCTCTAACATTCAAAACTCATGAAACTCAAAATTTAGACTTTGTTCCAGCTTCAAACCACCAGAACTACTGCATCTCAGCATTTCTATGCTGTTCCAAACCTACTAAGGCTGAAAATTGAACGCAGTGCTGAAAATTCACATATTGTCACTTTTTCACCTCTCTCGCTGAGAAAACGCTTTTTTGGTCTCTGACATTCAAAACTCATGAAACTCAAAATTTAGACTTTGTTCCAGCTTCAAACCACCAGAACTACTGCATCTCAGCATTTCTATGCTGTTCCAAACGTACTAAGGCTGAAAATTGAACGCAGTGCTGAAAATTCACATATTGTCACTTTTTCACCTCTCTCGCTGAGAAAACGCTTTTTTGGTCTCTGACATTCAAAACTCATGAAACTCAAAATTTAGACTTTGTTCCAGCTTCAAACCACCAGAACTACTGCATCTCAGCATTTCTATGCTTTCCCACAGCTTATAAGGCTGAAAAGTGAACGCAGAGCCGAAATTTCACATATTGTCACTTTTTCACCTCTCTCGCTGAGAAAACGCTTTTTTGGTCTCTGACATTCAAAACTCATGAAACTCAAAATTTAGACTTTGTTCCAGCTTCAAACCACCAGAACTACTGCATCTCAGCATTTCTATGCTGTTCCAAAGCTTATAAGGCTGTAAAGTGAACGCAGAGCCGAAATTTCACATATTGTCACTTTTTCACCTCTCTCGCTGAGAAAACGCTTTTTTGGTCTCTAACATTGAAAACTCATGAAACTCAAAATTTAGACTTTGTTCCAGCTTCAAACCACCAGAACTACTGCATCTCAGCATTTCTATGCCGAAAATTCACATATTGTCACTTTTTCACCTCTCTCGCTGAGAAAACGCTTTTTTGGTCTCTGACATTCAAAACTCATGAAACTCAAAATTTAGACTTTGTTCCAGCTTCAAACCACCAGAACTACTGCATCTCAGCATTTCTATGCTGTTCCAAACGTACTAAGGCTGAAAAGTGAACGCAGTGGTGAAAATTCACATATTGTCACTTTTTCACCTCTCTCGCTGAGAAAACGCTTTTTTGGTCTCTAACATTCAAAACTCATGAAACTCAAAATGTAGACTTTGTTCCAGCTTCAAACCACCAGAACTACTGCATCTCAGCATTTCTATGCTGTTCCAAACCTACTAAGGCTGAAAATTGAACGCAGTGCTGAAAATTCACATATTGTCACTTTTTCACCTCTCTCGCTGAGAAAACGCTTTTTTGGTCTCTGACATTCAAAACTCATGAAACTCAAAATTTAGACTTTGTTCCAGCTTCAAACCACCAGAACTACTGCATCTCAGCATTTCTATGCTGTTCCAAAGCTTCTAAGGCTGTAAAGTGAACGCAGAGCCGAAAATTCACATATTGTCACTTTTTTATTTCTCTCGCTGAGAAAACGCTTTTTTGGTCTCTGACATTGAAAACTCATGAAACTCAAAATTTAGACTTTGTACCAGCTTCAAACCACCAGAACTACTGCATCTCAGCATTTCTATGCTGTTCCAAAGCTAAAAAGGCTGAAAAGTGAACGCAGTGCTGAAAATTCACATATTGTCACTTTTTTATTTCTCTCGCCTGAGAAAACGCTTTTTTGGTCTCTGACATTCAAAACTCATGAAACTCAAAATTTAGACTTTGTTCCAGCTTCAAACCACCAGAACTACTGCATCTCAGCATTTCTATGCTGTTCCAAAGCTAAAAAGGCTGAAAAGTGAACGCAGTGCTGAAAATTCACATATTGTCACTTTTTTATTTCTCTCGCCGAGAAAACGCTTTTTTGGTCTCTGACATTCAAAACTCATGAAACTCAAAATTTAGACTTTGTTCCAGCTTCAAACCACCAGAACTACTGCATCTCAGCATTTCTATGCTGTTCCAACGAAATAAAACTTTTTCACCTCTCTCGCTGAGAAAACGCTTTTTTGGTCTCTGACATTCAAAACTCATGAAACTCAAAATTTAGACTTTGTTCCAGCTTTAAACCACCAGAACTACTGCATCTCAGCATTTCTATGCTGTTCCAAAGCTTATAAGGCTGTAAAGTGAACGCAGAGCCGAAATTTCACATATTGTCACTTTTTCACCTCTCTCGCTGAGAAAACGCTTTTTTGGTCTCTAACATTGAAAACTCATGAAACTCAAAATTTAGACTTTGTTCCAGCTTCAAACCACCAGAACTACTGCATCTCAGCATTTCTATGCTGTTCCAAAGCTTATAAGGCTGTAAAGTGAACGCAGTGCTGAAGATTCACATATTGTCACTTTTTCATCTCTCTCGCTGAGAAAACGCTTTTTTGGTCTCTAACATTCAAAACTCATGAAACTCAAAATTTAGACTTTGTTCCAGCTTCAAACCACCAGAACTACTGCATCTCAGCATTTCTATGCTGTTCCAAAGCTTATAAGGCTGTAAAGTGAACGTAGAGCCGAAAATTCACATATTGTCACTTTTTTATTTCTCTCGCTGAGAAAACGCTTTTTGGTCTTTGACATTGAAAACTCACGAAACTCAAAATTTAGACTTTGTTCCAGCTTCAAACCACCAGAACTACTGCATCTCAGCATTTCTATGCTGTTCCAAAGCTTATAAGGCTGAAAAGTGAACGCAGTGCTGAAAATTCGCATGTTGTCACTTTTTCACTTCTCTCACTGAGATTAAGCGTTTTTGGTCTCTTATGTAGTCTGTAATTTGGTCTCATCACATGATCCTCGGCAAGTGATTTTTAATCTTTCTTCTTAGAGTAAGAGAATTTTTTTTTGACAACTCTGACAGCTGAAGGAGGAACAGCTTATCCTGTTCTCTTTCACTCTTATTCATAACTTTGCCTGTGAGTTTTTTTTATAGTCACAATTTTTATAGTTATATTTACATTATCAACATTACGTACTAAAGACTGTGGGATTTTCTTACTCTTATTTTTACCTTACTTTTCATCACCTCCAAGTTGAACCAGGTCAAAATGCCTCTGGCCGACACCAGCGTACAGGAGGGAAAGGTAACAACATTCTAAGTCTTAACTTACAGTATCATCATGAGTGTAGTTTTTGTCTTTCTCTGTATTATCCAAAGTCTAAAAAACTTTGAACAGTAATAACTAAAATAATAACAAATAAATAAATTAAAATAAAAAATTGTGGTCTAAGAGCATTTACCAGAAGAAACATTATTAACAGGGTTAGGGTTAATAATATGGTATGTGGGCCCTCATTTTATATTTCAGAACTGCAAATAGCAGCAGACCATATTCAGCCTGCTTTTTGCTTAGGGATGGTAGGACCAGATGGCATTTTTGAGATGTGTAATGGGAACTAAGCATGTGGGACACTTGCCCTTGAGTGAACTCCAGTGAACATTATTATTAGATTTTTTTCTTCTGCTGTTAATGTCAGACAAGTGCTGTACATACAATCTTGCTGTTCACTGGAATATAAAATTCCATCAGTTGGATGAAATAAGTCTCTGCTGGCTTGTTTCCCCACCCTTGTGAAAAATAGTCTAAGTGTATAAAATATTGGCATACTTGAAGCCAGATTAATAATCAGTATACTGATTATATAACTTATTTTAAATAAGTTAAGAATTTTTTAACTTGAACCATTTTATTTTGGAACAACTAATTTTGTGCTTTTTGTATTTTAATTGTAATTAAATTGTAGAAAATCACAATTTGAAGTGTGCTAAGTTTACTATGAGATGCTTTTTTGGAACAACTAAAAGTATACTTTTTATACTTAAAGTGTAAAGCTTTTTATGTAATATAAATGTGCTTGGGTAATGTATGTTAAGTTTACCATTGAATGAATTACATTTAAAATATATTTAGAATGTTTTCAAAATATATAAGCATTATCCTCTCACTGGCTACTTTATTAGGTACATCTGTCCAACTGCTCATTTAAGCAAATGTTGAATCAATATTTATAATAATTTATAATCAATAATATAATAATAATACACATGGCAGCAACTCAATGCATTTAGGCATGTAGACATGGCCAAGACAATCTGCTGCAGTTCAAACTGAGCATCAGAATGCTTGACGTGGTGGCTGGATACATTTGCACCTTCAGCCAAAGATTCATTTTACCAAAGTGAACCACAGAGCGACAGAAAATCATGAATATTTGTATTCATGTATATTGAATTACTTGCATTATTCTTATATATATTTAATAAATTTGATCTCTTATGGTTCTACAATTGTGATAATAAATTGTCATTATTGTCTTGTAACCGTGTCTCTGGCTTATTGCAAAACCGGACCTGTGTCCTTTACTGTTATTTCCGGGGTGGTAATCCCAGGTGGCGTTGTTGGTAACAAATAAACAAAATTAGTTGTATAGTCAAACCACTGAATGCCACATTGGTATAGGGACGTCGTTTTTATTTATTTTTTTTTTTCAAAAATTTTATTTGGTTTTTAACAAATTGTACAGTCATGACTCATTAAACTGTACACATAAACAATTTTCTTTATAATATAAAGGTATGAACTAAACAAGCAACCTCCATTCACATCAACATAACATAAAAAATATATACATATATAAGTAAATAAGATAAAATAAAGAAAGTTACTACAGTAACTATGTTCCTATGAATTTCGGATGACCACCAGAGGCGGTGCGCCAGTAGCAGTGGAGTCAGGAGAGAGCTGTGGGTGTGGAGCATGAGCAAGCTCAAAGGTGGTGTGGCTGAAATTTCTGATAAGGTCTTCTTGTCATATATTTTAGGCTTCAGCCTTTAGGGCCCACAAAGTAAAACTTTTACAAAACAAAGGTTTCGCCTAGGGAAACCATGATGTGACAGTTCTGTCTTTAGTTCCACAGCAAAAAAGCTAATTAATAGCGGTTTCAAAATACTTCTAAAATTAGTTCTGCGCTGTGCCAACCGGATATCTGGTGGTGAGATATGAAGGTACTTTTGGTGCAAAGATTTGTGTCATGTAACTGAGAAGTTGAAGTTGCAGAGAAAGACCCTATAGGAGTTTTGTAAATGTAATTTTTTTTCAGTCTTTCATAAATAGAAAATAGCAGCTTCACTTCTTCAAATTCTTAAATACAAGACACAAATGTATCCTTTTAAATAAAACTTACACTTACATTTCACCCAAATGATCCAAAACAACAAAGCAACAATGCTTTGTTGTTTTTCAAACAAGTCCACAGAAAAAAAAATGTAATGTTCCTGAACAATATGGCTCAAACAAATTGGGTTGCAGTCCAATTATTAGAACCAGTTCAGTCTCCTTCATCACTCCATCCAGCTTCTTCTGGCAAAACCGCAGATAAATCTTTCAAATCTTTGTTGAAATTTCTCACAGTTTCGTCCCCTTCTGTGTTTTGATTTTCCCCTATTAGTTAACTAAACTAACTGTTTGCCTCAGTTACTGAGGAAAGTTCAGACACTTTAATGCCATGGAATTATAACAGTCTGTGAAAAATATTCATAATTAAAAGCTTTTGTGCACACAGAATGGAAGGTTTCATCATGTCACAGACTCTTTCAGTTGTGGTAAATAAACTATTGCAGTTTTTAGTTACTTTGGAAACATGTAATACAGTTTAACACCTATGAGAGGGGCCAAAGGGGTCGGGTGCAATGTGAGATGAGAGGCGCCGAGGGAGGGCTGGCCCTGGTTGTCCGATCCTCGGTTGCAGAAGCTGGCTCTTGGGACATGGAATGTCACCTCTCTGGTGGGGAAGGAGCCGGAGCTAGTGTGTGAGGTTGAGAGGTTCCGGCTAGAAATAGTCTCTACCTCGACGCATGGCTCTAGTTCTGGAACCAGTCTCCTTGAGAGGGGCTGGACATACTTCCACTCTGGAGAGGCGTCGGGCAGAAGTGGGCATACTTGTTGCTCCCCATCTCGGCGCCTGTACATTGGGGTTTACCCCGGTGAACGAGAGGGTAGCGTCCCTCTGCCTACGAGTGGGGGTCCTGACGGGTCCTGACTGTTGTTTGTGCTTACAGGCCAAACGACAGTTCAGATTACCCACCCTTCTTGGAGTCCTTAGATGGTCTTCTTGGAGATCATCTAAGGAAAACTTACCTCTGGGTCCATGTTGTCCTGAAGTTGTTTTGATCTCTGTGAAAATTAAGCCTTTAGACACTCCTTGTTCTTGTTAACCATATTTTGCAAAGAGTCACAAAGGCTGTTGGCTTTAGAGTTCAGCTGGTCCTCAAATTGGATTTTTAATACATCAGTTTTTGGAGTTTAACGGCCTAAATTCATGCAGTACACTGCCTGAATACAAATCAGCGTCCTTATAGTCCTTCTGCCTTGTGAAAAAAGAAAAGAAATGTTGGCAAATGACACGGACAACATTTGACAAGACTTCTATGCTAAATGCTTTTCTTGCTCTTTTGGGGGATTAATACAAATACAAACCTTTTCTGTTATTTTCAATAAAGTTTTAATTTAATAAATTAGATCTGAGACAATGAAACATCACAAAAATTATTTTTACATTATGTTCTGCAGTATTTTATTTTAGATGTCACTCAGTTTCAAATACCACATAAATGTTTGTCAATGTATTTCAACCCTTTTACAGCTGCCCCAGTGGAGATGTGTTTTTTCCCATCCCTCTTGCCCAGCACCACAGCCACTCTCCTGACGCTAAAAGAAGCTTCATTCTCACTGGGCAAAATTTCTACCAGTGGCACTGTTGCACAAAGCAAGGTACCCACCTGCTGGAATTTATCAGTGTAAAAAACAGACATCTTGTGTGACACATAGAACTGACGGCCGCCTTAGCAATGTAAGGTTTATCACAGGCACTACTTGAATAACTTAACTTCCACTTCAACTCAATAGCCATCTGTCTGATGCCGACAATCAGTGTTGTATAGTAACGAAGTAAAAATACTTCACTACTTTACTTAAGTATATTTTGGAGTACTTCATACTTTCCTGGAGTATGAAAATTTTTGATGACTTTCACTTTTACTTCACTATATTTCCGAACTTAATTGCTTACTTTTACTCCGATACATTTTCAATATGTGGTTTAGTTATTCGTTACAAAAAAGCGAGAGAGAGAAACAAAGTGTTTTGATCCCACCTACTGATTAGCAAGTAGCAAGCAGGCTACCGAACAAAGTCCGGTAGCCTGCTTGCCTGGGCTTGTTCATCACCACCAATAGGATACTTCTTCTTCTTCTTCTTCTTTTCTATTATGGCGGATCACAAGCAACTTTAAGGTGCATACCGCCACCTACTGTACATGAGTGTGTAGAAGCATTACTTCACATCTATTAAATTCTATTTTTTAATTTTGTATTCTTAAGATAAATAAACAATGCTTTCCTTAATTTGTGAATATCTGTTATGTTTCCTTCATTTCCTAATATACCTTTAAGATTCCATTCATGCCCTATATTTCTAACTATTCTCTTTAATTCTTCCCTTTCGAGTTCATTTGACTTACAGTTCATCAATATGTGTTCTACATTTTCTTTCTCTCCACATCTCTCACATTTATCATTATTTTTCCTCCCTATTGTATAAAGCATGTCATTTAAGTAGGTATGACCTACTCTTAATCTACTAATTATTATTTCTTTTCTTCTGTTTCTTTCATTAATGCTTCGAATTTGAACTGACTTTTGTACTTCATATAATCTTCTTCCTTTCTTATCTTCATTCCACATTTTTTGCCATTTCTTGATTTCTTTACTTTTAATTAGGATACACCTGTTTCGCTTCTCCCATTAAACACAAAGCAAGTCTCGCAATCAGTAGCAGTCACATGGAAATTCTATCTTACAAAAACTCCCCGTCCAACTTGAAGAAACACATTGAGGTAACGTCTTATGAAATGGTTATAATCATGTTGGCCGCATTTTCTGTACTATTTATTTTTCTCATTTTCAGCACTGACCTTACTTGAAGGGAAAACTTGAGGCTTACAAAAACTTTGTATTTTCGGTCCTGGAGGGTTTACTAAGAAGCAGGTTAAGTTAACCTTGTGCTATAGGTAAAGCACCTAATTTTCTTAACTAAATGATGCCTGCAGGTATATCTATTAGCAGGTTTAATTTTGCCTGCACTTGGTTGGGTACATTATTTTAAGTGTATTTGACAAGTTTACCAAAATATAAAAAATGTCATTCAAACTGCATTTGCTTTGTTTTACTTTTTACTTGTACTTTTCATTACATTACTTGAGTACATCCATTTTTACAGTAATTTCCATACTTAAGTACAAGAAGTTTCAGATACTTTAAGACTTTAACTCAAGTAACATTTCAGTCAGTGACTTCGACTTTTACCAAAGTCATATTTTGGAGAGGTACTTGTACTTTTACTTGACTCTGAGATTTCAGTACTTTATACAACACTGCCGACAATGCATCACTGATTTTCAACATTATAGCAGGCATCTTCAAATCCAGACCTCAAGGTCCCGGATTTTAGATGTACCTTTAGTTCAACATACCTTAATCCAATGGCTGAATGACCTCCTCAGTTCAATTCAATTCAGCTTATTTATATAGCGTCAATTCACAACAATGTTGTCTCAAGGCACTTTACAAAAAATAATTTCAATTCATTCATATATATGTGCATTACAATTGATCCCAGGTATGAAACAGTACAGTATTCTAAGTAGTTAAGAAAATGGAGCAGATTGCATCAAGCCACTGACTTGCAGCATTCACTCCTGAACAAGCACATAATGACAATTGCTTGTGTTGTGACTTTACAGCAATTCCTCATACAAATCATGCATGAAGTGACAGTGGAGAAGAAAAACTCCCATTTAACTGGGAGAAACCTCCAGCAGATCCTGGCTCAGTACAAGTGGTCATTTGCCACACCAACTGGTGTTTTGAGAAGAGAAAGCAGAAAGCAGGTGGGATTATTTTAGATGTTCATGAAATGAAAAAGTTAAGAGCAGGAGAGGCAAAAAATTGGTTGATAGGAGAATTATCTCAGCCAATCCCCTCCTCCAAGAAGGAATCACAGCTTCCTTCTTAGCTTTCCTGGTCTAACGGAAAGCTAGACCAGGTGTAGAGACTACGGAGAGAAAGATAAGTTGAGAGAACAAAAAGTTAACAGTTAAAACGACAGCAAAAAATTAAAATCAAAGAATAGTAGAAGAAAATGAGAAAAAGTGATCAGTTTGTCCTCCAGTAGTCTTATCCTGTTGCAGAAAAGGCTCAAGATAACTTAAGCCAGTCTAACTATAACCTTTATCAAAAAGAAAGGTTTTAACCCTAGTCCTAAAAGTGTCAGTCTCACAGAATACGTCTGGGAGCTGGTTCTATAGGAGAGGAGCCTGATAACTAAATGATCTGCCTACCATTCTACTTTTTGATATTCTAGAAACCAGCAGTAAACCTGCAGTCTGAGAGCAAAGTGATCTGTTAGGAACATATGGAAGAATCAGATGTGAAAAGGAGAATTCTGGATTTAACAGCCAGCCAAACAGTAAATAAAATAAACCCTTTTGATTTCATGTAATAATTACTGTGTGAAAAAAATGCCAGACCAAAAAGAAAGTTACCAAATTTCATAAGGAGCTGAGTCTTGTAAATTTCTGCATAAATTTAAATGACTTTCTTTCTGAAGTATAATGTTGTTTTTGCCTTCTTTGTAGTGTGAAAGCGCAAAGCCATGTTTTGCGCCAAAGCTTTGAATATCCTGTACTTTCTCCTGCTCTCTGAAGCTGTGTTTCTCTGTCAATGCCAGCTGTCTAACACTCGTGTGTTATTTTGCAAACATTTGCTTTATATCATTATATGTTGAGCTGTGTTTCACTGTCCACCTTGCCTTTCTGTTTGTACCATCTGTTTGACTGCAGAAGACAGTTCAGATGAGGAAAGCTCCTTAGCTTAACAATATATATATATATACAGTACAGACCAAAAGTTTGGACACACCTGCTCATTGAATTCAATTAGAAAGTGTGTCCAAAACATTTGGTCTGTACTGTATATATATAACAGTAAAGGTGGATATATATATACCTCACATTATTGCTGTAATTTGACTGTAGCTTCTGTTGAGTATCGTTTGAGAAATAAGATTAAGAATATGAAACACTTATTCGAGAGCCCCTATAAAAGGATTGTAATATGTGACTTGAAATGTTTTTGCTGTCCTATTTTTCCAAATTTTCTCTTTTGATTTGCCAGCTCACAAGGGCTTCCAACGGTTTGAGGCTCTGGAGCAGAGTGATCTGATAACTCCTGGCCATCCTGAAGCAGGACTAGCTCGCCGACAGAGATTCCTGTTAATCAACATTGCAGAGAAAAAGGTAAACGTTTATGTGAAACCGTAATTATGTGACTGCGGCTGGGGTTAAATAAAGAAGACACATTTAGGAACTGCAAAGCTATTCTTGTTTATTTCAATATGGTGACATTAACTTAATGTGGCAATGTTGTGAATATGAATGAAATGTTGTATTTTTTCCACTCATAACTAGATTACCAGCTATGCAATGTAGCAACAGAGTTGTCATTAGATTGTCTAAACACAGAGTTTCTCAAGATTCAGTTCTTGGGCCACAGTAAGTCAATATCTGCAGATACAGAAACAATGAGAAACAATGTTCTACAGTGGAAATGCAAAACATGTCTGTTCTCAATGTTTTTTGAATATTCATAGTAGGTCTGCTTTTTGTAGGTGACTTTGTACAGTTATAACTTGTCTGTGGACCTGGGTGCATCTACAACCGTGAAGTGGTACGCCTTGTAAAATGGCAGAATGCGAGGGCTCATGTTGTTCACTGCCTGTTCAACCAAAAGATGGGCCTCTTCCATCACTATTGCTTCTCTGATCCACCTCTTCAGGAACTGGACTCCAAGCTGGAATGTTAATCTCAACAATCAAGTTACTGAAGTGATCTAATCAAGTTGACTGTTATTGATATAACATTATTACAGCAATTGAATTGAATTGAATTGAATTGAATTGAATTCAACATTGCACTGTCACAAGTACAAGCAACGAGATGTAGTTTGCATCTATCCAGAAGTGCTCTACGAGATATAAATATTTATTTATTTATTTAAAAAATATATTACCAATTAAAGATAAAATGTAATCATATTATGGGAAAATTATGAGATATTAAGAAATGTGAATATAGATGCTCAAGACTTATTCCACTCCTAACAAAAGCACAGATTGTGAAGTGTGTCATAAATGTCCTCATTTTAAACATCCATACACTTTGTTTACTTTTGATCTGGCAACATTATAAATTGCTTCAGACAAAAAGAGTATTCCAGAAAAGGCATTAATCTTTGATATAATGCTGTTGTTCATCAGAGAAGGACCTGCCATAATAGTATTCATCCAGGCTACAGTAAATGCCTTGTACTGCCTTCACCATATGGAAATGCAACCAAACTGAGTCAGCTAAATTCTGCCCTGATATCATGACTCAGGAAAGTTGTTTTCTTCTCCACAGCCTTATTGACACTAATGAAGTATGAAACTAAAAGACACAAAAAGGATATATTTGTCATGGTTTGAGTTTTTCTGTGTGTTTATTTTGAGTTTCTGTGTCTCTGAGTCTCCATGTTGTCCTGTCTCCCCTTGATTATTCCCAGGTGTGTCTCGTTTCTGTGATTACCCTCTGTGTATTTAACCCCACCTGTGTTCTTGGAACCTGGTTGGGTCCTTGTCTAAACTGCCCATTCAGTGTTGTCTGTCGTAGGTCTGTGGCGGTAGTCCAGGGGTGGGCAACTCCAGGCCTCGAGGGCCAGTTTCCTGAAACTTTTAGATGTGTCTCTACTTCAACACACCTGATTCAAATAATGATGTCATTAGCAGGACTCTGGAGAACTTGACTACACTTTGGAGGTGATTCAGCTATTGGATTCAAGTGTGTTTGATCAGGGAGATATCTAAGAGTTGCAGGACACCAGCCCTCCAGAACCAGGATTGCTAGTCTCTTTGTCCTTCGTATCACCAGTTGCTACCGGTGTTGAGCCCTTGCTTCCGCTCAGCCGTGCTGCCTGGTTGTGGACTGTTTGGATTGTGCTTCAGATTGTTTTGGATCTTTTAGATATTTCTCACCATTAAATCGTCATTTCACTTCAACCTGCTCTGCTGCGCTTCCCTCACCGCCTTCCACCACATCACATCATGACAATATTAAGCTTTTTTTATATATATAAACAAGTACATATATGCTTAATGTAAATAAATGAAATTATATTCCACATGATTTAGCTCATTGTACTTAGTTTTCTGTTTTGCACAAACTAAAAGACTAAAATATGTAATGATTTTCAATATCTATAAGCACTAAATAACTTATGTATTGCAGTAGCATGGTCTAATAATGAATTAACAAAAGTAGTACAAAACTTGTAATAAACATTCATAAATACTTGAAATCAAACCAGAAATTATGTGAAAATAATGATCTACAATAATATATTTAACACAATATACTAACAATGTTCAGAGGGAAGATGTATGCAGACAGCACTGAATTGACTGGACAGATGGACAACAGGTGAACTCTGACTCTCAGTCTGACTTTCTGGACGCCTCCCTGGTGAGGTGTTCCGGGCACGTCCCACCGGGAAGAGGCCCCGGGAGGGCCAGGACCCGCTGGAGGGACTATGTCTCTCGGCTGGCCTGGGAACACCAAGGGATTCCTCCAGAGGAGCTGGAACAAGTGGTTGGGGAGAGGGAAGTCTGGGCCTCCCTTTCTGAAGCTACTACCCTGCGACCTGACCCCAGATAAGAGGAAGAACAGAGGTGACTGGATGGCAGCCCTAGTTTAAAGGTTTTCAACATTGTGATATATTTTTTCAAACCTAGTTTAAAAAGCTCCCTAAACCCCAGAAGCTCATCATTATACCGTCATTGTTTCAGCAGCATACGAAATAGATGTGTGGGGGACAATAGGATGTTAGTTCAGCTGAAAGTAGCCTGGAAGGGCAGTATCTGTCATGTTGTGGTTGAGGTGTGGACCCACCTGTGGGCGAGTGACGTGGTGGAGTTTCGTTTAAAGATTTAATGAAAAACAAAGAATCAAACTTACAAAAATATAAGAGTCCAGGGAAACAAAATCCAAAAATAAAGTCAAAATAAAGATGTGGGAAAAGACGAGGAAGGTGATGAGCATAGTGACAAGTCAGACTGGTGAACTGTGACTGACATGGAGGAGCTTAAATACTGGGAGGTAGTAAATGGAACAATGGACCTCCATTTACTGCCTATGAAAAAAACATGAGGGAAAAACAAACATAAACAGAAACTAGGCTGATAAGAACAATAAGAACTAACAACAATAAGAAATAAGGAACATAGAGAAAGAATAACTAGAAGATCTAAACAAAGAAATAACCTAACTAGAATCACTAAAGAAACTAAACCGAAAGTAACAAAATAAGAAAACTAGAAACACTAAAGGGGGTAGCTAGAAGGACTTATTTTCATAAGTCATAATCTCGTAGGATTACTTATTTTGTAATCCAACAAGAATTACTAAGGAAGGTATACATAGAGTCGGACATATAAGACTAATTGAACCTAGGGTGGCGAAATAACTAATATGTATTAATATATATATTAATTGTTTTTATCTTGTAACCAGGTTGCTATGTATTGCAAATTTTTTTGCCCAGGTCCCTCTTGAAAATGACATCTAGATCTCAACGGGGTTTACCTGGTTAAATAAAGGAAATATAAATATATATAATAATAAATCAACATAACTGTTGGGAACTGGGGTTTTTGGTTTTCTTTGTGGAATTTTTTTCTCTGTTTGCCTGCTGCTTCATCCTTTATCAACCAGATGGTGTTAGAGGCTGCACACCTGGAAGGACGTGCCCGCTGACCTGTGACTCATCACCTAATCACCCTGGAGCTTAAGAGGAGCAGACTGCCAGCACCTCCTCGCCTGAGTGTTTGCCAGTAATGGTGATTCCTCGTGATGCCTTGGAAGTTTCCCTGTGAAAACCCTAGACCTGGCTTTTTGGATTTTTCCTCCTCGTGACGCTGTGGATAGTTAACTTCTGGTTGCCCGAGTCCCTTCTTCATCTCTGCAGATTAACCATAAACCGTTCCTGGATTACCCAGCTGGCTGTCGGATCGCTCTTCTGTTCTCCTCCATGCCTGAACTTACCTGTCTGCCCTCCACCGCAGCCTCCATGTCATCTACCCAGAACTCACTCAGTCAAGACCTCACTCTGGAACCTGGATCATGTTAAGGACACCCATAAAGATACCGAAACCACAGTTTCCCCTCTTCTGGGTGGAAGTAACCTGCAAATCAAGTAAGACCAGTCTAATTTCTCTTGAACTTTCAGTTTTCTGATTACCTCAACCTCACCATCTTCCTTGCTGTTCTTCAGTGTGCAAACGACCTATGTGTCTTCCCCAAGGACCAGACCCTTTCACCAACATTTTCATATTGTTCAAATAAACTTTATTTATCTGATTAAGGAAAGCAAGAACCAAGACAATACTAACCAAAAATAATTTACATCAAAATAATCAAGCTAAAATGACCATAAAGGGCTAACGTAACGTGAACTGAAACATGATGGAAAGATAACCAAATCCAAAAACCCTGAGTCCTGAAAGTATCTGCTCTTTAAAAGTGGAATAAGGTCAGTTTCATCATGCTGTTGTTTGTATCCTGGGGAGCATTCATAGGTTGACCTTTTAATGTGATCATTACCTGTTTCACTATCAGTATAAAATCTATATTGTTTTTCCCAACAATAAATGCTGGGAAATTATACGTGTTTGTGTTGGGAACCGGCGTTTTTGGTCCCTGTTTGTGGTTTTTCTTCTGTTCTCCCTGTTTATCGGCGGTTCCTCATTTCATCCTCCTGAGGGCGCCAGAGGCAGCACTAAGGATGGGTGTGCCCGTGATTCAGCGCACCTGTTGTTCATCTTCTAATCATCCTGAAGCTTAAGAGGAGTGGACTGCCTGCACTTCAGCGCCTGAGTGTTTGCCAGTGATGGTACCTCGAGCCTCTCTGAGTTGACTCTCTGTGATTTGGTTCTCCGAGAAATACCTAGAGTAATTTCTCCTTGTCCTTTTCCTCTCTCATGTGTTTTCCTTGAGACACTGAGTACTCTCGTTGTGAAGACCCAGCTCTGGCCTTCTGGATTTCCACTCCTCGTGACGCCGTGTTCCCGGATTTATTCTCTCTCAACTATCTTATCATTTTGTGCAAATAAAATCATTTAACTGATTACTATTCTCCTGTGCTTGTTCTGCATGTGGGCTAAGAACTTAAAACCCATTATGACAGTTTGGCTCAAACTTGATCTATCTTAGTTATAAGAAAAATAATCTAACTTGTAACATTTGAGCTGAAATGTTGAAATGAACTTGTTGTAGAGCAAACCAAAGATGAAGATTACAAGAGTCACATTTTTGATAGAGTAATGAACATGAAACAAATTTCCTGTTAGCCTCCTGCTAACAAAACAAACTCAAAAAAGTAAAAGTTTCCCTCCAGTAGTCTTACTCTTCACTACTTCATTGCCTGGAGATGCAAGACAAAATTAGAGCAGCAGAAAATTTGCCTGAACAGAGCTTCATCTGTCAGGGTTGTGATGTAAAGCAGAGGAAGCACCAGTGCACAGTTTGTTGCCGCAGCCTATGGCCATTGTGCACTCAGCTCTGTCATATTCAGTTATCTGTGCTTGAGTTACTCCACATGAACAGTGTGCCCAAGCATTCCCTTTAGAATCAACCACGTGTTGTAGTGGTGGTGCCAGGCTGTCCATGGCTTTACTATGTACAGGATGGTACTTGGTACAAAATAATTACAAATGTATACTTATGTCATTTACTGTACTTCCTTGAAAAAGTTTCACAATGACTCCTCCGCTCCACTTAACATTGGATTAAAAGCCACCATTCATTCATGCTGGGGTATTTCCAAATTTCTATAATGTACTCCTACATCTTTCCGTCTGATTGCTAGCTGTTTGCATTGTTCTTTAATAAACTTTGTCAAAAAGGTTTGTACCACAAACATTTGATTGTAATTCTCAATTTAATACTGTCAAAATGATGGCTGTCCTCTTATTAAATTCTGCTGCTAAACATTTAGTGCAACACCGATGAAGTGTCATTGTGGAACTTTTTTTACGCAACGGGACATCAACTGATAATACCTCTGTAGGATATAATGTAAACAACACTGACAGATGCAATACGTTTATAGCTAGTGTGCAAATAATATAATTGTCTGACGGCTGCTTGCAGCAATCCACATTATTAGCAGAAATAGAGGACCCCAAGACCAAAGTTCGCCTGTATAGGGGCATGTAAATATTTGTATGCATATATACATGCACACACACTAGCAAACGCACGCGTGCACACACACACACCCCTGCACGCACACACGCAGGCAGTGCATATATTGGATTGCAGCTGGGAAACTGGTGGTTCTTCTCTCTTAAATCCACAAGTCAATATTTAATATTTGTAGGGTTTTTTTTAATGAATTTTTCTTTACCTAACCCTAACCCTAACATTAACATAACAGATCAAATTCCCACCCATTACTTACCTGCACAGTATCGGCACATCATAAAACAACAATTGCCCAGTCAAGCCAACATGAGATATATACACCACAAATTGATCCAAATCTTTCCACAAATGAACAAAAAAAGTTATACAGACTACTAAGGAGTGGCAGGTCTGTCTTTTGAGGTCTTTCATTGAAGACATTTTAGTACAGTATCCCATATCTTCTCAAGCACATCAACTCTATCTTCATTGTAATACCTCAGTCTTTTCCAGATGCAGAGTATTTGCTAGTTCCCCCAACCACGGATTAAATGTGGTCCTTCTTCCAAAATCTCAAAATCAACCTTTTATCAATCACCATACCAAACAAAGCAGCCATTTTCTCACTTTTAGTGGCTGACCGCAAAGCACTGGGTAAGGGCAATAATTGGTTCTGAACGGAACTTCCTTTTTTCCTACCCAGCAGACTCCAGAGCTATCTCAACTCTGCTCCTACTTGAACACTACTAAAGTACTCGACGTAAAACTTTATTTTTTCCTCGGTTTTTATTGTTAAAAACACAAGAAAACACCAATCATTGTTTTCCCATTGGCTCTTGGGGTCCCATTGTTTTCCAAAAGCTGTTGAAAAAAAGTCAAAGATTTTCTTTCAAAATGAGTGAAGCTGAACACATGACCAGAAGGAGTGTGTCAAGTTACCAATAGCAGCCTGACAACGATTACAAATTGGAAAAACTTGTAAAGAAAGTGCTCAGTTTCTCCCTGGAGTCTATGTAATGTTTTGAACTGGATGAGACTGTGTCTGGCATTGACTGAACAGTTCATCAGGTATCTGCTGCCCTAACCATCCTCCCATGCTGTCTTCATTCTGGTTGTGTCTTCAGGCATAATACTGAAGACCTCATAAAAGTATGACACTGCCCCCTGATTGACAGGATCAAATTTATTTATTGCGTACAGGGTTTCATTATTGGTTAAAGCTCCAAAATCTGATACATTTTTCCAAACATAGTCCCGGACCTGCAGATAACGTAAAAAACTTGATGGGGGAAGATTATATTCAGAACATAACTGTGCGCAAAAGAAGCAAAAGTTCCACTTATATATAGGTCACCTATCACACTATTTCCCACATCTGGAAGACAGCATCGCTGAGACCTGGTGCAAAGGACTGATTTTCACAAACAGGAGTATCAAAATAAACCTCCGGAGCTTTTATGAATTTTTGTATCTACTTCCAGATTCTGATAGTGCTGCCAATGACAAAACTATTAGTATAAAGTGATTTACTGACTTTAATGGAACTGTTAAGTAGGGCAGTCTGGGACGTATTACAACAATGCAGAGGTTCCAAAGATAACCAGACAGGACAGGACCCATCAGATGAGACTGGGCCCCTCTTCCACTATGCCAGGATTCATAAATGGGAAGCCCAGTAATACAGAATTGTTTGAAATCTGGTAGGGAGAACCCACCCTCCATTCTCTATTTACACAAGTGTTTTTTGGAGATTCTGACACTTTTATAGCCCCAAATAAAAGGAATAATAATAGAATATAGTTGTCTGAAGTAGGATACAATGAAATAATCGTGGTAACACCACCATTTTAATGATGTTGATCCTATCGGCCATGGATACTGGGAGATTTCCTCCAGAAATCAATATTCTGCTTAGTTGTAGAATTTTGCTATGCCAGTTCAGTCGTAGGAGATGTTCTAGTTTTTTTTATTACCATCACGCCCAAATATGTGAAGGAATTATGAGCTGTCTTAAATGGTGTGGACCTCAAATACAGTAGATCAGCCCCTACCAAAAGGGGCATAAGTTCACTCTTGTCTCAATTAATAGAGAAACCTGAGAAGCCTCCAAAATTGTTGATCGTCGTCAAAAGAGGAGCCAGTGATACCTGTGGGTTAGAGACTTATAGAAGTATATCATCAACATAGAGGGAAATATGATGCTTATGACTCAACATATCGATAAGAGACATTAGGGGATTTTGCCTAATGCTGGCAGCCAGAGGTTCAATGAGAAAAATCAGGAGAATAAATTATTGGGTGTGAATAAATTATTTCGATCCATTTTGCAAACAGGAGTCCAAAACCAAATTTTTTGAGAACACACATCATATATTTGATCAAATGCACATCTGAATTATTTGAATATAATATATTCAAATGACAATTCATATTAAATGACATATGCCTAACTGGCATAAAGCCAGTCTGATCTGGTTGGATGATTAAACCTATCAGTGATGTGCGGTCACCTGTCATCATGGAAAAAATAATATATAATAATATAATTTATATTGCTATTTTCTCCCTGTGGTTTGTACTATAAAGTACCTATTTTTTCATTTAGCTTAACCAATTCTGATTTTTTTTTCTTCAAAATCGCTGGATTTTTCCCCATTCAAATGCTCAGTAACGAATCCGGCGAGGCAACAGGGAGCTGAGCCTCACCTGGGATTGCGCAACCTCTCATTAACTGCACTGGCTGCCATTTACCAGCGCTGAGAGCGCAAAAGAAGTGGTTTTTAGTTGTACTTAAACGGTTTCTCCCTTTGCTGTGGAGCACAGCAGGAAATTAATAATATCTATATTTCCAAGTTTGATGGAGTTAAAGGAATTATTCTACGGTGGCAGTGCGGCTATGCAAGACATGTAGAAGAATAGTCCTTTTGCCCTCCAGCGTTGTCCGCATGTGCGAAATTTCCTTATGTGAACAACAACATGCAGGGGCTCTATATTTGTAAATCTGATTATGATTAAGTCAGTGCCTCAATAGCTACGAACCTCACAGCACCTCACTTTATATACATATATATATATATATATATATATATATATATACAGTAGATATGTGTGTGGGCGTAGGCGTGTGTGTGTGTATGTGATAAAATGCCATTCAGATCTGATGAACGACCTATGACAAAATAAAACTTGAAACACTGAGATATTAACTTCAAAACTACTAATAACTAATTAAACAAGAAAACTAAGGACAAATCAGACCTGCAGAACCACAAATGCAGTATAATGTGTTGTAAAACAAGAGATATCTCCTCCCTCTGGTGAAGGACGAGCAAGATTCATTAACAGGGCAATGGAACTTGGTTTCTCACTAACCAAGTTCTTTATCTTTGTTTTAGGGGTTTAAGCCACACCTAATGAGGGAGGCCAAATCTGAGTGCACAGTCTTGGGAGTGCTGGCAGCCAGACACCACAGATGTCAAACTCAAATCTGGCACACCGTAGCTTTTAATGTGGCCCTCTAGACTCCAAATTACATCAACAAGACTCCAGTTTTTCACACAAAATCAACGGATTCACACATTTTCTTTTTGATTTTGCTGCAATTTTTTCTCAAAATTGGTCAAAACATTGAGTTTAAGTGACTGCTGCGTCAGGATTACATGATGTCAAGTTATAGTCTGTGATTGATAGCAAAAAGTCACATTTAACATCATACATCAGCACAAAATTCCTTATAAATATTTCTAAATTAGTACCACAAAATCTGCTATTTTGATTGCAAAAAATACAAAAACAATCACAAAACCCTGGAGGGACAGATCAGCGATTATTTAATTTTAAGAAACACTTATTGAATGCTGAAACAAACAACTATTATTAATATTTTAACAGTTTAATTGGTTTTATCAGTACATTCTGGCATATCTGGCCCTTTAAGAACATTCAGACATTTGGCCTAAAATGAAAATGAGTTTGATCCTCCTGCCTTACACAAAGCAAAGTCCTTGCAGCCGTGGCTGCGGTCCTCTTCTTCTGCTGCATGGTTCTTGTAAAAGTCTTGAGCTTGCCTCGATATCTGCCAGAATTCAACATTCTACCCTTATTCTGCATCTTTGCAGCAGCTGGGATTTTCCTTCTGCCACATCCCTTCATTCACTGATGTTTAATGGTCAGCTTTTAATCCATTTCAGCTTTACAGCCCAAAGAAGTTACTTCTTGGGTTTGAAAACCTTTGTCCATTTCGGACACAATTCAACATGCAGACCGTGAGGCCTCTGCTTACCCAGTCAAACCTTTTCCTAATCTGTTCATAATTAATTCTCAATCATCAATTCTCAATAATGCAGCATTATTACAGATACATGAAAATCATTGCACATTCTTAATCATCTTATTCTTCAGTAGTTATTGACTACTTCTGTAAAAGAACAATTAGTTCATCAGTTTAACACAGGCTTCAATTCCAGGCTTTCAGATGAGTTTGAATTATCTCAATGTAGCCATCATTAGTCAATAATCTCTGCATTAAAATATGGAATGATCTCACACGTTCTCAGGTTACTCAACACCCCATCATACTTCACAGGTTATGTACTTTATATTCTCTTCAGAATCATTGTCAAAAATCACAACTCATTTAATTAAAACCTTTTAAATATTTAATCACTAGCATGTCTGATCCAACATATAAGGAATCACATAACTTTAGCCACAGTTTGATTACATACAAGTACTGTATATTTCTGTAAAATAAAAATTCATTAAGATTCATTAATTTAACTATGTGTAATCCTAGTTGCTCCCTTCTGTAAGAGAAAATGTTAAAACATGCCTTTTGACCTGTACTATTGAGTTACTCAGTTACAATACTTTTATTCTTTAATTATGTGCTTTTCAATTGTTTTATACATGGTATAAAAATTGTACCATAAAAATTGTTTTATACATCATTACTACATCAGTAACGTCAACATTAGCATCAACATTTGGTTGACCAATTGAGTTGCTGATGTTTCTGTGCTTTATCCACTTTTCCACTTATCTTTTTTAAAACCTGCTTGTCAGATCAAGCAGGTCAGGATTTTAGGCAGAAAAATGACCAAGATACAAAATAAACATTCCAAGGTTGATTACATCCCCAAATTTGTCCAAATTGATTGTTTACACATAAGTGTGAATCTTTTATTTAAAAACAAAATTACATGTTAGCAAAAGAAGGAGGGAAGATCAAATACATTTTTACAAGGGGCTAAATGTGTTAAAATAACACCCAAGTATTATCTTAATATGCAGTAAAAATAGAAATTATCATATATTCACTAGCAGAATGTAGAATCCTCATGTTGCAGGAGTTTGGCCCTCCGCTGCACTGGAAGGCTCCAGAAGGTTTTCATAAAGAACACTTAAAAGCTGCAGTATGTAACTTTAGCTAAAATATGTTTATTTGTTGTTCAAACTGTTACAGTATCATGAGTTTGAGACAGGTAACCTGATGATCATAGTCTGTGAAAAGATTGAGCACCTCCACCATTTCCTTGCGCTACTACTCCCATTTGCAGAAAAGCACAGCTCTTGGTCAATAACAACCAATCAGAGCCACTAGTAGTCTTATCGTTGTCAATCAACTCATGTATAACAAATGAGTAATAATTACCCATCCATTATCATACACACTTATCACTGGTGGGGTCAGGAGGTGCGCTGGTGCCTATCTCCAGCAGTCACCATTACAAGACTATAAAAAATATATTAAAAACTTTTTTTTCTGAAGTTACATACTACAGCTTTAAGGACAAATAAAAGGCCACTGAACTTTCAGAAAAGTTCAAGAATATTGGGCCCAGTATTGTTGGATCCACCCCAGACTCTTTTCTGTGGAGTCTGCAGGTAACAGAAACGATTATCCAGCTGACATCCTTGAATTACATCAACAACACTTAAAAAAGACTTACCAAGTGGCTTGTATTCACAGCCAATGTATCCTTGATAACCAAGCTTCTCCAGTGTGTTTAATAAGTATCTGTAACACAACTCTCCATTGCTGTCAGGTTCATTCCTGGCTGGAACCTGTGCAATCTGAACATGGCCTGAGTAACAAGACATTTGATTTTAGATCACTGCCTACCATGCATCTCACGCACTATGCATTCTCAGTGAAATCACATTGTGATACAATTATTATTATTACTACAATATCTGGTTCCACATTATGTTTAAATCAAATTTTAAAGAACAGGCAAGCAAATGAATCGACTGCTCCTTGCATTCAGCATGTTTTCTTTCACTTCCTCCGTTATCTTCCTCCCTGGACTTTATAATTCAACATTCTTTATTCAACATCTCCACAATTCTTTCTGTCCACTTCAAAATTATCCCAGTGTTTCTTTTTTAACTTCATCTCCAAACTACTTAACCTGGCCCATCCTTGTCACACACTCAGGAAAATCCAAGCAGATGATCTGAGAGTTTTAAAAATAAAAATGGCAAACAAGCTGAGTATAGAGCATAAAAGTCAAAAAGAATAGAGACAGTCTAGTCTATTTAATTTTTCTCAGACAGCACAAATTGAGACACTTACTGTTTTCCAAATGCCAAACATTTTTTTGAGAAATGCACCAAACAGCAACACACCAACAAAATCTAGTTAATTTCTCAAAATCCATAGTCCATCTCTCAAAAAAATATAAAAAAAATCAATGAACATGTCATGCCTCAGAATGACAAATCCTTGTTTCAGTGTAAGACAGTCGAATTGATTAGTCATGTTATCCATATAACAGTTTACTCTGAAGGGAAGTTCTGATGTAAACTATAGCTCAGTGTTAAGTATTGTGACTGAGAAAAACTGTTTGTCTTATGAGGTTAGAATTAGATGGTAGTAAAACTTTATATAAAACTGTACCAAAACACTGTTTGGACACAGCTGAAGACTTAATTTTTCACCATCCAGTACATTGTATCTGCAGTGCATAACCAAAAATGAGTAGGTGCATTGCTGCTTAATAACAAACTATTTGTTTTTTGTTATCTGAAAATATTTGTGTAAGAGCAATGATTTTTCTTCAGAAGTTGTTGTTCTGTTGAGGTTGTTTTTCTTCAAAAGTTCTTCAAACAAGATCTTCTTTTTATTTCCCACAACAGTACATTATGTCTCTTCATGATACTATTATTATCATCAGTTCATGGAGAGTTTATTGTTTGTAGATGGAAAAGACAGAGTCGTACTTTTATTGGAAATAAATTGAATTAGTAACAGAACTGTTGCCAATAATAAGCAAAGTTTCAACTTGGTTACAGTGTACATTACACACTAGAGTCGTGTTCAGATGTCAGTGGGAAATGAAAACTATATTCTTATACATACATACATAGATGTCAAGAATGTAACCATTTTAGTCATTCTTGAAACATTAAGAATGTGCAAGGCCCTCTTTTACTTAGTGTTGTGTTGTGTTTGAGTTTTAATTTCTTGTTCTGTTCATTCTACCAATACTAGAAAAGTTTAAAATGTGTCAGGTAATGCTTCAGAAAACAGACTGAGTATTGGATCATAAAATGTGTATTTAGACATTTGGCTTGTTTTAAATATGTGCAGACTCGTTCTAATTCTGAAAACGTCATCAAGACAGTCCCAACAAGAAACTCAATTTGACTTTTTTTTTATCAAGGTTTAGGAATTCCAGTTTAGGAACTGGAATGCACTTCAATATTTCAACATAAATCAATGAAATCTAGTACACATTTTAACACTGAACCAGAATAAGCTTTGTTTGTGTATGTTGTGCCACCATACATATCACAGTTTAATCTTTCAACTTACCTATTATGGGAAAATATTTGTGCATGTTTTTTGTCAGATTTCCATCCATAATTTGCCAGTGAAATATGTCCTGCAACAGTGGATGCAACTACTGAGTAAACTGATAACTTTTTTGATTTACATTCTTTCCCTAAGCTGAGACACATTTTCAAAGTACCTACCATCTGTAGCTGGATGTTGGGCTTGCCAACCTTCCCCAGTATTGCTGCAGCTGCAAAACATCCAAAAGAACCAAAAATTGGCTTCAGGCCAAGTTCTAACAAATATACGATATAATAAAATTTATGAACAGATAAGAAGTTCCAAATAATATTTTATTCCTGAATTAACAAAAAGCCTCTTTAATGAATAAAACACCTTCCTTAAAATTATAGTGGAAATAGTGGAAATTATAGTGCCTTGGAAAATTATAGTGTTTTCCATAATGAAATGAGTATCACACAACATAGAAAAGCAAACATTTGGCTGCTTCTGTATTTCTTTGAAGAAATCGCACCACTTGTGAATGCACAAATTTTCTTTATTTTCCATCATTATTTATATTTTTTCTGCTTTCATGTCAAACTACTGTCTCTAAATGTGCCATATGCTCACAATTTTACTCAAAGGACCTGTGTTCAAGATGACATGAAAAGTTGTTTTGGAAGTGTAGTCTGCCAACCACCTGAATCAGTGACTCTGCAGTTCTTAGAGGCAGCCAGTCTTACCTTGATGAGGGGAGTCCAGAAAGTAGCGAGGGTCTGTAATTCTTGTGTTGATTGGCTCAATCAATCCAGTGATTCCTTCCTGTTGGGAACATTCTGATTATGTCTATTGAACTCCAATAAAAACCATCAAAACAAACTAAACGAGTCTTTCTGACCGGGAGCTGACAGCGTGTTGAAGAGTTATGGATCGGTTGCTTTGGAGCGTCTGGTTCAGAGGCTGATTCCAAATCTTTGCTCGAAATGGTGTGTTTAGAGCTGTTGTAAACGAATATTTTAGTAATCGAGTAATCGATGACCGATTATTCGAATACAAAAAAAAGCTAAAATAAAATATTGGTAAATCTAACAGCAGTGTTACTATTGCATATAAACATCAGTCCAATTTTTCACATTTGAGATTCTCTAACAATAACTTTTCTGTAGTTTAGAAAATTAACCTGTAACAATAATAGCTCACTTTACAAGTTAACCTGAAGAAAAGTTATACAAAAATCAGAAATTATATTCAATTCAATAATAAAGAGGCAGGCTCACAAATACTAAAAAATGTCCATACTCCAGCATTTGGTTTATGTATTCATCTTCAGTCAGTTCAATAGATGAACTCTCACCTTGCCCAAACATTTATAGCTTTTGTGTTCATGTTAGTGACGGGATTTGACACCTTGGTTCGTCACAACCAGAAACTATCATGATGGGTTCCAGTTTCTTTACACACATACAGAACACCACCAGGAGAACAGATGATCAGATAAATTAAGTTTATTTTTTACAAAGATGAAAAAGTAAAATTGTGTGATTCTTGTCCTTGGAGTTGGCAACTGTGGTCGACTGTGCTCTACAGAGCAGTGAGAAAAGGATGTTGAGTTTGGGTAGTCGGAAATTGGAACTTCAAGAAGGAATTGACTGAGTTTACTTGATGTGAAGAAAACCTTCCGTCAGGGGGGTATACAGTGGTCTCCAGGGTATGGTCTCTTTGTGAGTTACTTTGAAGTGATCCGGGTTCTAGTGTGAGGTCTTGACGGAGAGTTGATCAACGGTGAATGGAGAGGCTTGCGGAGGAGGGCGGACAGGTAAGCTCAAATGTGGAGAAACGAGGAGCGAACCGACTGCCAGATGGGAATCCAGGAACGGTTTATTGAAGATCTGCAGAGACGAAGAAGAGACTCGGGCAACTCAGTGTGTAACAATCCACGACGTCATGAGGGGAGAGATCCAGAAAGCCAGGACTCAGGACTCACAGGGGAATTTCCAAGGTGTCACAAGGATACACCTGAGAGAGAGGCAACAAGGGTAAATTACTAGAAGTAATTTCAGAAAAACACATAGAGCTAGTTCGGCGGGGCGCAGAGTACCATAACTGGCAAACACTCAGGCGTTGAAGTGCTGGCAGCCTGCTCCTCATATACTCCGGAATGATTGAGTGATGAATCACAGGTGCACCGACAGAGTCAGTGGGCACGCCCTCCAAGGTCTTTAGTCACCATCTGGTGGACGAAGAGGGAAACAGCAGGCAAACAGAAAAATCCCAAAAAGAAACCAAAACCCCGGTTCACAACAGAAACACATCTAGCAGCTACGTTCCGCCACGATAAGCTCCAAAGCACATTTGTTCAGACCGGGATGATATGAAATAAACTTTCCGATTCGTCCGTAAAGCTATGCTTACGTTAATTATCTAATGCGCAGTAGCCTGCAGTGTTCAGTCTATCCGCTCACCTGTATAAATACACTTGCAGCCCTCTTCCCCAGCATTCGCTCTGAACACTGGCCACCATGCAGCAGCTCCGGGAGGAAGAAATCTGCCGTACTCCAGGCATCGCGCCAGTCATTTTAAGGATGCTTATTGGTTCCCCGAAAAACGACAAAGACCCAGACATTATCATGAATCAATAAAATCCTCCCAGGCCAAATTTGAAAACTGGGCGTTTTACTGCTAACGCTTAGCTTTCGTCAACAACTTACATGGAAGTTAGAGCTCTGCGCAAAGCAAGTAATAACCTGGCCGGAACACAGCGCATTAAATAGTAAAACATAATTTAAGGAAGCTTCGAGGCAGATAAATTTTCCTCAAGGAATTTTAATAATCGAGGTACTCGAATCACTCAAGGAATCATTTCAGCCCGAGGTGCGTTTAATTTCAGTCTCCATTACAAACAGAACAGAGAAAACTAAAAAGATGTTGTGTTAATCCATTTATAGTCTAAACAGAGGAGCCGGCAGTTTATCTTTAGGAAATAAATAAAAGGTGCTGAAGTTAAATGCGCAGTCCGCTGCACAGCCAATGCGGACGCAAACTCACCCTGAGTTTTCAACATTACCCTATGGGTAAAGAAGACATTACGCCCAAAAGGAGAGCGGCGCTCAGGATGAGCGCAGCAGACGTAACATCTGTCCGTTCCGGGGAAGCAAAACCACAAGAAAAAAATCCTGGAAAAAACACACACTGGACCACGTGCACCATAAAAAACTCAGAGTTCAATTGATCGGCTTGGATCAGACAGATCCAACTGACAGATGAACCAGCGCAGATTTCTCTGTAGATGTGACCAGGAGAAATTTGTGAGGCTGTGCATTCAGACCTCAGCAGGTGAAGTGACCGTAATTTAAGTGGAGCCATTTAATTTCATTTATTGTAAGTTGTTGGGGCTTCAGCCAGTGGTTTGTGTCACGGAGAAATATATATATATATATATACACTGCTCAAAAAAATAAAAATACACTAAAATACAATATACAATAAAAATACACTTAAACAACACAATATAACTCCAAGTAAATCAAACTTCTGTGAAATCAAACTGTCCACTTAGGAAGCAACACTGATTGACAATCAATTTCACCTGCTGTTGTGCAAATGGAATAGACAACAGGTGGAAATTATTGGCAATTAGCAAGACACACTCAATAAAGGAGTGGTTCTGCAGTTGGGACCACAGACCACTTCTCAGTACCTATGCTGTCTGGCTGATGTTTTGGTCAGTTTTGAATGTTGGTGGTGCTTTCACACTCGTGGTAGCATGAGACGGACTCCACAACCCACACAAGTGGCTCAGGTAATGCGGCTTATCCAGGATGGCACATCAATGCGAGCTGTGGCAAGAAGGTTTGCTGTGTTTGTCAGCGTAGTGTCCAGAGGCTGGAGGCGCTACCAGGAGACAGGCCAGTACACCAGGAGACATGGAGGAGGCCGTAGGAGGGCAACAACCCAGCAGCAGGACCGCTACCTCCGCCTTTGTGCAAGAAGGAACAGGAGGAGCACTGCCAGAGCCCTGCAAAATGACCTCCAGCAGGCCACAAATGCGCATGTGTCTGCACAAACGGTTAGAAACCGACTCCATGAGGATGGTATGAGGGCCTGACATCCACAGATGGGGGTTGTGCTCACAGCCCAACACCGTGCAGGACGCTTGGCATTTGCCAGAGAACACCAGGATTGGCAAATTCGCCACTGGCGCCTTGTGCTCTTCACAGATGAAAGCAGGTTCACACTGAGCACATGTGACAGACGTGACAGAGTCTGGAGACGCCGTGGAGAGCGGTCTGCTGCCTGCAACATCCTTCAGCATGACCGGTTTGGCAGTGGGTCAGTAATGGTGTGGGGTGGCATTTCTTTGGAGGGCCGCACAGCCCTCCATGTGCTCGCCAGAGGTAGCCTGACTGCCATTAGGTACCAAGATGAGATCCTCAGACCCCTTGTGAGACCATATGATGGTGCGGTTGGCCCTGGGTTCCTCCTAATGCAGGACAATGCTAGACCTCATGTGGCTGGAGTGTGTCAGCAGTTCCTGCAAGATGAAGGCATTGAAGCTATGGACTGGCCAGCCCGTTCCCCAGACCTGAATCCGATTGAGCACATCTGGGACATCATGTCTCGCTCCATCCACCACAGACTGTCCAGGAGTTGGCGGATGCTTTAGTCCAGGTCTGGGAGGAGATCCCTCAGGAAACCATCCGCCACCTCATCAGGAGCATGCCCAGGCATTGTAGGGAGGTCATACAGGCACGTGGAGGCCACACACAATACTGAGCCTCATTTTGACTTGTTTTAAGGACATTACATTAAAGTTGGATCAGCGTGTACTGTTATTTCACTTTAATTTTGTGTGTGGCTCCAAATCCAGGCCTCCATTGGTTAATAAATTTGATTTCCATTGATGATTTTTGTGTGATTTTGTTGTCAGCACATTCAACTTTGCACAGAACAAAGTATTCAATGAGAATATTTCTTTCATTCAGATCTAGGATGTGTTATTTGAGTGTTCCCTTTATTTTTTTGAGCAGTGTATATATACAGTACAGACCAAAAGTTTGGACACACCTTCTAATTAAAATGGGTTTTCTTTATTTTCATGACTATTTATAAGGCAATAAATCCCACTTATTAACCTGACAGGGCACAACTATGAAGTGAAAACCATTTCAGGTGACTACCTCATCAAGCTCATCAAGAAAATGCAGAGTGTGTGCAAAGCAGTAATCACAGCAAAAGGTTGCTACTTTGAAGAAACTAGAATATGAGGGGTATTTTCAGTTTTACACTTTTTTGTTTAGTGCATATTTCCACATGTGTTATTCATAGTTTTGATGCCTTCAGTGTGAATCTACAATGTCAGTAGTCATGAAAATAAAGGAAACTCATTGAATTAAAAGGTGTGTCCAAACTTTTGGTCTGTACTACTGTATATATATATATATTAATTAATCAAATTTTATTTGTATAGCACATTTCAGCAGCAAGGCATTTCAAAGTGCTTTACATCATTACAAACACAGAAACACAATGCAAGATAGAATCAACAATCAAAACACAGCATTAAGTCAAGTTCCATCAATAAATTTGTAATTGATAACATTTCAAATACAATTCTAAACAGGTGGGTTTTTAGTCAAGATTTAAAAGAAGTCAGTGTTTCAGCTGTTTTACAGTTTTCTGGAAGTTTGTTCCACATTTGTGGTGCATAGATGCTGAAAGCTGCTTCTCCTCGTTTGGTTCTGGTTCTGGGGATGCAGAGCAGACCAGAACCGGAAGACCTGAGAGGTCTGGAAGGTTGATACAACAACAGCAGATCTTTAATGTATTGTGGTGCTAAGCCGTTCAGTGATTTGTAAACTAACAACAGTATTTTAAGGTCTATTCTTTGAGCTACAGGGAGCCAGTGTAGGGACTTTAAAACTGGTGTTATGTGCTCTATCTTCCTGGTTTTAGTGAGAACGCGAGCAACAGCATTCTGGATCAGCTGCAG
This sequence comes from Xiphophorus couchianus, assembly GCF_001444195.1. Taxonomy (NCBI): domain Eukaryota; kingdom Metazoa; phylum Chordata; class Actinopteri; order Cyprinodontiformes; family Poeciliidae; genus Xiphophorus; species Xiphophorus couchianus. Next base: position 29,412,079 of record NC_040250.1, on the reverse strand, counting down.
CTGTTTAATTGATATGTTGGACAGACTTATGAAGTCTGTTGAAATAATCAATACGACTGAAGATGAACGCATGGATGAGTTTCTCTAGATCTGGCTGAGACATTAGTCCTTTAATCCTAGAAATGTTCTTCAGGTGATAGAAGGCTGACTTTGTAACTGTCTTTATGTGGCTCTGTAGGTTCAGGTCATAGTCCATCACTACTCCCAGGTTTCGGGCCTGATCGCTGGTTTTTAGTTGTAATAACTGAAGCTGTGCATTGACTCTAGATCGTTCCTCGTTAGGTCCAAAAATAATAACTTCAGTTTTGTTTCTGTTCAGCTGGAGAACGTTTTGGCACATCCACACATTTATCTGTTCTAAGCATCTGTTCAGTGATTGGATGGGCTCTGAGTCACCTGGTGACATCGTAATGTAGAGCTGTGTGTCATCTGCATAGTTATGGTAGCTAATATTATTTCCTGTTGTAACCTGAGCTAGTGGGAGCATATAAATATTGAATAAGAGAGGTCCTAGGATTGAACCTTGGGGTACCCCACATGTGACCTTTGACCTCTTTGATGAGAAGTTTCCAATTGAAACAAAGAAATCCCTTTTCTTTATGTAGGATTCAAACCAGTTAAGCACTGGACCGGAGAGTCTGACCCAACTCTCCAGGCGATTCAGTAAAATGTCATGGTCAACAGTGTCAAAAGCTGCACTGAGGTCCAACAGAACCAGCACTGTGGTTCTCCCACAGTCTGTATTTATATGGATGTCACTGAACACTTTTACGAGGGCGGTCTCTGTGCTGTGGTGAGCACGACTGGAAGGAGTCAAAGCGGTTGGTTATCGTTAGGAAGCTAGTTAATTGTTTACACACAGCTTTTTCAATAACTTTGCTGATGAATTGGAGGTTGGAGGTTGGAGAACTATATATATATAGTATATCCATCCATCCATCCATCCATCCATCCATCCATCCATCTTCTTCCGCTTATCCGAGGTCGGGTCGCGGGGGTAGCAGCTTCAGAAGGGAGGCCCAGACTTCCCTCTCCCCGGCCACTTCTTCCAGCTCTTCCGGGGGAATCCCGAGGCGTTCCCAGGCCAGCCGAGAGACATAGTCTCTCCAGCGTGTCCTGGGTCTTCCCCGGGGCCTCCTCCCGGTGGGACGTGCCCGGAACACCTCACCAGGGAGGCGTCCAGGAGGCATCCTGACCAGATGCCCAAGCCACCTCAACTGGCTCCTCTCGATGTGAAGGAGCAGCGGCTCTACTCTGAGTCCCTCCCGGATGACTGAGCTTCTCACCCTATCTCTAAGGGAGAGCCCAGCCACCCTACGGAGAAAACCCATTTCGGCCGCTTGTATCCGCGATCTCGTTCTTTCGGTCATGACCCAAAGCTCATGACCATAGATGAGGGTGGGAACGTAGATCGACCGGTAAATCGAGAGCCTCGCTTTTTGGCTCAGCTCTCTCTTCACCACGACGGACCGGTACAGCGCCCGCTTGACAGCAGACGCTGCGCCAATCCGCCTGTCGATCTCCCGCTCCCTTCTTCCCCCATTCGTGAACAAGATCCCGAGATACTTAAACTCCTCCACTTGGGGCAGGACACCCCCCCTGACCCGGAGAAGGCACTCTACCCTTTTCCGGCTCAAGACCATGGCCTCGGATTTGGAGGCACTGATCCCCATCCCGGCCGCTTCACACTCGGCTGCGAACCGCTCCAGCGAGAGCTGCAGATCACGATCTGATGAAGCCAAAAGGACCACATCGTCTGCGAAAAGCAGAGATGAGATCCTAAGGCCACCAAATCGGATCCCCTCAACACCTTGGCTGCGCCTAGAAATTCTGTCCATAAAAGTGATGAACAGAATCGGTGACAAAGGGCAGCCCTGGCGGAGTCCAACTCTCACCGGAAACGAGCCCGACTTACTGCCGGCAATGCGGACCAGACTCTGACACCGGTCATACAGGGACCTGACAGCCCGTATCAAAGGGCCCGGTACCCCATACTCCCGGAGAACCCCCCACAGGGCTACCCGAGGGACACGGTCGAACGCCTTCTCCAAGTCCACAAAACACATGTAGACTGGTTGGGCGAACTCCCATGCACCCTCCAGGACCCTGCCGAGGGTGTAGAGCTGGTCCAGTGTTCCACGACCAGGACGAAAACCACACTGCTCTTCCTGAATCCGAGGTTCGACTATCCAACGGACCCTCCTCTCCAGGACCCCTGAATAGACCTTGCCAGGGAGGCTTAAGAGTGTGACCCCTCTATAATTGGAGCACACCCTCCGGTCCCCCTTTTTGAACAGGGGGACCACCACCCCAGTCTGCCAATCCAGGGGAACTGCCCCCGATGTCCATGCGATATTGCAGAGTCGCGTCAACCAACACAACCCTACAACATCCAGAGCCTTGAGGAACTCCGGGCGGATCTCATCCACCCCCGGGGCCTTGCCACCGAGGAGCTTTTTAACCACCTCGGCGACCTCGCCCCCAGAGATTGGAGAGCCCAACCCAGAGTCCCCAGGCTCCGCTTCCTCAGTGGAAGGCATGTTGGTGGGATTGAGGAGGTCTTCGAAGTACTCTGCCCACCGACCCACAACGTCCCGAGTAGAGGTCAGCAGCACACCATCCCCACTATAAACAGTGTTTGTGCTGCACCGCTTCCCCCCCCTGAGACGCCGGATGGTGGACCAGAATCGCCTCGAAGCCGTGCGGAAGTCTTTCTCCATGGCCTCTCCAAACTCCTCCCACGTCCGAGTTTTTGCCTCAGCAACCGCCCGAGCCGCATGTCGCTTCGCCCGCCGGTACCCATCAGCTGCTTCCGGAGTCCCACAGGCCAAAAAGGCCCGATAGGACTCCTTCTTCAGCCTGACGGCATCCCTCACCGAAGGTGTCCACCAACGGGTTCGAGGGTTGCCGCCGCGACAGGCACCGACAACCTTGCGGCCACAGCTCCGATCGGCCGCCTCGACAATGGAGGCACGGAACACGGTCCACTCAGACTCCATGTTCCCCACCTCCCCCGGGACGTGTTCGAAGTTTTGCCGGAGATGGGAGTTAAAGCTCCGTCTCACAGGGGATTCTGCCAGACGTTCCCAGCAGACCCTCACAACACGTTTGGGCCTGCCAGGTCTGACCGGCTTTCGCCCCCACCACCGGAGCCAACTCACCACCAGGTAGTGGTCAGTGGACAGCTCCGCACCTCTCTTCACCCGAGTGTTCAAGACATACGGCCGCAGATCCGATGAAACGATGACAAAGTCGATCATCGAACTGCGGCCTAGGGTGTCCTGGTGCCAAGTGCACATATGGACACCCTTATGCTTGAACATGGTGTTCGTTATGGACAATCCATGGCGAGCACAGAAGTCCAGCAACAGAACACCGCTCGAGTTCAGGTCGGGCGGGCCGTTCCTCCCAACCACGCCCCTCCAGGTCTCACTGTCGTTGCCCACGTGAGCGTTGAAGTCCCCCAGCAGAACAAGGGAGTCCCCAGGAGGAGCACTCTCCAGTACCCCCTCTAAGGACTCCAAAAAGGGTGGGTAATCTGAACTGTCGTTCGGCCCGTAAGCACAAACGACAGTCAGAACCCGTCCCCCCACCCGTAGGCGGAGGGATGCTACCCTCTCGCTCACCGGGGTGAACCCCAACGTACAGGCGCCGAGATGGGGAGCAACAAGTATGCCCACTCCTGCCCGACGTCTCTCTCCCTGGGCAACTCCAGAGTGGAAGTATGTCCAGCCCCTCTCAAGGAGACTGGTTCCAGAACCAGAGCCATGCGTCGAGGTGAGACCGACTATTTCTAGCCGGAACCTCTCGACCTCACGCACTAGCTCCGGCTCCTTCCCCACCAGAGAGGTGACATTCCACGTCCCAAGAGCCAGTTTCTGCAACCGAGGATCGGACCGCCAGGGTCCCCTCCCTTGGCCGCCACCCATCACACAGTGCACCCGACCCCTTTGGCCCCTCCCACGGGTGGTGGGCCCATGGGAGGGGGGGCCCATGTTTCCTCTTCGGGCTGAGCCCGGCCGGGCTCCATGGGTAAAAGCCCGGCCACCAGACGCTCGCCATCGTGCCCCCCCTCCAGGCCTGGCTCCAGAGTGGGGCCCCGGTGACCCGCGTCCGGGCGAGGGAACACCAAGTCCAATGTTTTTACTCATCATTGGGGTCTTCAGGCTGCACTTTGTCTGGTCCCTCACCTAGGACCTGTCTGCCTTGGGTGACCCTACCAGGGGCATGAAGCCCCAGACAGCATAGCTCCTAGGATCATTGGGGCACTCAAACCCCTCCACCACGATAAGGTGGCAGCCCATGGAGGAGTATATATAGTATATATATACTATATATACTATATATAGTATATAGTTTGTATATAGTTTGTTTTGTTATTTTTTGTTTCCTTTTGTTTTCTTTCCCAGCCATCACCCCACCTTGATACCAAACAAAATAACCTGACCTTGGCCAAGACATCAGCTGCATAGTTTAGGTTCTGCACAAAGACATCCTCCATTTCTCTTGCAACTGCTGCTCTGTGAGCATCCACTGGAATCCTTCCTGCCATTAGGTGAATTCTGTCAAGAGATCAGAGTTTTCTTCAGTGCAATAAACCAGGAAACTTGTAAAATAATGCTCAGCCCCTCAGTTAAGAGGGGCTGAGCATAAATAATATTTCTTTTTTCATTCATATAATCTAAAAAACAGGAAGAAAACAGATGGCCATTAGAGAAGATTACGGTATATCACATGTGGAAAACCTGATGTTTGACACATGTGCAAAGAGAAATCCTACAACATCTTAAGACCTGATGCCACACTACCTTTGTTTACATTTTGTGGAGGAGGTTACACTGATTTTGTAAAATAATTATTGAGAAATAATGCAAGAAGAGTACAACCAAATCCAGTGTAATGACAGCTACCAGAGGGTTACACACATTGAGACAATACCTTAAAATAAGTTAAGAGAGCACATAAGGTACAAATTTTAATGGACTTTATATTGGTGTAATTTCTAATGGTTTTAATATATCGTGTGACCTCATTTTCAAAAATGGAGACAAGAGGTTTTTGATTAGTTTAACAGCATTCGTAAATATCCCATTTGGCTAAGTATAGGATAAGATCTAAGATTAGTGACCTAAAATTGCTTTTTTATCTGGGTAGTTAATGAAGCCAAATGATGTATTTTCAAAGCAAAGGGAAAGATCTGGTTCAATAAAAGTAGAAATCAAAATGCAAACCTTTTTTTCCAAAATTAAAGTAGAGAAGGGGCAAGACCAAAATAAAAAAAAATGTCTTCCAGGTTACTACATGAAAAGAGCAATGTATATTTATACTTTTGTTAAAACTTTGTAAAAAGATTTTGGACAAGTAGAATGTGTGAATAATTTGAAATGATATATTATATTTAATGAGTAAAAATTGAAGTCCAAATCCTTTTCCAGTCAAAGTTATCATCAAACGTGTTCCAATGAGATGTCACTTATGGAGTGACACAATTTTCTGAAATAATGAGCGTATACAATGATTACGTGTTGAGAAACAAATTTGACAACTTTCTAGCCTGGTAGGATCTGGTAGGATCAGTGTTGGATTCTGTTCTACTGTACGTTTAAGTAAAATAATTACTCTATCCATAATAACATCACCTTACCTTTAGATGTAACCAGGACTACATAGCTTGTATTATGATCCACTGGCTGATTACTTAATCAGGATTTACTGAAGTGCAAACATATTCAATTGTATTTTTTTGTTATTTGCCCTTTAAAAAAAAAACACTGTTGGTGGTGTTTAAGTATTGTCAATAATATATTACAATACCATAATTATCTAGTATATTTTCAAATTTCCTGTCGCTATTAACATTTTTTAGCACAATTCAGTGGACAGTGGTGTACTGCCCTAGCGCCCCTACCACCGAGCTTATAACACTTTCTGTATTATTCACAAGAACTCCTGTTCACCGATTTGCCACTGAAAGCCATCATGAGAACTCGAGCCCAATGGGACAAAAATGGGACAAATTCCAAACAGAACTGAAAAAAGATGAGCATTGATGGAATTGGGAGGTACACCCCGCACTGCAAATATAAAAGGAAATCCCCATCAAATTTTTCTTTCATTACTTTTATAGTTGTCAATGGGTTGACAGTGACAAATATTTATAAAGTTTCAAATACTTGTATGTCAGTTGCTTCCTATGGTAAGTGTCTCAAAAGCACAAAAGTTTTCAGGAAGAGTGTTCTCTGACCTCTTGCAGTTCAAAGCTTTTGCATACTTCAGAGTAAGATCCAACCCTTCTCTAAACTCCAGCTCTCTCCCTGGAACTGCTCCCAAACCGAGATCGCCTGCCTTGATATCCCCTGCAACACAAACACAACCAAGTTTAGATAGCGCTGCCGATCACAATAAATGTTGTCTTAAAGCACTTGTCATAAAAGAAAAATCAAATAAACATAACATCAGCAGTGCCTCTGCCATTTATCTCGGTGCTTTAGCCAGGCCTGTGCAGTACCTGGTGGCGTGTTGATAAGGACGACTTCCACTCTAGTTGCCTCCTTGGCTTTCTGGAGCTCTGACAGGTCCGAATCGTAAAGCCAACCTGCTTCCACGGCTTGAAACCCGACAGAAGCAGCCGCATAGATTCTCTTGCTGAAGTCTGTATGCTCAGTAAACAGCCAGGAAATATTCGCACAAAACTTTAACGCAGTCATGTTGTTAACCAGCTTGAGCCAATGACCCTGTGGTCAGGCAGCCAGACTACTCTACCACATACGCCTTATCTGACGTCAGAGTCCTACGTTAACCTTATCGCTATAATGTGCATTTTCGCTAAAGGGTTCAAAGTTTTTAGTAGTGATGGGCCAGACGACACAGAAACATCGGCACCTGCGCCGAGCAAACGAAACAAACCCCTTTCGGTGCGCGTATCACTTTACGGTAAACCACGTGACCGATACAGTTGCTGTGTCTTTTGGTTGTGAACGCGCTAGATTGTATGAGAGAGATACTTTGTGTTCTTTGCCTTGCGTTGGTTTAGGCTCGTATTTGAATACCGGTTCTGACTATCTGTGCTTCTTCGTCAGATTTTCCTACCGTAGCACGTATACTGTAGATATCTTTATCTGTCGGTGCTACGCGTCTAAAACTGCTACCGTCATGTTTACAAAAATACCGGGTTGTGTTTATGTTAAATATTATCATCGAATAACATTCTTTGAGTCACTGCACTGAAGTGGAAGCCTAAGCGTTATGCATAGCAGTAGAACAATTTATATACACAACGAAACCACAAAAATATCACTTTGTTACCTTTAGTAAGTCTAGAATAGTTGTTTATTTCGGCTCGTTCGGCTGGTTAACAAGCTCTTAGGCCTATCAGTTGTGCTCCCCTGGTGGGCAAAAGCAGGGAGGAGGCAGATGAACGCGTTAAGAACTTTATTCCTCTTTTGGCAGGATGAACAAGTACAACATACTGGACAGCCGGCTTCCCTAAAAACAACACACCCCGCTCTCAACAACAACGGGACACTTCCCTCACTCTTCTTCTCCCCCCCAGGACATACACGTTGCTCTCTACTGCCCAGGAGAGGCTGGATCTGTAACAAATCCTTCATCAAAATATCCTATCCGTTTAAAATGAAAAGCTATCGCAGTTGTATGCACTAATTCTTTTATTAGAACGTCTTACCTTTTTAAAACATATTTTAAATATTTTAAAGGCGTTTGTAAGAATTAAACAGTATCAGACATGGGAAACAAGTTTTTATTGAAATAAATTAAACACGAGATCTACAAATACAGATCACCACAAACTCTTTTTTGCGCAATAATACGCTGTATGGCAGTCTTTATCAAATGCAGCGCAGTGAATTCTTGCGAATTCTGCCAGCTGTGAGTGTGAGACTATGGTAATTAAAATGATTAATTACCATAGCATTAATTACCATATGGCGAATCGCAAGCAACTTTAAGGTGCATACCGCCACCTACTCTAGAAGAGTGTGTAGCAACATTACTTTACATCTATCAAATTCTATTTTTTAATTTTGTATTCTGAAGATAAATAAATAATGCTTTCCTTAATCTGTAAATATCCATTATGTTTCCTTCATTTCCCAATATTCCTTTAAGAATATTGGGACCTGTATATTGGGACCATTCTTGACCTGTCCTTCCAACCATTCTTCTCAATTTCTCCCTTTCGGGTTCATATGTTTTACAGTTCAATATGGGTTCTACATTTTCTTTCTCTCCACATCTTTCACATTTATCATTATTTTCCCGTCCTATTAAATATAAAATGTCATTTAAATAGGTTGTTGTGGATCTCCGGAGGACTGGAGGAGGTTCCTGCGGCCTTCTCCACCAGGGGGCGTTCAGGAACTTCGTGGTGGGCGTGGTCGGCGGATCCTGCCGGCACACCTGCTGCCACTTACCTTGTTGGGAGGAGTATTTCAGGAGGACATCGTCAACACTCTTGTGCCAGAGTGTTAGCTCGTAAATGGTAGATCCAGTTTTATTGCTGACCTCAGACCACCTGCTCTAGTCTAATATTCTGCTCTTGTGGCCTCGCCTCAGGTTTTCGTTGCCGCGGAGCTGCCGGCATCCTGTCCGTCTGGATTCCCTGTGGCCGGAGGAATCATCGAGACCACACAACCTGATCCTCCTTGTTTCCCGAAGAGCCTGTCTCACATGTCCGCCCTCCAACGCCGCCGTCGCCCGTCCTCTCTGCTCCAACCCCTGATCCACCGTGCTGCCTATCCCTCTCAGCTCCGCTTTATCCACCAGCAAGTAAGGCCTCGAACCGCTGAACTTCCGTTTCCCTCCCGGCATTCTGTTCTCACTTCTGTGTTCCTCTTCAGGAAGACCATTGGTCCGGTTCCGCCTTCCCGAGTGTCCCACCCATTTTACACCGTGTTTATAATAAACCACTGATCTTACCTTGGTCTCTCTAGTGTGTTCTGCGCATGTGGGTTAATCAAGTAAACCAAAACATGACATAGGTATGACCAACTCTTAATCTAATCATTATTATTTCTTCCTTTCTATTTCTCTCATTAATATTTCTAATAAAAACTGACTTTTGTACTTCATATAATCTTCTTCCTTTCTTATCTTCATTCCACCTTTTTTTGCAATTTTTCCATTTCTTTACTCTTAATGATCTCCCTTTCCCTTTCCCAAAAGGAATTGTAATCGTTATTGCTTAAATATATATCAGTCTTTATCCCTATTTCATTTAAATTCCACTCATTTTTCATTTTAAGAAGTCTCATATCTATCTACATTTACCTCTGGAAATAGCCATGGAGGAATAACACTAATCAGATTAAACGGAGCTATTTTCTTATCCTCTAATACATTTTAATCAATTTGCTTACAATCCATCCAAATCCATTACTCTGGAACTTTGAATATTCCCAACAGTTATGTAAAATTGTTGTAACATTTTCTTCCTTAACACTTTTAATTTTCATCCAATACACTAGAGCTAATTTTATTCTTCTCATTTCCAGTGGAGTCTCCCCAGTCTCTATTAAAAGAGCATTAATAGGTGTCGTTTTCACTGCTCCTATACATATATAGGTAAAGCCACTGTAATTTATTTTTTGTAGTGTTGTTTTAGCTGCTGCTCCATATATAAAACTGCCATAATCCATTAGTGATCTAATGAGTGCTCTATATATGTTTAATAATCACTGTCTATCTGCACCCAAGTTATTTCCAGCCACAGCCTTTAGTAGATTTATAATTTTCTTACATTTAGTTTCCAAGTTATCTTTATGTGTTTTCCATGTATAAGAATTATCCAACCATAGTCCTAGATATTTAAATTCTGCTACCCTTTCTAAAGGCTGTCCATATAATTTTATTGTTCCTATATCAATATTTCTCTTATTTGTAACAACTATAAAACAAGACGTGCTTGCTGATAATTTAAAACCCCACCCATATTTTAATAAACAATTTTAATATTAATTTCAATGTTACGTCCGGAATCTGTCAAAACATAGCATAATTGATCCTCCCCTGGAGCTGAATATCCTGTCCCTTTCAATACTGTTTTAAGTTCTTTCATGGTTATATTCATGTCTAATGTTGACATATATCTTTGACATTTTTCCAATGTATTTTTATGATTTCCAAGTTTTTGAATCATCTGCCATCTATGAATGTCTGCTTTATCTTTATTTAAAACTAATATCTCCTGACCTCTGACTAAGGATGGTATTGTTTGCACTGCAGGAGGACTGATGATGGTTTCAACTTCAAACGGACCAATAAACCTGGGGGATAGTTTCTTAGACATAGCTTTTAAAGGAATATCACGAGAGGACAACCAAACCTTCTGACCGGGAGTGTAGGTGGGAGCCGGAACCCGTTTCTGGTCAGCGAGGCGCTTATTCTGGGCAGATGTGTTACTGAGGGCGTTGATGGTGGATCTCCAAATGTTTTTGCAGTGACGAATGTGATGTTGTACAGAGGTGACGATGAAAAATCTGTAGAACATTTTTTAAAAATATAATGAGCATGATTTGATTAAAATTTGTCTAATCAGTAGTTTTTTATATTAGATCACATTCTTAAGAGTGTATAAATCATATATTGATTTGAAAATGTTTTAGTTCATTATAACCAAAGGAGTTGAAAACTAATTAGAAAACATTGAGTGTAAAAGATGTTTTGGTATTGAAACTGCTCATGTCTGTTTTATCAGAGTTTGAGGATATTATATGAAATGTGTGCTAATTTTTATAATCAAAATCTGCTGGGTCAGAGAAGTCAGGAGAGCTCTTTTTAGTTCAGGAACCAGTTTAAGGCAGTTTGAAGGGATGAAAAACACGGAAAGCTGATTAACTTTGGTCTCGCTTTCTTGAGTGAAATGTTTCTGTATGAAATGAAAATTTCATCTATAGCTTATAGCATAGCTTAGGAAGCAATGAATTCATCCCTGGGCACCTGTAACACCTGCATGGTCTCTGGCGTGCAAACAGTAACATTACAGGTTGTTTGAGTCCACCCCTATGCTATACGTTAGAATGCATAAAACAGTAGAAACACGCCTTGATATAAAAGTAATTGAGTTAAAAAATCTAGTCAGATCACTGGGGTGGAACTGTCTTAACTGCCACATGAAGCCTAGGCGCAAATTCAAACTGGAAGACTCTTTAGCCCCACCTGCATCATCCAATCAGCGCGTCCCGCTCATCGCCGCTGACCTATCAACGCTGGACCAAGCCACGTCACGTCCAATCACCGACCAAGGCCCAGTTGATAAGGACCTCCATCCATGGCATCTTCCGCTTTCCAGCTGCGCTCAACCCTCCTCCACCCCTTCTCCACCTCCACTCTTCAGGCTCTCATCCTTCACCGACCTCCACCACCAGTGTTGGGTCCCGGGGGATGACATTCCTAACCAACATCGGGAATGCTCATCCGAGCTTATTGCAATTCACAGCTCAATGTCTTCAGCCGGGGCCCGAGCGCCAAAGAACTTTAAATTCATGCATGTCAATAAACCTTTTTAATCGCTGTTTTTTCCGTCTGAGTCTCTCCAGATTGAAATGCAGTGGTCTCCAAAGGCACATCTTCGTATTTTTCTAAGGTAATTAATTTCTTCTTTGTGGCTTTGGTTTCTGATTATTATGTTTAGCTGTTGATGTGATTTTATGCAGTTGATTGTTTGAATAAAATTCTGGTTGATTGTGAAGTTGAACAGTAACTGTTGTCTTTGTGGTTTCAATGTTGAATGGGCTTCTAGTGACAGATAAAAACAATTGCTGAAGCTCATTATAAACAGCTCCAACACAGTAAGTGTTGGTTTGGAAAAGATTCAGGCCTGATTTTTGAATGGGATAGTGGAAAGGAAGTGTTACCTCAACAGCCACCTTGTTGCATTTCAACCCTACCACACAAGGAGGCTTACACTCTGGAGCCGGGAGTCCTGCATCTGCCCAGGAGCATCTGGAGTGAATTTCCAGGTGAAGGTGAAGAATAGGCAGCATACAGACAGTTTATGTCTTGGCAGTGTGGGACTCTGGGTTCTGGTCACAGAGCGGTCATCCCAAGCTGGTGTGTTTGGACAATCCAGCACAGATTTCCAGGTCCATATGGGGATTTATTCCAAGAAGTCCGTGTTGCAGTGTTGTGTGTTTTTAAAAAAATGTAATGCCTTTGTTCTGTATAAAAATGTTTTACTTACTCAAAATATTCCTGATACATTTGTTGTAAATACTTTTCAATAAAGCCTTTAAAAAAATATTTTTTTCCAATTGCTCATTTTTGAGAACAAAAGAACCACTTTACTGCTGTCACAAGTAACAAGATATTGGCTTCCTTTTGCTTGTTGTTGTCTCGTTTCCCCAGGTCCGTTAATGTCATGTGTAAAAGTGAATTATAAAACAGATAATCTGTGACAATCTGTGCTAACTATAGCCTACCGCTATAGTTAGCATGGCCACTGATGACAGCAGATAATGGTAAGTTGTTTCTCCACCATTATAACATTGAGCTGCATATACACACATGGTGTTTTAGGATTAACAGCTAAGACCTTCCTCCTGGCTCTGATTGGTTGATTTTGAAGTAGTGAATTTTTTCAGTTTGCTATAATACCTAGTGGAGGAGGTGAAGGAGCTTAATTTTCTTCCACATATTATCTATCTCACACCATTTAACAAATGTTTTTAAATGTTTTAACAAATGTGTAAACATTTCAAATAACAGTTATTACGGTAGCATTAAAAAAATAATTTCAACCATCTAAATGTTTATTTATTTATTTACTGTATTATGAATTTTTAAATTATAGTGTTTAATATTAAAGACAGTGCTGCTAATAGTGCTTTGGAAAGTTAGATTTCACTTAGATTGTGCTATGAGTCAAATATGTTTTTTTGTTGTTTGTTTTTTGCCAGCTGTCAGTGGAAGTATCTTGAGAAATTCTCTAAAATGGCAGCCATTGGCTTCTTATCCTCCGTATCAGGAGCTGTATCTTGGGGAAGACCATGTGGTTGGTTTGCTATAGATTAGTTTTATTACGGGCTATTATTCATGTTGTAAATGCGTAAAATAGATAATCCAATTTGGAACATAAAGAAACTGTTATCGTTCTGTTGCATATCAATCAATCAATCAAATTTTATTTGTATAGCACATTTCAGCAGCAAGACATTTCAAAGTGCTTTACATCATTACAAACACAGAATCACAATGCAATATAGAATCAATAAATAAAATAAATACATAAAAAAAACATAAACTTGTGGGTGTAGAGACAAAGTAAAAATATATATTTAGACAAAATATCAGATGCATAAAATATTTTAATTTTTGATTTGGTAAAACTTCACCATGGTCACTGACTGTAATATTGAATCCAAACATTTTATGATAATAAAGTAAGCTCAGTATGTAACATCTATGTGCTCCAAGTTGTTTATCCAGTTCATCTAATTAATATAGCAGCCCATGGACATGGAGTATTGGAACCATGAAAATGCATTGGTGCGCAAATAGGATTAAAAATATCCGCTCTGCTCATCTTTAAATCAAACAATTTTGAGTGAAACAGTTGGCTAATTATCCACATCAACAATTCAGTTCAGTTTTTAATTCAGTTTATTTCTGTAGCGCTAATTCACATCGTATGACTATGACAACATAACCTATAAAAATGGCCAATTCAATCGAATCAAACAGAAATATTCCAAGTCAGTGCAGTCAAGTTCAGATTATTATTCAAATATGTTTGAACAATGTGAAAGTGTGTAAGCTATTTGATTGCTGTTCACGGAAACAGCCGAACCTGGCCGAAAAGACAGATGACGAGTAAGAGGGTGCATTTAGGAAAGATCAGCAGACGCTCATCAGCTCCTCCGCCTACAACAGGATATGCTTCACGGTCCAGGCAGTGCGTTTCCCATCTGCGTCGCAGTTTATTTCAAATTATTAGAGCAAACCTTACCCATCTGGAAGCATTCTGAGAAAATTCCAGCTCTACCTTTTTCCTCTTTTGAATTGAAGACGGTCAGAGAAAGCTGAAGCGTGGTGAGTCAAACATTTTTGTTGTATATACACAGTAACAGTAGTTAGAAGCGCATAGTGTCATTTGTTAAAGTAGCGCACTGAAGAATTTACACGCCGCGTGGGAGAAAGAAATCTGAACAGCCTGAAGTGCCTGAATACACAAAAGGCGCAAAATAAACAGAACTACGGATATGGCTATATCCTAACCCTGTCTAAGGTAAACTTTATGTCAGACACTTTATACAAAAATGTACAAAGATTTATCCAGATGTGGGTAGAGTACCCAAAAATTGCACTCAGGAGAGAAGCAATACTTCAATATACTCAAGTAAAAGTAAAAATTAGCCATCCCAGAAATTACTGAAGTATAAAAAGTATTCCAGAAAAATGTTACATATGTACTGAATAATTTATCATTACATCAAGTTTAATGTTTAAAATTATGGGCAAATTTTAGTATTTTATAGACTAAAATGAAAAGAATTGATTTATAAACAAGACAATAAAAAATCAGGCAGAATAAACACCTTTCCAAATTAATTTCTTGAAATAGAAGACTTACTAAACTAATATTTACTGTAGGATAATTTATACTGTATGTACATGTCAGAAAAGTGTAAAAGATGATGACTTAGACTTTTTACTGTCTTCTCTTGCCCTCCAAATGGCATAAAAGGCTCAGCAGATAAATAATAACGTTAGAACAGCAAAGCTTGTGTACAAACAAACCATCAAAACACGTCTGTGAAGTTACCTAAAATTGGACTCAAGTAAATGTAGTGATATTTTTAGTAATATTGCTTCAGTAGAAGTAAAATATATGTTGCAGTGAAACTACTCCTACTCCTGCTTTATGAATAGTGTTACAGATATACTCAACTACATATATCTGGATTATATTTTACACAAAATTTTTTCTAAGAACATTTGCAATAAGAATTGCATTCTCACAACTTAAATTTTTTTTAATTAAAAAAACAAAATTAGGTTACTTGAAAAAAGCAAAATTGTTTACCAATATTTATACGTGCCAGCATTACGTATAAACTGCTGGCACGTTTATACGTGTACAAAAATAATGTAGGGTACTCAAGTAAAACTACAATTATTTTTGATTTAAAAAAAATGCACTTAGTACCTAATTAAAATGTTACATCAGTTTCTTTACGATGAGCAAAACAACGTTCAGCTTGTCACAAAGGAAATGAGAAAATGTTGTCAAGCTATGAGCACATTTATAAATTAAAAAGCAACACAAAATATTATGTATTTTTAATGGGACATTAATTTAAAAAATATCTTATGTCAGCTGCTGTTTGTTACTCCCATCTAATAGTTTTAAATAACTGACTCCAAACTAAGCACCTGATTTTCTGTTTTCAGTTTTAGTTGATATATCGGTGCTTGCGATTATGATTTGTATGATTTGGTACAATTGACATTTACATTTGTTAAAATATTATTCAAGTTTACATTGTATGATAAACCTGTTGCCTTTCTTACACTTATAGTTAAATTGATGCCTTCAGTAACAGCAAGATGTTTTTTTTCTCAGTAGTTAACTTGAATTACAGTTAATGGGTTTTCGTTACTCCTCGGTCTTCCAATCGATGCAACACCATGAGATCTAGATACAAATCCAGCCAAAAGATCAATGATTTTTATCTGGTGTTTTGTTATGTTTTATCTTTACTAAACATTGGATATGTTTTCAAATGCAACTGAGCAATTTGACTCAAAACAGATTCAAGTAAAAGTAAAAGTTCAGGTTTTGTAAACAACTTGAAGGGCAAATTAGACAAACTGTAATTACAGCAATACAAGTAAATGTAACTGCTTTCCACCCCATCTGGCAGAATATATATTTTTTCACATTGTGAAGTGTTTCTATACAGGGACAGTATAGTACAGTAAAATATCTCTATCTATCTATCTATCTATCTATCTATCTATCTATCTATCTATCTGATGATCATACAGCATGCATCTTAGTTGTGCGGTGCACTGCGTATGTTACGGTCTAATCAACTTCTGCACCTTTATTTATTTCCTCAAGATAAATTTAGATTATAAATAGATTAATGATTTGGGTTGAATGCCAATTTTTAGTATGGTGGGTTAGGGTCAGGTTGTGGTGGGCGAAGCCTCGGACAGAGCGCCGTCACCCACAGACGCGGTAGAGGAGAGGGGCGTGTCCTGTGGGGAGGGGGCGTGGTCTGTGATCAGAGCCATCGCTGGCCGGGTACATTTTCTGGGTCCTGGCTGCTTCGAACCTCCGCTGGAGTTCTGCAGCTGTCTCAGCTGCATCCACCTCATTGTGGTGGATGCTTTAGTCTGCTTGATCCTGCAGCATCACCAATAAGACAGCTGTTGCTTATTATTTTTTAAATCTGATCCTGCAGTTGAGCAGTAACACTGGGGTTTCTGAACTCACCATAATATTGTCAATCCCTGTGCAGCTAATAGTGCTGAAAGGCCCTTAGGCAGGGTCCTTAAAAGGATGAGGCTACCGAATTGAGACAGCCTTTGAAATCAAGTTTCTGCTATTCCTGCTTGTTCAGGAGGACAAGGACAACACATTTCTCCATCTCAGGTAGGTTAGCTAACTTTAACCAACTGACAAAGAAATGTTTCCCTGTAATTTCTGTGATCTACGCTGTTTATTTTCTTGCAGTGCAGCTGCAAGAAAACAGACATTTTTGCAATGTGGAACATTTAATGCTAATTTTCCCAGATGCAATACTTCCACTAACATTTCTGTAGGAACGACTGTAGATATATTTAGATGTTTCAAATATTATGTCTACTTTATACAGAGCCCTCTAGGGCAGTGGTTCTCAAACTTTTTTCAGTGATGTACCCCCTTAAAAATATATTTTTAGTCAAGTACCCCCTGACACGGGCAAAACATTTTTGGAATAAAAAAGAGGTACAGTGCTGTAAATACCCTGTAAATACTGAATATAAAATTCAGTGCATGAACACACATTTATATTTTATTGAACTTTTTACAAAATAATTTTTCCCAAGACTTATTATGAGGAGCCTACTGATTTTTTAAAGATATTTTGAAAAGCCTCACGTACCTCCATGTACCCCCAGGGGTACGCGTACCCCCATTTGAGAACCACTGCTCTAGGGGATATGGGATAAAAATTTTCCTTTTGCGTTGCCTCACAATATGTTTACTGCAATATTTGCTGGTTTATTTTGTATGGAGTCCCCTAGGGGACATGGAAAATTCCTTTTTTCTTTTGTGTTACCTCACAAAAGGTTTTGTGTTCTCTCGCAATAATGTACTGATCAGTTCATGCGGCATACTTGAATACGGCAAGTCTTTTCTTACGGTGGCCGCTGTACTTTCTGCTTTCATATAAGGTTATGTAAGGTTTTTCCAAGTATTTTATATCTCATTGTGAAATGTCTGAAGTTTTATATCTTTTTCTTTAGGATAGAAATGCACCTAAAACCGATATAAGCAGAAACTTTCCATAAGTAGGAAATAAAGAAAATATACATCCAAACTATTTGGACTATTTAGAAGGACACCAGTTATTGAGAAATATTGTTTCTCCTGAGGAGTCTCAGGAAAGTTTCTCAGGAAGTTTCTGCTGGGCCTTATTTGCCAGCTCTGTTGTGTTTTATCCCAGGCCAGGTTATCCATGATAGAACTCCCAGGAAACAGAAGTTTGACAACCTCTCCACCGACTATCCAGAGATTTTTAGTGGTTGAATATCTGTTTTAATTCTCCAAGGAGATCCACTATGATCTCCTTGGTCTTGGCTTTGTTTAGGATCAGGTTGTTGTCTGTGCACCATGCTGGCAGTCGCTCCACCTCGTTCCTGTAGTCAGACTCATCCTCCCTGAGATGAGACCCACTACAATTGTGTCGTCTACAAATTTAACAAGGGTGGTACTTTAATGGACTTAAACACAATGGTGTGTGTACAGCGTGAAGAACAGAGGGCTCAGCACACAGCCCTGGGGGGAGCCAGTGCTGATAGCGTAGGGGCCCACTCTAACTCTTTGTTTTGTGGTTCATCAGGAAGTCCTTAACAGCAATAGGTGAAAGAGGGGATTCCCAGGTCCGACCGTTTGCACACCAGTCTGTCAGGGAGGATGGTACTGAATGCAGAGCTGAAATCAATCAAGAGGATGCGTAACTCTTCCGGTACTCCAGGTGGGAAAAGACAGCATGCAGGACAGTGGCAGTAGTATCCCAGTCAAACCTGTTAGCTCTGTAAGCAAATTGGTGTGTGTCAAAGGTGTGAGGAATGAATGAATGAATGAATGAATGAGACCCACTCTTTCAAAACATTTTATCACCAATGGGGTGAGAGTCAGGCAAATGATGGGTGATTTTTTTAGGAATGGGAACAATTATGGAGGATTTCAAGTAGGATGGGATTCTGGCTCGAGACAGAGACCGATTAAAGATTTTTGTGAAGACCCCAGCCAACTGCTCTGTGGCTGATCCTGTAGTTGATGATGTGCTGGATTCCCAACCAAACCTGCCTGCTGTTGTCCAGATGCTCTTCAATCCTCTCCTTGTAGTACCTTTTAGCTTTTCTGATTCCTCTCTTTAGGCCAGGGGTGTCAAACTCCAGTCCTCAAGGGCTGCTGTCCTGCAGTTTTTAGATGTGCCACAAGTACAAAACTTGTGAATGAAATGGGTTAATTACCTCCCCCTTGTGTAGATACGTTCTCCAGAGCTTTAATGACCTGATTATTCTATTCAGGTGTGGTTCAGCAAAGGCACATCTAAAAGGACTGGAGTTTGACACCTGTGCTTTAGGCTGCTCCATGCCAAGCTGTAGAGGTCCTTGTCCCCAGACTAGGAAAGTAGTTTGGCCAAAAGAAAGGTTGGCATCAGTGCTAATATTTAACATTTTCCCTGAAAAGGATCCAGGACTAGTTGAACATGTTGGCCTAAATATGTTGCAATTTTCCTATTACCTAAAAAAATTGATGTTTATGATGCACCAAAATTCATAATTACTTTAAAAAGGTACATCTTTTGTTATATTTTTCACCCATGGAGGTCGCCATTTTTTCATCAATGGGTTGATGATGCGTTTTGGTCCATTCTGTACTGAAGTCTACAGAGTAAACACAGGAAGACTGACTTTACCTGAGTAGGTGTTTATCATATTGGTTTGACTGGTGTAATTTCAGATAATGCCACACTGTGTCACTATCGGTTGTGATAAA
This sequence comes from Xiphophorus couchianus, assembly GCF_001444195.1. Lineage (NCBI taxonomy): Eukaryota > Metazoa > Chordata > Actinopteri > Cyprinodontiformes > Poeciliidae > Xiphophorus > Xiphophorus couchianus. The sequence continues at coordinate 29,392,842 of NC_040250.1, read as the reverse complement.
AAATAAAAATAGAGGCAAATCTGGATAATTCCCCACATGAAAGAAAGGACAGCACAGTGCGAGAGCCGAAGTGAAACACAACTTCCGAAGAACCTAATCTGTACTCTGGACATTTCTCCACAACACTCAATTGTACCAGTAAAACTAGAAGGCCCTAACAGGTGATCAGGTTAGCTTAACAGCTAAAAAGAAATGCTATGCTGCTGCTGAGACAGGCCGAGTGGAGATGGCAGTCGACCTCAGACACTCAGAGGTGGCCTTTCCGTATCAACAGGGAGCAGGCAACGCCAGAAGTTGGGGATTGGAGCAGAATCTGAAGTTGACAGAGCAGAATCGACACAAAAAATTGCTGATCTTGGGCGGCTGGCATAAAACTAGTTTGTGACAGGACTGCTATGGTTGAGAATGATGGAGATGATGAGATGAATTTAGGTGACCGGACTCCAATGCATGGTAGTAGAGGATCAGGAAGAAAGCAAAAAGAAGATAATTTGTCAGAGACACAAAGTGGTAAACAGAGTCTTGAAGAAAATAGTTCAGATGAAAATAACGTAGTTTGTAAGAGGATAGTTAGGGAGGAATCTAAACTAATAAAGTTTAGGAAGGAGGATCAAGGTATTCAACTCAGTCCATTAGCTCAAGAGAATTAAAAAAGAAGTTTAGAGAGCTGACATTTACTAAGATCCTTAGAGATGGGAATATGTTGGTTACAGTGAGAAATGAAGAACAGAAAAACAAAGTGATGAGCACCGAGAGCATTTGTCCATCCATCAAATCCATTTTCTTCCACTTTATCTGGGGTCAGGTCACGGACGTAGCAGCTTCAGAAGGGAGGCCCAGACTTCCCTCCCCAGCCACTTGTTCCAGCTCCTCCGGGGGAATCCTGAGGTGTTCCCAGGCCAGCCGAGAGACATAGTAAATAGACTGGTAAATCTTTGTTTTACCAGCTTTGCTTTTTACCGCTCTCTCTTCACGACGACAGACCGATACAGCTCCTGCTTCACGGCAGACGCTGTGCATTGGCGAAATTGACAGGCGGATTCTCGCCTGTCAATTTCCCACTCCCTTCTTCCCTCATTCGTGAACAAGATCCTGAGATACTTGAACTCCTCCACTTGGGGCAGGACACCCCTCCCCCTGACCCGGAGAAAGTACTCTACCCTTTTCCGGCTCAAGACCATGACCTCAGATTTGGAGGCACTGGTCCTCATCCTAGCCGCTTCACACTCGGCTGCGAACTGCTCCAGTGAGAGCTGCAGATCTGACCTGATAAAGCCAATAGGATCACATCATCCGCAAAAAGCAGCGGTGCGATCGTAAGGTCACCAAAACGGATCCCCTCAATACTTTAGCTGCGCCTAGAAATTCTGTCCATGAAAGTAATGAACAGAATCGGTGACAAAGGGCAGCCTGGCGGAGTCCAACTCTCACCGGAAATGAGCCTGACTTACGTCCAGCAATGCGGACCAGACTCTGACACCGGTCATACAGGGACTTGACAGCCCATATCAAAGGGCCCGGTACCCCATACTCCCGGAGAACCCCCAAGGGACATGGTTGAATGCCTTCTCCATCAATCAGTCAATCAAATTTTATTTGATTGATTGATCAATTGCATTGATTGATTGCAGCAAGTCATTTCAAAGTGCTTTACATCATATCAAACACAGAAACACAATGCAACATAGAATCAACAATCAAAACACAACATTAAGTCAGGTTCCAACAATAAATTTGTAATTGATTACGTTTCAAATACAATCCTAAACAGGTGGGTTTTTAGTCGAGTTTGTATCCATAAAAGGGTACCTGTTACACTCCTACTGTGTTATATGGAACAAAATACCTATTGCTATTTTTTTATTCCCACTCACGCTCACAATCACACAGTTTAAAACTATGTAGACAGCATTTTAATGGTCAGCATTTTTTTCTCCATGTCCACAAAACACATGTAGACCAGTTGGGCAAACTCCCATTCACCCTCCAGAAATCTGCTGAGGGTGTAGAGCTGGTCCAGTGTTCCACTACCAGGACAAAAACCACACTGCTCTTTGTGAATGCGAGGTTCGACTATGCGACGGACCCTCCTTTCCAGGACCCCTGAATAGACCTCGCCAGGGAGGTTTAAGAGTGTGACCCCCATATAATTGGAGCACACCCTCCGGTCCCCCTTTTTGAACAGGGGGACCACCACCCCAGTCTGCCAATCCAGGGGAATTGCCCCCGATGTTCATGTAAAATTGCAGAGTCGTGTCAGCCAACACAACCCTATAACATCCAGAGCCTTAAGGAACTCCGGGTGAATCTCATCCAACCCCAGGGCCCTGCCACCGAGGAGCTTATTAACCACCTTGGTGACCTCGTCCCCAGAGATTGGAGAGCCCAACCCAGAGTCCCCAGGGTCAGCTTCCTCAATGGAAGGCATGTTGGTGGGATTGAGGAGGTCTTCAAAGTATTCTGCCCACCGGCCCACAATGTCTCAAGTTGAGGTCAGCAGCACACCATCCCCACTATAAACAGTGTTTGTGCTGCACTGCTTCCCCCTCCTGAGATACCGGATGGTGGACCAGAATCACCTCGAAGCTGTGCGGAAGTCTTTCTCCATGGCCTCTCCAAACTCCTCCCACGCCTGAGTTTTTGCCTCAGCAACCACCTGAGTTGCATGCTGCTTCACCCGCCCATCAGCTGCTTCCGGAGTTCCACAGGCCAAAAAGGCCCAATAGGACTCCTTCTTCAGCCTGACAGCATTCCTCACCGAAGGTGTCAACCAACAAGTTCGAGGGTTGTTGCCATGACAGGCACTGACAACCTTGCTTCCACAGCTCCAATAAGCTGCCTCGACAATGGAGGCACGGAACATGGTCCACTCAGACTCAATGTTCCCCACCTCCCCTGGAAAATGTGCAAAGTTCTGCCGGAGATGGGAGTTAAAGCTCCGTCTCTCAGGGGATTCTGCCAGATGTTCCCAGCAGACCCTCACAACATGTTTGGGCCTGCCAGGTCTGACCGGCATCTTCCCCCACCACCGGCACCAACTCACCACCAGGTAGTGGTCAGTTGACAGCTCCTCTCTTCACCCGAGTGTCCAAGATATATGGCCGCAGATCCAATGAAACGACGACAAAGCCGATCATCGAACTGTGGCCTAGGGTGTCTTGGTGCCAAGTGCATGTATGGACACCCTTATGCCTTATACCTGAACATGGTGTTTGTTATGGACAATCCGTGACAAGCACAGAAGTCCAACAACAGAACACCACTTGAGTTCAGATTGGGGGGGGGGGGCATTCCTCCCAACCACGCCCCTCCAGGTCTCACATTCATTGCTTGCGTGAGCGTTGAAGTCCCCCAGCAGAACAAGGGAGTCCCCAGGAAGGGCACCCTCCAGTACCCCCTCTAAGGGGTGCCACCCAAGAAGGGTGGGTAATCTGAACTATCGTTCGTCCTGTAAGCACAGACGACAGTCAGGACCCGTCCCCCCAACTGTAGGGTGAAGGAGGCTACCCTCTCGTTCACCGGGGTAAACCACAATGTACAGGTGCCGAGATGGGGAGCAACAAGTATGCCCACTCCTGCCCAACGCCTCTCACTGTGGGCAACTCCAGAGTGGAAGTATGTCCAGCCCCTCTCAAGGAGACTGGTTCCAGAACTAGAGCCATGCGTCAAGGTGAGACCGACTATTTCTAGCCGGAACCTCTCAACCTAACACATTAGCTCCAGCTCCTTCCCCACCAGAGAGGCTTCTACAACCAAGGCTCAACCCCTTTGGCCCGTCTCATAGGTGATGGGCCCATGGGAGAGTAGACCCATGTTTCGTCTTTGGGCTTTTTATGTTTTTTTTTTAAATGTATATTTTTATTTTTAAATAGCCCATGTTATATTTTCAGATCTCAGTAATATTGTGAGGAAACTGCACAGGAATTAGTTCTTTTTTTAACTAAATGTTTAAATAGAAATTGTTTCATTAAGTGAATTATTCATAGTCTGTATGTTTGTTTAATTTGGACTTATTTTCTTTAATTTTCCATATTGAAATGCTGACAAACTATATTGCTATGTGTGTTGTACTGTAATTGTTATGGTAAAAGTCTTCTAACAACTACCAGTAATTTACCATAAAGTTCATCCAGCCATCCATCCATTTTCTGTGCACCCTCGTCCCAAATGGGGTCGGGAGGGTTGCTGGTGCCTATCTCCAGCTACGTTCCAGGCGGGAGGCGGGGTACACCCTGGACAGGTCGCCAGTCTGTCGCAGTACCATAAAGTTGACTTTTACAATAAAATGTCATAATATTTTATACTGACCTGCTGTGTTTTCACTTTTGTAGACTAATGTTTATGGTGTACGTGTTGTTTGTATAGTAAGCTGCCATAAAAAGTTTACAGTTCTGAACTGTTTACGTGACAGATCCCAAAATATTATAACATAATGCCTCAAACAGTATGGCCCTACGGTAAAACCACACCTGTCTGTATTTTACTATATTTTTGGAAATACGGTAAAATATCGGCAGCTGTGGTTGCCAGAATTTTACCATATTTTACTGGCAGCCACAGTTGCCAGCATTTATTGTATTAGTTAAAGTACGGTGAAATAGAAACATAATATTCTAAACTACTTAGTTTTGCTTACAGTAGAATTTACTTTATGCGCTGTCAAAATGATTGTTTTGGCAAGATTAACTTAAGATTCCTCACAGTCAGTGTTGTCTTTTGTCCACAGCTTGTTGAAACTGTATGAATGACTAAGCTCTAATTTATATGTAGGTGTTCTGTTGTGACTGCATGAGAGAATAAGGGCAGGATCAGGACCTACAGAGGGAGTACCAACTGTCAGGACATGGATCTTAGAGGGATGTCACCTTTCCACAAGATGGTTCTTCATTTCTTGCTCCTCGCTAAGTTCCTTCTGCCTTCTGGCACATTGAGTAAGTACTAAGCATTATATATAACTTTATATGTTTTGTCCAGCCCCTCTCAGTTAGTTATCAGAATCAGGTTTTAGATTTTGAATTCTAGAATTCTGCCGCTCAAGGTTAGGGTTAGGGTTAGTACCTCTGTGCTTTCATTGAGATTTTTCAAACTTTCATTCCTGTCTTTTTGGAAGAAAATAGCTTTTTTGGACAACTGTTCCTTCTTATTTGGATACTGTGTGGTTGGACATATTTTGGGCAATATTTTTCATATGTTTGCTATCTTGTTATGATGCTCAGCCTTAGCAACAGGGTGGTTTATAACAGGGGGCAGCTGATTAATGTCGCAAAAGTTGAAGTAACACCATAGCTGAAGCCAGAAATCCTGGCCTTTTCAAATCCTGAGGAGTTGAAAAGGAGGCATCGTGGAGTGGGAGCTCTTTTCAACTCCTCTTTTCTCCTGCAAAGAGGAGAGAGAGAAGGAGGAAATTCAAACCATCTCTACCATCTATCGTGAGATAGACGTGAGATCATTAGCTAACTAGATGGATGAACTTCAAGCCCTGAAAAGGACTCAGTAATGACTCATATTACTGAGCCATGTCTCAGTAATGTGCTCAGACATTACTTAGAAGCCATGTCTAAGTTAACTTAGACATGGCTTCAAGTTTGTATCCCAAACTCCATTGCCTCTCTGCCAGACTTCCTAACCACATGAGCAGACAGAGGTATAAAGAGCAGTAGGAAAAGAACCCTTTCATGTTTCAGTTCGATTGAGTGAATATCTTCAGAAATAAATGGAAATGTTCAAAATGTTTATCAGCAGGATCTTTCAGTTGGACATCCAAAGTAATTTAAGACAATTGTTATTTCAACATAGATATTTAAATTCCAAAGGACAAAACAGAAAACCAGCATGTGCACCAATATTGACACCACTCCTTAATATTTGGTTGCACACTCTTTGGCAGCAATGACAGCCTCCAGATGTTTCTTATATCCATCTGATAGGTTTATTTTATGTCCTAACCTGCAAAGAATCAACCAGAGACAAAGATTACTTTTCTGCAGAACAGGAGAGTTGAAAACAGACGCGAAAAATCGCTGTCAAACACTGTCTGGAATCAACTCTGCTAGATCTTTTGTCTGCATTCCTCTTTATTATGTATAGAAAAAGGGCTTCTTCACACAGTCACACAGAAAATTGACCAACGATCCTTATGTTCTGGAACCTTCTGTGGACATGCCCTTACAAGGGCATGTGGCTGACCACAACTAATCAGTTTCACATGAAGCTAATAACACATGAATGTTTTAACGTTTTTAGCTTCCAGGCAAACATCCTAAACAAAGTTAATAATGTACTACAAAAGACTAATAAAGTACTACAAAAGATTAATAAAGTACTACAAAAGAGAGAAGTTAAGTAAACATAAAACAGAATAATAATATGAGAATAATAATATAAAAAGAATAATATGAAAACACAACTCGTAAAATAAACTCATAAGTAAATGAACCTGGAGAATAATTTTTCTAACACCATCTATAAGCTTGTTCCATTTCTCAGATGGTACTTTCTCCCACACTTTTTGAGGTTTGTCCAGGTTCTCTTTTGCAAAGATCAATCATTCTTTTTTATGTTTTTTCTTCAGCCTCCGCCTTTCTTGGCCTCTGCCCATAAAGCGGATGTTTAGTGTGCAGCGTGTGGTACTTGTTGAAACAATTCCACCAGGCTGCTCCAGGTTGGTCCAGGTTGGTCTCCAGATGTTAGACGTGGCGTTTTTTCCACCATTTGCACCAACCGTCGAAGACTTCTGTCATCATTTTTTCTCTTTTCCCCATGTTCAGAAAGGTTCTTGACAGTCCCATGCCTGGAAACCTTCTTAATAACATCATACACCATTGAAACATTAAAAATATATTTTTTAATCCTGAATTCTAATGCATTCTAGTGTCATTATTTTTGAACACTGAATTGTCTTTTAGTTTCTTAATTGATAGCAACATCTATCTATCTTCTTATGTTTGAAGAGATGTGAGTATGAAAAAAGCTTTTTCAAAGATCAAGTTGCTTTTCTTTCAAAATATTTTTAGCAAGTCTGTAGATGTATCTATGTCAGGGATCTAAATACAAATCTCTATCCACTTTATCTCCTGATCCACATTTCATGTTCTCGTTGTTACGATGTTTGTCTTTCATGTAGGTATACCCAACTTCATCAAGTCCCCAGATGATCAGACAGGGATTTACGGAGGTGTTGCTTCATTCATTTGTCAGGCTACAGGCGACCCTAAACCTCTTATTACCTGGAAGAAAGAAGGGAAGAAAGTCAACTCTCAGCGCTTCGAGGTATGACAAGCTTGGTTAACCTTAGGCCTAACCAAGCCTGACTAAACATTTTTGATTAAGGATAAAAAAATACAAGATGCTTTGGTCTAAAAAAGGCATTTTTCACATATACTTCATAGCTATTTCAATAGGTTCACCTTACTAATACCAAGTTGGATCCTGTTTTGCTGTAAAGACTGGTTTAGATTCCACAAAGTGTTAGAACATTTTGAAGTAGACTCACTTCAAAATGATGGCATCACACAATTGTTGGTTGCACGTTCACGATGGAAATGCCCCATTCTATCATATCTGAAAAATACACTATGGCATTGAGATATAATGACCTCAGAGGCCAGTAGGGTCTTTGTTCAAGATTGTACAAGACCATGCAAATTTTTTTAAATTGAGAATCAAAAATCGGAAGACAACTCACCAGATTTTGCATCTTGGTTGCGAAAAACTTTGGGATCTCTGGATTAATGGATTGTAAAACCAGGGTTTTGTATACATTTCCTATTGGTGTCAAAAGTCTTTAGTAGGTTGACTGAAATAAAGTGAGTCAGAAATCTCACAGTGATCCTTTTTTTCTCTGGCCAGGTCAAAGAGTTTGATGACAAGTCAGGCTCAGTGCTGCGTATCCAGCCGTTGAAAACCAACCGTGATGAGGCCATCTATGAATGCACAGCCAGCAACAGTGTTGGAGCAATCGCTGCACCTGCCAAGCTTATTGTCTTAGAGGGTAAGATCTGTTGCTGGCTATTATATGTATATATATGGTAATCTGGGATATTGGACATGGGCTCTACCTGAGGTTGATATAAGAAATTTCAAACCTGCTGGAATAGCACCGAAAACAACAGCCAATTCTTTAGGGGTCACGGGAAAGTTATATTTACAAATAAATTCACTATAATTAAACAGTTGATCATCCTCATTAAACAATTGTTTTACAGACAGAATATCATTATCCACCCAGTTCTTAAGAAATAGGGATTTATGCTTGAAGCAAATATTGTGGTTATTCCAAATAAAACAGTTATGAGGGGGAAAGTTATGTTTATAAACCAATGTTCATGATAAAAGTAGTTGTTTATGGAAGCCTAACTTTGAACGTAGAATGTAGGGAATTAAATTACAAGAACACTGAAACCACCTGAACTTAGTCTATTGATCATGACATTCTTCTTAATTAGATGGGCTTTTTTCCCAAATGAAATCAAAGAGTATTTGATCAATTTTAGTGCAAAGGCTGTTTGGGACATTAAGAGCTGAACTGGCATAGACAAGACAAGAAAGACCTTCAGTTTTGGTCAGCAGGACTCGACCAGTGACAGTCAGGTCTCTCTGTAACTATAGATTAAACCTTTGTTGGCAAGAGGGAATAATTGGATCAAAGTTTTTGTTAATTCTTGCTGTTTGCTCTTTAACTATAGTTACCCCAAGTAAATTGTTTCTGAGCCACTTAAGGAGTTAAAGAAATAATCATGTTCTTCAGGAGAATGTCTAGACACATACAATGATTTATAATAAGTTTCACATATATTGTCAATCATTTTGGGGTCATCAATGATTGTGCCACTTGAATTAAGTTTAGTAATACCATGTTTGTTTGTCTTTGCTTTTCAAGTTTGAAGAAGTAGCTAGAGTTTTGTTCTCCCTCTTCTAACCATTTGGCCCGTGAACATATAAAAGCTCCTTTTGCTTTTTTATTATAAATTTGATCAAGTTTAAGCTGAAGGGTTTGTAACTTGGCTCTCTGTTGCTCAGATAGATTTTCAGGAAGAGTAGAGGATGATGAAATCAACTCAGAGACCAAGTAGGTTTCCTCCTTTATGCTATTTTTTTATTCTGTTTACCCCAGCTTTACTTAAGATTTTTCTTAACTCATATTTTAAAAGCTCCCAGTAACGCCCATAGTTATTTTCAGATTGTGCTAGTTTAAAGAGCTGTGCAATTTTGTTTTTAATTGTTAAACAGACAAATTTGTCGTTAAGAAGACAAATTTGCATCATCTTCCATTATGCAGGGTTCCTTTTAGTAGTTCTATCAGGGGAAATACAAACCTGTAACAAAATGCCTTTATGATCAGTAAGAGGTGCTTGAATAATCTCAGCTTTGCAATTTGAATCTTGTAAAGACTCAGATATTAGTCAAAAATCGATTCTTGAGTGTTGCGAACCAGCTTTCTTTTTCCATGTAAAGTTTTTTGTGTTTGGATTATTTACCCTCCAAATATCTATTAATCTTCGTTACCACTATAGCATGTAGAGGATGTATATGAATGGAAGTGGTTATGGGGATGTACTGCCGATCTGACATTCGTTTATGTATTTTTTTGTTTTTGAATATTTATTTATGGTTACTGTCCTTTTGGATGAGCTTGTATTGTTGTATTGCAGATTTCCCCTGCTTCCAAGACAAATTTCTCCTATGGGAGACTAATAAAATTATTTTATCTTATCTTGTACTTCAATCAGAGTAGCATACCTTCAACCTGTTTTTACTTAAGTAGATTTACTTAAGCTTTAATTATTTGGTAAAAATCTACTCAAGTGCTGAGTAAACTGATCATAACACCTGATTTAATATTCAAAATGTGTCCTCAGATTGCCAAAAATATAAAAGTTATGTGAAGATTTTGGTATTTTAAAGAATATTACCAAAATACTGATACAAATAAGGAGTTAGGTGTGGAAGCTGTTTCTAGACCAAATTTACCACAGGGGCCAGCGTAATCAATGTTTTTCTGTGGAGAGCACTTAAGAGAGCACAACTGCACAGTGGCGCAGTTGGTAGCACTGTTGCCTTGCAGCAAGAAGGTCCTGGGTTCGATTCCCGGCCGGGGTCTTTCTGCATGGAGTTTGCATGTTCTCCCTGTGCATGCGTGGGTTCTCTCCGGGTACTCCGGCTTCCTCCCACAGTCCAAAAACATGACTGTCAGGTCAATTGGTTTCTCTAAATTCTCCCTAGGTGTGAGTGTGTGTGTGAATGGTTGTTTGTCCTGTATGTCTCTGTGTTGCCCTGCGACAGACTGGCGACCTGTCCAGGGTGTACCCCGCCTCTCGCCCGGAACGTAGCTGGAGATGGGCACCAGCAACCCTCCCGACCCCATTAGGGACAAGGGTGAACGGAAAATGGATGAATGGATGGATGGATGGCTGTTAATCTGTTAGCATGATTTGTTCTTTAAATTGCCATTCATATTACTTTAGCTGGTACCATTATATATTAAACTAGAAAATTCCTGAAGAAATTTAACCCGGGCCTGCCAAAGTGTGCCCATCGGTTTTTAACCTAGCGTTCTGATGCTAAAAATTAGCATCAATGCTAAAGTAAGCTACAATGTACTCATTAGCATGTGGAGAGTCAGAAGTATGTTGCGTAAGTTGGACTTACTCTATTCAGTATGTTAAAACTGTATGTAAGTATGTTTAGCATGAGCTAAATTATGCCAAAATGCTAATGTTAGCCTACATGCTGCCAGTGCGGTATCACTAGTAAGTTGTGTCACTTTGACTTCCTCCATTCAGTATACTAAACATGGCTAATAAATAAGAAAAATAGCTGAAAGACTTTTTTTAGGGAAAATGCTAACGCTGGTGCTATTCTATGCAAGGCAGTACACAATAATAAATAATAAATTTTATTTATTATATAATAGTATCAGCCAAAATAATATAAATGTCCATATAAAGAACAACTCATATTAAGAGATTAACAGTAAATAAATACATAAATATTTCGTACATAAACAAAGTTTGTTAGGGCTTTCTGTGCATTTTGTTTAGAAATGAATTTTATGAGTTCAATGTATTATTTCACTATTATTTTATCAATGTGGTTTACCAGTTTGGATAACCTGACTTCCTATCCATGAAGAAAAAACATGCAAGGCAGAAATACACCAGACACAGCCCAGGGGTGGTTCTGGGGGCTGGGGAGGGGAGCTTCACAGGGATACTAAAGAAATTATACTAAATAAATGTCTTTTGTTAATATTTAATGGTGGATTTATTTAACTTTCATAACTTTATTTTTTACAATTAATTAGAAATTAAAGTGCTGCACTTTTAGTTGCTGTATTGAGATAGGATCACACTTCCCATCTGCTAGATCAGGATCTACAACCTGGATCTCTGGAGACACAAGAGGCTCTTTGGCTCATTTGATATATCAAATGTTGAAATATTGCACTGCTTTTTTGTTTCATTCTTTTTTAAGTGTCCCCATGAAAAAACACTGATTACGCTGGCTCCTGTGGTAAATTTGGTCTAGAGCCAGTCTCCAAGCCTAACCCCTTATTTCTATAAATATTTTGGTAATATTTATAGAATTTTCTATAAATATTTTCACGTAACTTTTATATTTTTGACTGTCTGGGGACACATTTTGAACATTAAATCAGGTGTTATGCTAAATTACTCAATGCCTGAGTAGATTTTTGCCAAATACTTTTTACACCTACTTAGCCTTAAGTAAATCTACTTCAGTAAAAATGTGTTGAAGGTACTCTGATTGGAGTACAACTTTGGGGTATTCTAAGCCACCTCCATGTATGCTCTATGGATAACTTTTTTTAACAAAGAACATTGCCATAAAATATTGTCTTGTCACTGCATCGGCCGTCTCACCCCATGAGAGTAGGATGACACATGCCATTGAAGGTGTCCCTTATTTTAATTGCTGAAATTAGCTCTATATATAATCTCTTCAGCCTGCTCCTTCTTGCAATGCACTAGTATGCTCTGTTTCCATACTGCTAAAGGAATGATGGTTTAGGTGATAGAATTGTAGATTTGTTTTTCTGACAGACGACCAGATACCTGCTGGTTTCCCCAACATTGACATGGGACCCCAGCTGAAGGTTGTGGTGCGAACAAATACAGCTACGATGCTGTGTGCAGCCAGTGGAAACCCAGACCCTGAGATTTTCTGGTTTAAAGATATGTTGCCTGTGGACATCAGCAGCAGTAATGGGAGGATAAAACAGCTGCGGTCAGGTGAAGTAGTCTTTTCAACTTATTCACACATTTTCATGTTGTAATTTATCAAAAAGGGAATTGAGCTACAGCTTAGATGAGTGTTTAGTGATTTTAAAATGCTTTGTGGTAAGACCTACCTTTCTCACAACACAGCTGATGGTAAAATAGAGGAGACACAACGATTTATTTGATGTGAGCATCAGCATGTAAAACTCAGCTTGACTTTAAGCAGAACTCACAATTTCATCAAGGGGATTCTTTCTCAGACATGAGGTAAATATGTTACACAAATGTATTTAATAAGAAAATAAATATTCAACCACTTAATATGGAATTTGTTGATTTTTAGCAACAATAGATTTATTAAAAAAACCATAATACTAAGAAATAATTATAGCTATTCTGGTCAATAGCAGATTAGTGGCCAAAATCCCTCAAGAATAACACAAGGTTATATTTAAATCACTCAAATGATGTCAGCACAAAAACAATAACTGTCCCACAATTTCAGTGTGTTTTAATCATAAAAATGTCCACAACAGAGTCCCATGTTCTCAAAAAAACAAAGTCCTGAAAATATTCCCCAAAGTTTAAAGTCCCAATCCAAAATGAAAAGTCCAAAATAACAAAATCTTCCCCCAACAACAGAAACAGTCCTAAAGATGAGAGTCTGATATATTTATCTTTTAATTTATTTAATCAAAAGAAAACAAATATAGAGGTTATGTTACAATTCTCCTCCTCTCCCCCCAACTGGAGGCAAGGGAGGCTGAACTCAGGGTGTGGCGTAGGGGCTATCGCGACCCATGTTTGAAGGCCTTGAGTCCTCGACGCGGCCGTCGCGGGTTCGACTCCTGGACCCAATGATATTTGCCGCATGTCTTCCCCCTTTCCTGTCAGCCTACTTTCATATAAGGGACACTAGAGCCCACAAAAAGACCCCCTGGAGGGGTAAAAAACAAAATGGAGGCTGAATTCCAAAATAAGGGTTTAAGACAGTGTCAGGGATGTCAAACTCCAGTCCTCAAGGGCTGGTGTCCTGCAACTTTTAGATGTGCCTCTGCTGCACCACCTGAATAGAATAATTAGTTCATTAAGGCTCTGGAGAACTGATCTAAGCAAGGAGGAGGTAATTAAGCCATTTCATTCCAGTGTTTTGTACCTGTGGCACATCTAAAAACTGCAGGACATCGGCCCTTGAGGACTAGAGTTTGACATCTGGTTTAAGTTAACCACATCTGTACTGTGTTCCTCTGTGCTGGTTTTTCCACTGAAGCTAGACCTACCTGTAGCTGGTCCTGACCACTTTGGTGATAGCTTTGAGTAGGTACCAGCAGTCAATTATTTTTCCCTTTGATTTTTAGTAGTCTAAATGCATTTTTCTATTAAGTGTATTACCAGAAAAGAGCAGAAGAAATTTCAGCCCATTATGTCAAACGGTGTTTCAGATTTTGTAGGTGTACCTTGCCACAATCACCCCTTTTTCTACCTTTGAGTAGAAAACCATGAGGTTTTTGAAAGCCGATTACTTAAAAAATAAATCAATTTGACACTTGTTTGTAATGACACTCTTTAAATATATATATAAATCACATTTCAAAACAAGAACACGCACAGTATGAATAGCTTACTTTTAAAATGAAGATTCTTTAAAAAATATAATTTTGAAAAATAAATTTCAATATTTACCCTAACAGAAGACATAGCATTTTTGGGACACCACATTAAAAAAATATACGTTGAAACCAAGCCCAAAAGCTATTTTGCCCAGCCTGCTATATGGTCTTAACAAGCTACATTTTTGTAGGGGTCTGGGACTGTTTAATAAAGATTTATTAATCCACAGAAATATTTCCAAAGCTAATTTGACCGACGGAAATTTTTTTTGAAAATAGACAAAATTGAGTATTTTCATCAGATTTCAATAAAAGGCATCCTTTTTCCACCATCTTCAATAGTTTACTTGATATTGCTTGTAGGAAAGAAGGATTTGTTTTTGTTTTTGTTTTTTTAAATCTCATTTTAGAGAATTTTTGTCTTGCACCAAAATGTTTCTTTTTTATGCATTCATTGAAACTTCCTTCCTAGATGTCAATTAGGCTGCTGCATCACATAAAAACATTTATTTGTGGCTATCTTTAGTAACTTTTTTGATATTGCTGGCAGAAAATAATTTTTTTTAAATGGAAAATTCCCTACTACTGAGTGCCAAAGTGCCAAAGGAAGTACAGTTTTTCACAAAAAGTGTCTGGGATTTATTATTGCAGTATAGATACGGTCACTTCTGCATGCCATCCCCCACACGATGATGCCGTGGAGGGTTACCCATGCCACCTATATCAGAAACTACCACTGAGCACATCTACTAATGCGCATCATGTGAGTGTCGCACAAATCGCACAAAAGCAGCACAAATGTCATGATCAGATAGCTGGGCGATCCGTCTGGTTTTCAGTTCGCAAAACTCCCCAAAATTTGTTAAACCAGTGACCCAGCTAGAACCATGCACACAGTAAAAAGCTCAGGATTGTTAAAACTCCGGTTATTCATTTTTATTTAGCTTCACTATGTAGCCACATTTAGCTTACAGAAAGAGTGAAAGAAGAAAAGGGGCAATTTGGGCGAGGTCCATTCGTGTGTTGATGTGCGTGGGCCGTCACATACATTGATTCTAAAGGTTTGGCACCAATATAATATTCAGTTTCCCAAATTAATCTTTATTTTGATACCTAATTTGTCAGGTTTATTTTTTATAATTCATTCGCTATTTGATGATCTGTTCAGAGGTTTTGATACTTTTATGATTTACAAAAAAACTAAAAAAACAACCTTTGACCAACTGAATATGTCTAGAAAGCACATCATTTAAGGTTTAATATATTAGTGTGGGCTCAGTTGGTCTTTTGTTCATGATGCCCAAACCAATTTTCTTGGACAATGTTTCAGCGCAGTGCAGGAGGGGCGTTCGAATTAGCATAAATAATGCGTTCTAATCAGACTTTTCAAAAAACTTATGAAAACTATTGGGAACATTTAAGTGTTTTATTTGATTCAATATACATAAAATGGGTATCTTTGGAAAGAAAAATTAATAAACATTAACAAAGTAGTGTTGCTTTTGGGAAAAAAAGTATTCTAGAAAGGACTTTTGATGATGGGAAGTTAGGATATTTTCTGTGATGAGCGTGCGTTCTCTCCTATTCTTGAGTGGAAAGAGTATCACTACTGGTACCTACTTTGAGGAAAAACTATCTATTGCTTTGAAAAGGGGATGACACCCAGACCGAATCTCCTGGCTGGAAATGTACACCCTTCCTCTGGGCGTTGTAGTATTTGGCTTTTTTGGTTTGACTTATCCCAACTTTCCATTTGACTTCTTCCTTCATGTCATTGTGTTGCTCCATCAATTTATAAACAGTTTGATGAGGGTTTTGCTATCATCCTCTCCAATGGCCCTTGAAGTTGACATCAAAACATTAGCTCTGCAGGGGCTCTCCCTGTGGTTTCATGTTGAACACCACTGATGCCAAAACGGAACTCCCCGATATGTTGGCCACATAGATTGTGATGCTGTCCAACAAATGAGGCTATCATTGTTTAAATAGTTCTGTTAGCCCGATCAGTCAAATTAGATTGGGGTGTAAATGGTGTTTTACCCCCCAAGTAGAGCAAAAACTGGACATCTCTTGACTGGTGAACTGGGGCCCACTATCTGACACAAGGCTTTGAGGCACTCCAAAGCAAGTAAATATCTCCTCTCGGAGGATAGTAATGAGTTTCTGTGCCTTGCTGTCTCTTATAGGAAACATTTCCATTTTTTAAAGGTTTTATTGGCTCTAGTGGCCTTTATTTGATAATGAATTGACAGGAAAGTGGGTAATGAGAGAAGGTGAAGACATCCAGCAAAGGTCACCAGACTGGGAATCAAACCTGCGACAGCCGCGTTGAGGACTAAGGCCTATATGTGGGTTGTGCTTAACCTCTGTGCCACCATAGCATACCCCAGGAAACATTTCCACCCACTCTGTGACATAATTGATCACCGCAAAAAGGAAGACATTTCCTTTTTATACTGCGTGGAAAAGGTCCCATCAAGTCCACCCAAGTTTTTCCCAGGGTTCAGTCAGAGGTGTATGCCAGCTGGACCTTGATTATCTGGTTTGTACACTGACAGACTGCACAGCTCTTTACATGCGTCCACACATCTTCACAGACTGATGGCCAGCATGCAACTTCCAACAATCTGAGGAATGTCTTTAGTGAAATTAAAAGCATCAACATTAATCACCATTTTAATAACGGTAGAGGTTTTTCTTGTGGCACCTCACATTTTACTTAAAAAGTCTTACAAATGCATTTTGGTTGCTGAACATGTCCACTCAAAGGACAATCATGGAAATACTGGAGAAATTGAAGAACTAAAGACTTTGGGACCACCAGCGGATATTTCATGTCATGAAATGCAGGGGCACCATATAGGGGGGAAAGTTATGAATATTCCAAGGGCCCTTGACCGACAGGGAGCCTCCTAAAGAAATTTTATTTTTTAATTTAAAAAAAAAAAAAAGAAACAATTGGGGCCTGTCAATTACTGTTATTGTGTTTTTTAAAATTGTTTATAGCAGTAAAAATTAAATGTTCCCCCTCCCAGACCAAAAACCACACATCCATATTTGTACTGAACCCCCCTGGATCTGCATGAAATGGTTCGTTCCTATGGTGATGGTGTTCAGCAGCAATCAATACAAGACA
The DNA here is from genome assembly GCF_001444195.1 of Xiphophorus couchianus. Lineage (NCBI taxonomy): Eukaryota > Metazoa > Chordata > Actinopteri > Cyprinodontiformes > Poeciliidae > Xiphophorus > Xiphophorus couchianus. The sequence continues at coordinate 29,375,857 of NC_040250.1, read as the reverse complement.
AGAACAAGTGTGGTAGCTGCTATGCTGCCTAGAAAAAAAATAAATTAAGTTTTCAAAAAATAGAGAGATAAGAGAGAGAAAAAGACAATAGTGTCAATTTGTAACCCAGTTTTTCTCCAAGAGAGGTGAGTAGACTGTGTGAGATTATCAACCATTTAGCATAGTTAGCTTAACTACAGACTGCTGTTTGCCTCCATAGCATCTAATGAATTAAGGAAAAGAAATACCAAGACATTCATATATTTAACTTGTCCCTGTACCTTTTACCACACTTAGTAACAGATGAGTCAGTCTAACCCCAATACCAACATAAACCCTCTTCCTCCCACTGTCCCAGTGTAAAAGGTGAGCAACACTGTGTGTGTGACAAGCTAGTTAGCATCATTCCAGGGATTTCTCTGTCTTTGCTCTTTTTACAATTACACAAAAAAAACAATATACAGTATTTATTACTGACAGAAATTCAAACAATCTTTATAAAATGATGAAAAATCAGCCTCCTGTCTGGACTGGAGCCAGTCCACACAGTTTTACAGGCTTGGGTTTAAATTACAGATATCTTTTGCCACGTCCCTCCTGACCTGTTCTCTCCTAAGCTGCAATATGTAACTTTTATGAAAAATATATATTTTTTACATATTTGTTAAAACTGTCATTGTGTTGTGACAGTATGGCATGAGAGTTAATTTGTGAAAAAATCTATTTCCTCTGCCTTCTCCCAGTGCTATCTAGAAACAACCAATCAGAGGCAGGAGGTGGATTTTAGTCCTGTCAATCACAATCTCATGTGGCTGCTCATCCTCCCTCCCCTCTGTGCTATGCTGCAGCTAGCATAGCACAAAGCTATGCAGATTCAAACTGTGAATGCTGTTTAGTTAGCATAGCTACCAATGACGGCAGATGAACAGTTTTTCTGTAACAATAAGTTGCTTCTCTGCCATTAGCACATTTAGCAGTGAATGAATGAGGTTGATTAAGTGAAGTGAAGTTTAAGGTTGAAGTGTCTAGGTTTTGTAGTCTTGGAGCTGGAGCAGTTCTAGTGCAATCCAGATGCAAAAACGTGGTAAAATCGCCTTTTACTGAAGTTTCACAAATCACAAACATGGTTATAAATATTCTGCTATTAGTTGAGAATAATTTAGTCTAGGTTTGAAGAGTCTAGGTGTTGTAGATTTGGATTTAGAGCAGTCCTCATGTGACCAAGATAAAAAAAAGTGGCGAAATCGCCCTTTTTTGAAGTTTCACAAATCACAAACATGGTTATAAATATTCTACTATTAGTTGAGAATAATCCAGTCCAGGTTTGAAGAGTCTATGAGTTGTAGTTTTGGAGCTGGAGCAGTTCTTTTGTGATCCAGATGAACCTTTGTTAAAATGAACCTTTGTCAATGTCAATGTCAAATTTATTTATATAGCACTTTAAAAACAGGTGTAAAACTGCACCAAAGTGCTGTACAAGTACGACAATAACAAAAATTGATAATAAAAAAAAACAGTGTATCATAACACTACTTCAAACAAATTCCAAAGAATAAAAATTAGTTTTGAGAAGCGATTTAAAATGATCCAGACTGTGGGCAGATCTAATTTGGAAAGGTAGATTGTTCCATAGAGTAGGAGCAACAACAGAAAAAGCCTGATCTCCTTTCCTCTTAAGTCGGGTCCGAGGGACTTTCAGTAATAGTTGATTATTGGATCTTAAAGTTCTGGACACAGACTGAAAATTTAATAGGTGCCGAAGATAAGGGGGAGTTAATCCATTTAAAACTTTATAAGTTAATAAAAGAATCTTAAAATCTATTCGATAAAAGACGGGCAGTATGGGCCTTATTTGGCCACGCTTCCTGGTTCCTGTAAGAAGCCGTGCCCCTGCGTTCTGGATCATTTAAAGTCGTAGCATCTGTAATTTATCCAGGCCTCTATATAAAGAATTGCAATAAACCAAGCGAGATGTAATGAAGGCATGAATGAGTCCTTCAAAGTCCTTAAAACAAAAAAAAGATTTAACTTTTGCTAAAATTTGCAGGTGATGAAAACTTGATTTAACAACAGATCTAACTTGTTTATCTAGCTTTAAACAGCTATCAAAAGTAAAACCAAGATTCCTAGCAGAGGTCTGACAAAACTGAGCTAAAGAACCAAGAATCAGATCTGGATTTGTAATGTGAAGACTCTGACCAAATAATATAGCTTGAATTTTACTTTGATTGAGGTGAAGAACGTTTTCTTCCATCCAAGATTTGACTTCAGCTAAACAATCGATCATTCATCAAACAATCATTCGTTTCACAAATCAGAAAAAGATTTCACAAATCACAAAATGGTTCTAAATATTCTGCTATTAGTTGAGAATAACTTAGTCTGGGTTTGAAGGTGTTGTAGTTTTGGAATTAGAGCAGATCTCGTGTAAACAAGACCGAAAAAAAAGGGTGAAAATTGCCCTTTATTGCAGCTTCACAAATCAGAAAAAGGTTTCACAAATCCCAAACATGGCTCTAAATATTCTGCAATGCAGGTTTGAAGAGTTAGGTGTTGTAGTTTTGGAGCTGGAGCAGTTCTAGTGTGATCCAGATGCAAAAAGCAGTAAAATCAACTTTTAGTGAAGTTTCACAAATCAGATAAGGGTTTCACAAATCACAAACAGGGTTATAAATATTCTGCTATTAGAGCAGAATAATCCAGTCCAGGTTTGAAGAGTCTAGGTGTTGTAGTTTTTTAACTAGAGTCGATTAAAGATGCGGAAGGTACTGAAAAATTAAGTGGGCTCGCCCTTTAGCCATTTCCCGAATCGGAAGCTGGAATTGCTCCCTTTTTTAATCTAAGGTCCTTCAGCTTTGTGTTCTTTAAGGCAGTGTTTCCCAACCCTGGTCCTGCAGGCACACTGCTCTGCATGTTTTAGGTGTTCGGCACACAGCAAATTCTGCAGAGTTAAATCAACACTATGCTGAGTCTATTTGGTCCTTATCAGAATTGGTGTTAATTTAACTCTTTTCAAAGTTATTTCACCAAGAAAATGAGTAATTTTAACACTTGAAAGAGTTATAACTATAGTTAAAATAACTCTGTAAGAGTTAAATTAACACCAATTCTGATAAGGACCAAATAGACTCGGCATAGTGTTGATTTAACTCTGCAGAATTTGTTCGGCTTGTTTCAGTCCAGCTGATTTCAATTGATGACTGGTTAACAAGCGTTTGCTTAACTGCAATCAGTTGAATCAGGCACATTAAAGCAGGAAAACCTCTAAAGCAGTGGTCCCCAACCCCAGGGCCGCGGACTGGTACATGTCCGTGGACCAATTGGTACCGGGCCGCACAAGAAATAATTAAATATTTTCTTTTAATAATGTGAGTCTGGAGGAGCTTTTATTTTGAAAATCCTTTAACCAGATTCTCTCAGTTACGTCTTGCGCACCAACATTGAGCCCACAAGCAGCAAAATGAGTAATGAGTAAACAAATGTCTTTGGAAAGTTTCTTTGCGAAGGGAAAAGGCCCAGAGAAGAGACAGGAAAATTGATTTATCCTGTTAGATAATTCCCACATTCCAAGCCTGCTCTGCATGATATGGCAACGGCTCGTTAATGAGGCAATGAAGCCTTCAAAGTCCTTCACCAGGTAGAGACCAAGCACCCTGTGCATAAGCAACGCTTCGGGTGACATTGTCTCTTATCACTCCCAGATGGGACCGTCTCGTTGCAGAGAAACAAGCTCAGGGCTCCCATTAATCGTTATTGTGAGTTTAAATTTTCATAAAAGTAAAATGTTCGTTTTTGTGGCGCATCTGTATCTTATTTTGAAGGGTTATGTAAATTGGTTAGAGACCACAGTCAGAGAGCATTACGGCAGTGGTCGAAACTAGAGGAGAGGCGTAGAGCTTGTGAGTTTTAGGTCTGATTCACACGGGCATGATTTAAGGATTGTCAGTCGATTTTCCAAACCACTGAGCTGATAAAAGTCCAACAGGTTTATCGGTTCATGTGTCCAGCCACATGGCAGGAGCAACACACCACACAAGAACCAATTCCACTCCCGATTCCTGAAGAAAATCCAGTAAAAACCCCAACATGAGTAAACCCTACTCATGTTGGGATTTTTACCTCAACATGATTAGGGATTGGGGTTTGTTATTCTATTGAATTTAGAATAACAAACATGTCCGACAATGTAGAAGCAATAGTGATAGTTTGTGGACACATTTTAAGTGATAAAAGATATAACAAAAAGAAAAAAAAACGTTGGGATAAAAGGCAGCGGGAGCAGCCGCTCTATTTGCTGCACTGTGCACTAACCGGACTCTCAGTTGCGCCATGTCAGCTGTTTGGAATTCCCCTCCGTTCTTACGTCACCACACTTTCTGATTGGCTACCTGTCACATTCAACAGGTTGCGTTCTCGCTCCCAGTCAGGGAAAACCCCACAGGCTGTGATAAAAGGGCCAAGACAATATTGAATATGCCCCATTTTAGATGGGAGCAGTCTGACTTTCCACGTAACACACCACACACACAGGATAATCATACGATTATCACAAGCAACAATCTTAGAACTCGGAATGTTCTAAGATTGTCATTAGGAGAAAATCGGGGCAAAAGATTGAAAATTGTGTCATGTGACCTCCTCCCCACCCGTCCCCCGGGTGCAGTAACATTGCCCCAAGCCTTCACTGGTCCGCGGTGATAAAAAGGTTGGGGACCTTCTCTAAAACATGTAGGACAGTGTGCCTTGAGGACCAGGGCTGGGAAACACTGCTTTAAGGTCTTAGTGTTACTTAGTTTTGTTACTTTTTTATGTTTCTTGTGAAGAGCTCAATAGGATGGTGTTTACACCATCCTATTGATGGTGGATCAGTTGCTCGACAATCTGGCTCTGGTCTGCTCACTTGTTCCCATTAACTTGCTCTGTCAGGTTGAATACAGAAGTGATTCCATGGAAACAACACAGAACGGCTCCTTGATTTTCCATCCATCTCCCCCCGGTAGTTTTAGGCTGATTCCTGAAAACATTTGCGAACTGGAAACACATCTTAACTTTATGGTGTGGTGTAACATTTTTTAACTGTCAAAGAGGAATGGAAGGTCACCCTCTGGAAACTGTTGCTGTGTTTATAAAATCCTCAGGGTTCACACAGTTTCCAGTGATACCCCTCTGCTGTCTTTCAGAGGTAATTAGATAATTTATCTATCTAATAATCTCTGGTTCTGATCAAATAAAGGAAGGCAGGTTGGTTAACCAGATTTTTCACACATGTAAACACCAACTCTCATTTAACCCCCTTTACTGTATATAAGTTAGATATCCCTTACTCAGCTATTTACATGTAAAATATACATTTTTCAAAACATATCTAAACTATGCATCCCAATTTTGGCAGAGGTGGCGCAGGGGCAAAACACAATCCACATAATCCTTGGCGCGGATGTCATAGATTTGAGTCCCGGCCTGGTGATCTTTGCCGCATGTCTTCCCCTTTTCATTACCTTCTTTTCTGTCTAACAACTCCAAATAAAGGCCAGTAGAGCCAATAAAAAAGAAATACGAAACCACACGCTGCTTCTCAAACTGACCAGAATAGTTACATATTGCAGCTGACATGCAAAGTCACTCTGAGATGAAAAATGAGTGAAAACAAAGTTGAGACAAAGTTTTTAAAATATTTTTGCAATTTCTACAGTTTTAGAAACTGATTTTTCCACTTAAGTTAGTTAATTTAAGTGGAAAAATTAATTTTATATACAAGGGTAAGGATTTCATGGAAACAAGAATAAATAATTTAATAATAAAAGTTTTAAAATCCAAAATCCAAAGTAGAATTTAAATCCAGATAGGAATCAAAAAAATAAAAACAATCAGTGACTTGGAAGGTTGGCAACAATAGAAACTAAAGGTGAGCAAAATTTAAAAGAATATAAACCTTCAGAATATTTATACTCAAGGTTAAAGCGTAGGAATACTGATCTAAAAAAAAACTTTTGTTTTGCACACTAAGAATAGCTTAGTGTAATTAGACAATTGAAGAGAGACAATAGAAATTCAGAAACAGTGACTTGGAGAAAAGGAAGTAAATACCACAAAGTGTACAAAACACACCAGCAAAGGAAAAAAAAGAATCTATTGAGAGAATCATTAACTTAAGAATCCTAATCTTTCATAAATGCAAAACCAAAGAATAGTGCTGTAGCATATTATTTGTATCATGTAATATTAGTATATAGTATAAGTAACACTATATGTATTAATCATATTAATATATCATGTAATAACATGATATATTAATATGATATATGTTATATCATATTGTCATAAAATATGTTGTATCATATTATCTATATCATGTCCTGAGCAACATGTGTGTCCTTAGGACTATCATTATATGCTTATTGTTAGTTATTATTGTTATGTGGAATGCTGGGACAAACGACATTTCCTCCCTTTAGGGGATCAATAAAGTATTGTTATATCTATAGATTATTAAAACTGCACTGCATCCACTGCTGATGTTTACAACCGTTCTTAAAAATGATTAGTTGTTAAACAACATAAATCTTTCATTTCATTTTATCTTTACATTTAATGTTTTGTTTTTAGAATTAGGCTTGCAGAGTTTGCTTACCTGCCACTCTTGTGTTTTTCTCTTCCCCCTGCTTTTTGTTTTTGTTTAATGCTAATGTTGATTCTTTATCTTATTTACATTCAAATGACTTCACAGGTGGTACACCAATAAGAGGTAAGAATACCAGGTAAAGAAAAATCATTTGGTCTCCCCTTCCTTTACCTTTATCCTCTTCATTTCAGTTTATCCTCATTACCTCCTTTCTGTCCTCATTCTTCATTCTGCCCTCACTTTAACACTTTCTTTGCATTCAGCAGACACCTTCTTTCCACTAGGTTTTTGGGAATATTAAACAAAGGGAGGAGGTACCTTTAACATAAATGTTAACAGAGTTCTAACAATAACAGCTAACCATATTTTCAAATCACTGTGATTTGATAAATAATACAAAATATACAGTAATTATACTGTGTATTTATTATACTTATCCTCTCAGGTTGTGGTCACATATACAGTGACTAAAAATGTCAAGTGTAAAATATTTAAAACAAACCAGTTGTCTTTTTTTCTTTACTTCCACCTGCAATGTTGTGTTTGACTTTTCCAATTTTTAGAGTATAATGCAGTTTCTAACTTCATTTTTTCATTCACTGTTATGTACTGGGGTAAGATTTTCAAAGGTATTATTGAACTCAGTGTTTATTTATCTCAGTACTTGTTTATCAGTACTTGGCACTGTAGTTATTAAAACAAGTCTTCCCTTAATTCACAAAAATGAATAAAAAAAATAAACTCAACAACAAAAAGTAAATAAAACATGTCGACTGCTTAGACTATATAAGTTCACAATTAGCAGAAATGGCTAGTTCCTGGCATTTGTGCCAATGTGTCAGTTAACCTATTGGAGGTCTGTGGAAGAAGCTGCTTGCATGTGTGGCCTAAAGTTTGTAATGACATTGACCTGGAGAAAGGGCTAAGTGTATATACCGCTAGTATATGCCAATAGTGTGTACCATTGATTAGTTCTTACCACTTTTTCTTTATAGTTACTTTTCAACTTGCTTTCTCATTGAATTCAATGAGAAAGTGTGTCCAAACCTTTGGTCTGTACTGTATATGCTATGCAGCATTTTTGCATTGTATTTAGAAATGTTAGTTTTAACTTAATCTTTCTCATGCCTCATTTAATTTTTGTGCCTCATGATAAATGAAATATTTATTATTATATATGCATATAATAAAGAGTATTTAATTTATCATGTGTAAAGACACTTAAGTAAAAACTGATCCCTTGCTGTTCCGAAAAAGCAAGGGACTTGCCTATACATCTTTTTTATTCATTTCTATTAATTGTGAAATATATTCATTTCTATTAGTTGTGCATTTTCTTGTACAGACAAGAAAATGTGCATAAAAAATGTGCATAAAAAATGAAAGAAAATCACCAATTATATTTCTGGCTCTAATATATAACTGTTTCACTCACATAAAATCCTACTGTTTTTGTAAGACTGAAATAATCTAAAACTTTGTCAAGTAAGTATTTCTTTTTGGTTCAAAAATAAATGAAAGTGTTTAGTGTTGTATGCCTTTCAGTGTGAGGATATCAATACAATCATTCAGTTTAGAAGATACAATTACAATCACCGGTTCAATGTTTGATAGGGGGTTTAAAGTCAGGTTTAAATTAATATCACATTACAATTTACAGTTTAATCACTATAAACTACTAGACTACTATGATAAGCTACTACAGAAAGTATTTTAGTCAGTATTTGGAAAAACTGACTAAAACACAAGCTATATTTTTTTAAAGCATTACACTCAGTTTTTTTTTTTTTTTTGTGGCTCTCTGAATGAGGTTAGGGTTAGGTTAGTCTGTTTGGTTGTACATAGTTTTCAAAACTTTAATGGACTATAAGATGATACCTAATTTCTATTTGTTTTATTTCTTGATAATTGGTTCTAAAGTTTAGAGTATGTGACAATAAAACAAAGACATAATTTAAAAATGATAAACTACTGTGTTGTATTCTCTGTACATTTGAGTAAAATTAAATTTCTCAAACTGTGGTCCCCTGACCTGTCATGATGGCGTTTAAGCTTTTGCCCACATGCAGAACACCACAGGGAACGGAAATCAGTTAAAGATTTCTTTTATTGAAGAAAACAAAGTAATGTGATATGGTGGGGATCCTGGGGTGGAGTCTGGAAGACAGCGGAAAACTCCGGAACAGGAGGAGATGGTGAGTTCGGGTCAAATGGGAAACGGGAGTTGCGATAGGAATAGATCGGTTCTTACTTGAGAAAGAATGATCACAATCAGGGAGGTAGTCTGTGGGTTCCAGGCTGAAGTCAATGGATCCGGCTTCCATAAACGAGCGGGATCCTAGGCAAGGAGGCTGCGGTGGAGGGCGGGCAGGTAAGTGATGACTTGACAGAGGTGGAGGTGAGGTCCGACTGCCAGCCAATGTCAACTGAGAATCTTGAGATCTGACGGGAGAGGTGAAAACGGGACTCGGGCAACCAGTGGGTACCGTCCACGGCGTCACGAGGAGGGCTTTAACCAAAAAGCCAGGATGTAGTGATGTTACGTGATGTGCCGAGGCTTCGAGGCTTCATCTCACCATCACTACCAGGATGGAAACCACTCTGGAGAATCCAAATCGTCTCGAGGAGTAAACAATTCCTGAAGAGCACAGAGAACAACGAAGAGTTACTTAGAGGGAAAAAGCTCAGAGGACTAGCTCCGAGGGGCTCAGTTTACCAAGCAGGTAAAACACTCCGGCGTCGAAGTTCTTCTTCTTCTTCTTCTTTAGATTTTAACGGCAGCTTGCATCCAATTATGTTGCACTACTGCCCTCTATTGACTCCTACTACCTACTCCTCAAAGACTCTTAAAAATCCCAGTGTCTTTTAAAAAACGAAAAATCTTCTTTTTCCCCTCAATATTATTCAGCTGATCGATCACCTTGTCAAATTTCAATTCCCTACTAACACCTAGTTCTGTTTTTAATAATCTTCTGTGACTTTCGTATTTCCTACATTTAATCAAAACATGTTCCACTGTTTCTACTTCATCACACCATCTACATAAACCAGTAAGGTGTTTCCCCATCTTAAAAAGAGTTCCGTTTAGGAAACTATGCCCAGTTCGTATTCTATTTATAATTATCTCTTCCCTCCTGTTTAATCCTCTGATCCTTTCTACATCGACTGTTTTTTGTATTCTAAATAAATGTCTTCCTTTAATTTCATTTACCCACCTATCTTCCCATATCTTCTTGCATTCTTTCCAAATTATACTTTTGCCTTCAGATTTAGATAACTTTATTTGCATAACAATATCATCTTGTTTAATTGTCTCCTTCGCCAGCTTGTCTGCTCTTTCATTCCCCATAATACCTACATGAGCAGGAGTCCAGAATAATACAACATTTTTATTTTGTTCACAGATCCTATGATGAACCGCCATAATCTCATATAAAATATTTTGATGATTTTTTGTACGTCCCTTTCCGATACTCGTCAACGCAGATAGAGAGTCACTACAAACTATTATTTTATTCCTATTAGTTTCCTCCACCCATTCTAAAGCTACTAAAATAGCACCTAGTTCTACCGCAAACACACTCAAATAATCAGATGTTCTTTTTGAAATACTAATCTTTAATTCAGGAATCACTATGGCTATACTGGTTGCTTCACTTTTAGGGTCTTTCGACCCATCCGTATAAATTTGCAAATATTCAATATATTTATTCTGCATGTGATTATAAAATTCTTGGCAAGTATCTAATGTTTTCCTTTTCCTAATATTTGTTAGAGTTCTGTCTACATTAATATATTTCCAAGTCCATGTCGGTCTCAAAGGCCACAATACAGTTGGACTAAATTCCTTATAATATACATTAAAAATTTTCGCTCTATTATCCCCAACCCACCCAAAACTATCCATTTGTTTCTTTCCTCTTTCCCAACACTCTCCTAATAATTTCTTAACCGGGTGATCTGCATTATGTCCCTTTAAACTTATCCAATAATTTACCATTAGCTGCTGTCTTCTAATGCATAATGGCATTTCTCCCGACTCTACTTGTAATGCACATATAGGTGTTGATTTAACTGCCCCTAAACATATTCTCAGTGCTCGGGCTTGAATAACATCTAACTTTTTTAACCTAGTTTTAGCTGCTGATCCATACACCACACTCCCATAATCTATTCTTGATCTAATTAGAGACACATATATATTTCTAAGGGAATCGAAATTTGCACCCCATGTCAACCCAGCTAAACACCTCATAATGTTTAGAACCTTTTTAGTCTTCTCCATAATATGTTCTATGTGATTTCCCCAAGTTAGTTTCTTATCAAAAACTACTCCCAAAAAACGAAACCAATCAACCCTTTCTAACTCTTTCCCATATAAACACAACTTCTTATCAACCCCTATTTTTTTATTTGTGAAAAACATTACTTTTGTCTTTTCAATTGAAAATTTAAAGCCCCACTCTACTCCCCACTTACTCACTTTATCTATACCTTCCTGTATTTTAACAATAAGATGGTCCACATTTCTTCCCTTTTTCCATAATGCTCCATCATCAGCAAAAAGTGACTTACCAAAACCAATGGATATTTCTTTAAAAATATCGTTGATCATAACTGAAAATAATGTCGGACTTACCACACTTCCTTGAGGGGTTCCATTTTCTATTTTACATATTTCCGAAAACTGACATCCTATTTTAACTTGAATATTTCTATCCCTTAAAAAATCCCATAACCAATTAAACATATTACCTCCTATACCTATCTGATGTAATTTAATCATTAACCCTTCCCTCCATAACATATCATATGCTTTCTCCACATCAAAAAACACAGCAACAACAGTTTCTTTATTAATCTGAGCTTTTCTAATAACATCCTCTAAACATAAAATAGGATCCATTGTTCCTCTCCCTCTACGAAAACCACTCTGATACGGAGCAATTAAATGGTTTGACTCCAAATAATGTGTCAATCTCTCATTCACCATCCTTTCCATCAGTTTACACAGATTAGATGTTAAAGCTATTGGTCTGTAATTTACAGGGTTACTCTGATCTTTCCCAGGTTTCTTCAACGGAATAATAATAGCTTCTTTCCACTTACAAGGCAGTCTCCCCTCCTTCCAAATCTTATTGAATAAAATTAATAATTTATTTAAAACTTCCTCACTTACATGTTTTAACATAATATAACACACCTCATCCTTACCTGGAGCACTATTCCTAGTTCTATCCAAAGCTCTTTTTAGCTCTCCAATAGAGAAAGGATAATTCATCAGATCATTATTATTCTTCTTTCTTCTTAAGATTCCATCGTATTCCTTTTTAGTTCTCTCCCTTCCCTCCATTTCATTACCTAATAAATTTCTACCACTATGTATCTCCACAAATGTTCTCACTAACATATCAGCCTTTTCCTTGTCAGTTACAGCTACTATATCATTTTTATTTAGTATAGGATAACTCCATTCCCTTCTATCTCCTCCCATTTTTTTGATCATCCCCCAAACATCCCCTAGTTTTGTACTACTGCCAATTGTGTCACAGAAACCTCTCCAGTATTCTCTTTTTGTGCTCCTTATTGTTCTCCTGACTTTAGCTTGTGACTTTTTATATTCAATTAAATGTTGAAAATTATGAGACCTTTTAACCAATTTAAATGCTTTATTTTTTTCTCTAACTGCTTTCCTACACTCTTCATTCCACCATGGAACCAACTTTCTCCTATTTTTCCCTGATGTTTTTGGAATAGCCTCCTCTGCAGCAACTAAAATACCCTGACTAATCACTCGGTTCATACTTTCAATACTGTGATCATTTTGAACATTTAAAATTTTCCTATCACATAGGTTATAAAATACCTCCCAATTTGCTTTCTCAAATATCCACTTCCCTCCTATCATTTCAGGCCTATGCACCTGGCCCATCCTTATTTTGCTGATTATAATGTAGTGATCACTACCAAATGACTTATTTTTAACTTGCCAATCACATAGTGGAGCTAAACAGCTAGAAACAAATGTCAGATCTAGTACAGATTCCTTACCTGAATTTATATCAATTCTTGTCTTCTTTCCATTATTCAAGCAAACCAAATTATTACTATCTAGAAATTCTTCTAAAATGTTCCCATTATAATCTACTTTTCCACTACCCCATAATGAATGATGTGCATTAAAATCTCCACACCAAATAACATTTCCTTTCATATCCATCTCTTCAAGTTTACTTACCTCAAGCTTTTTACAAGGATTGTAAAAATTTAAAACCAACAGTACCTTCTCTTCCACCCATATTTCAGTTGCAACATACTCCAAATCTCCTTTTCTTCCAATAACTTTATACGGAATACCTTCTTTAATCAGAGAAAGACACCCTCCCCCATTTCCTTCTTCTCTATCATATCTAACTGCAATATATCCATCCAATTTGAAATCCAAAAAAGGCCTCAGCCAAGTTTCCTGTATACAAATTACATCAGGTTTTTCTTTTAATTCGTAAACAAACTGTTTAAAATCTTGCCCATTTGACAGAAGACTCCTCACATTCCATTGCAATATTGAGACTATCCTTCTTGACTTGCCTGACTACACAGTTCTCCCCTTATGTCCTCCCACCAAATATTCTTTAAGTCTAAACTATGGCATGCTGCCTTTACAATAATCTGAATCCTTTCCGTTTTTGATTTCACATCCGATGTTGCATTTATAACTCCTGCAATAAAAGTCACCATTTTCTTTTTTTCCTCTTCAATTTTCTTTTCAACCATTACCATAATTTTTGAAATTACTTGCTTTTCTCCTGATAGAGATTTCTCAGTTTGTTTCTCTTTCTCAACTACTTTACACGCTTCTGCATATGTTACTTTCTGCGTAACTTTTGTTTTCTGTATCACTGATTGTCGTTTCATTACCTCGCATCCCCAAAAAGCGACACTATGCTCTCCTCCACAACTACAGCACTTTGGTTTAACTCCAACTCCACATTTACCATAGTCATGGTCTCCAGAACAACGGGCACATCTCTTTTTACCTTTACATATTTTTGCAATATGGCCAAATTCCTGACAGTTGAAGCACCTCACTGGTTTGGGCACATATTCCCTGACACTAAATCTTATCAAGCCAAAGAAAACCTCCCTTGGCATTTCTTTTGTTTCAAACTCCAGCAACACAGTTTCTGTTTCAATCTTCTCTGTACCCCTTTTCATTCTCCGTGCTCCTTTTACTTCCTTGTTTCTTTCTTTCAGATTCTCAATTAATTCCTTCATATCAACACTTAACGGCACTCCTGTTATGATTCCTTTGCTTTCATTATTTCTTTTTTCACCCACTTTAACAACTGCTCTAATTTTGACTTTACATACCCATCCAAGCTTTTTTGCCTTTTCAACCTGACCTTCAGAATTACAGCCAATCAAAAGATTTCCGTCTCTCAGTACTTTAGCATGTTTAATTTCCCCAACATGTGTCTTAAGTGCTTTTGTTAGTTTAAGTGGATCAATCTTCTTGACTCCTTCTCCTTCATCAAATCTTATTATAATGTTCAGATTTTGTCTTTTTTGTGCTTCTTTTCCTTCCTCAATTCCTTCATTATCAGTGTCTTCAGTGCTGTCCTCATTTCCTTTTTTTCTCTTTCTTTCAGCAGCTCGCTGCTTCTTTCCACCCTTTCCCACCAATTCCCACTCTTTATCTTCATTCCGACCACTCCTTCCTTCCTCGTCACTGCACTCCATACTATTACAGTCACTTCTTTCCAAATCCAACGTCGTCATGTTCCGAATTAAGTCGCATTTAACACCAAAGTTCAGCCTCCTTCAACAAACGCGTCTTTCCCCGGCGTCGAAGTGCTGGCAGTCAGCTTCTTTAACCTCCAGAGGATGATGAGATGATGACCGCCAGGTGCATAAAACCCATGGGCGCGCCTCCCAGGTAGACAGCCTCTGGCTCCATCTAGTGGGCCACAGTGATGCTACAGACTCACACCAGGAAGAGGGGAAAAGAAAAACAAAAAGGAAAAAAGGACCAAGACCCCCAGAACCCGACATGACCACTGGTAGTCAACGACCATTTACTTGCCGTGACTCGAGCTCAAACTGCAACATGTACTGTTAGCTTACCAAATGACTATGTTTAAAAATGATAATGGAAAATCATTTTTAAACATGATTTTAAAAATGACGCAAAACTACATCTTGCTTAAAACCCGTAGTTTTAAGCAAATTTGAGTGATTTATTTGCAGTTTTGGAGGAATAATCTAAGTAAGTTCAGTAGTGAGCGCTCCTATTCCTCTTGTTTTCAGGTCTTGAGTTAAGTTTTTCTTATAACTGTGTAATAATCTACATTATGATCTTGTACAGCATAGAGGAATTATCAGTAGGCATCAAGCTATGTCACCTCCCACTCTACTGTGCATGTTGCCTGCAGAAAGAAAGCAAAACTAATATATAATTCTGTCTAAACTATTTTAATACTAATAACTTACCACTGGGCTGCACAGTGGCGCAGTTGGTAGCACTATTGCCTTGCAGCAAGAATTTCCTGGGTTTGATTCCCGGCCCTGTGTCTTTCTGCATGGAGTTTGCATGTTCTCTTTGTGCATGCGTGGGTTCTCTCCGGGTACTCCGGCTTTCTCCCACAGTCCAAAAACATGACTGTTAGGTTAATTGGTTAATCTCTCTAAATTCTCCCTAGGTATGAGTGTGTGTGTGTGTATGGTTGTTTGTCCTGTCTGTCTTTGTGTTGCCCTGCGACAGACTGGCGACCTGTCCAGGGTGACCTTTTGCCCGGAACGTTAGCTGGAGAGGCACCAGCACCTCCCGACGCTAATAGGGTGTTAGAAAATGGATGGATGGATAATATTCCACTGGCAGCCAACACATATGACTTGGCTGTGAGTGGTGTCTCCTCCCACAGACGAGTCTGATATCTGCATCAGATGACGCATCAGATGCGTCATCTGCATCAGATGCAGATGTGATATCTGCATCATCTGATGCAGATATCACAGGTTTTATTTTTAGTACAGTGTCTCTGTACAATACACTGCCTCCTGTTGAACCTGGTGCACGTTTAAAGTCTGATGGCTTAATTTACCACCTGCCTAGATGACTGAAGTTGTATGTTCATTTTTCATGTAGTACATGGTTTTCACAAGTGACTTTCAGATGTGAATTTCATGGGAGGTAAGGGTGACCAAACACCGAAACACTCTTTGAAAACTAGCTTGTATTTTTATGTCACCTTGCTGGAAAAATTTAACTACAACAACATGAACTCAAAGTGAATGCTATTTGCGACCAAGGTAGGTAGAAATGATCGTACTACATTTGTTTTTTGCATGCTAAATATAAATTCTGTTTTCATGAAAATGTATAGTTTTTGGAAAAGTTCATGAAGTACGTCCTGTGGAAAAGCACTGGTGTGAATCTGAATCTCTTATTTTTTAAAGGGATTCTCATTGAGAACAGATCTTGCAAAATTGAACAAAATTGCTTTAATATTCCTAGTAATTAATATCCGGCCACTGAAGTTTGGGGCATTTTATCTTATTTATCAACTCATGTATGTGATGTGTCTGGGTCTTGCTTATTAATGCCAATTTGGCTTATTTTATCACTATGCTGACAAAACACTGGCTCATGTTAAAACTAAAGGCAGGCTGGCTCTTCCTGCGGTCATCTTCCACATGTTTATACCGTAGTTACAAACAAATAATCTCTGTATTTTCATTGTGATGTTCACTATATTTTTTTTACAATTTTGGAACCCTATGAGTGTGCATTTACTATTAGTAAGATTTGTTCTATAAATGGGCATTTATACTATTTTTGTCCAAAAAGTATTATCCATGCATCCTAAGCAAATAATCAAACCATAATAATCTACTAAAAGCACAATAAGAAACTGAATCAATCATAAAATGTTCTGTGCCATATCAGCCTCAGGAGATGATTGAGGGATGAAGAGAGGTGGATATTGTTGGAAACCAGGCTCCTGTGAGGATTTTTTGTCGCCTGCTGCTTCCCTCTCCTTCCACTAGATGGTGCCAAGAGGCTGCTCTACCTGGAGGGTGTGACTGGGTTCTACACACCTATGATTTATCTAATCATCTAGGAGTATTTGAGGAGCATGCTGCCAGCACTTCGACGCCTGAGTGTTTGCCAGTTATGGTGTTTCCTTGTGACGCCTTGGAAATTCCCCTGTGAAGCGCGAGTCCTGGCTTTCTGGATCTCTCCCCTTGTGACACCATGGATTGTTACATGCTGGTTGCCTGAGTCTCTTCTTCACATCTGCAGATATTCAATAAACTGTTCTTGGATTCCCAGCTGGCAGTCGGTTCTCTCTTCGTTCCTCCACAACTTACCTGTCCACCCTCAAACGCAAGGCTCTCCATTCACCGTCAATCAACTCTCCGTTTGGACTTCTCTCTGGAACCTGGATCACCTCAAGAACCCTGCATGAGACCACAACCCCAAAAACCACAGTACCTCCCCTCCAGGCGGAACTACATCATCGCTCAAGTAAGATCATTCCTTTCTCCTCTGAAGTCCCATTAATCGGACTCACCTCAAACTCACCATCAGTTTCCCATTATTTTCATAGTGTAGATGACCCTGGCCTCCATTTTCTGGATGAGAACCACACATTCCTACATTTCATCATTGTTAAAATAAACTTTATCTGATTTTCTGTTCTCCTGAAGTGTGTTCTGTATGTGGGCTAAACGACTTGAACCCAACATGACAGATATCTGGTTCTTCTAGGTTCTGACTGGTCTGCAGTGTTTCTCTCCTGATCCATTCTGTCTGATAAAATATATATACTTTACTTAGTATTTTTTAGATGTAAAAACATCCATCCATTTTCTTATACCTTTGTCCCTAGTGGGGTCGGGAGGTCTGCTTCACCATTGGTAACTTGTCGTCAGTCAGTGCACTACAGCTGTCTTTCACTGCTTGATAATATAAGTCATGCTACCAATTGACATTAGTGAATGAGATGTGTATTAATGACCCATTAGAATGAAATGCAGGCGAGTTGATAAAGTTGGGTAGTTGATAAAATACTATAATTTCTTTCTAGTTGGTAAAAACTGGAGAGAAAGCGAACATGTAGCTGCATTCATTGAGGCAGTTGATAAAGTAAGCTTTCTGAAATTCAGCCGTTTAAATTGAAAGTAGTGCAAGGTACAGAGACGCTGTGCTAAAAATAACCTGACATTTAGTATGCCGCAAAGCCGTTTGCAATCGTGCGCTGTGTCAAGAAAATCCGAGCTCATCCCACTTCCCCATGCTGGAGATTTTAGTTTAACAGTAATAATAAATAAAGTTATCTTTAAAATGAATCACTCAAGTGACATCAAGGCCCAGCAGTAGACTTAAGTGTCAATAAAGTTAGTTTAACAGTAATAATAAATAAAGTTATCTTTATAATGAATCACTCAAGTGATATCAAGGCCCAACAGTAGACTTAAGTGTCAATAAAATAAATCTAGTTGTGTGTGTTGTTTTTGTCTCATGCAAACTTTGCTTTAATTCTACTTTTTTCTATCTAATCATAAGAAATCATAGTCAGTCAGAAAGAGTCATTAAACAGGAAAAGCAGGTTTCCTGGAAAAAGAGGAAGTTTCCAGCCTGCAGATTTATAAAAATAGCTGAGACTATTCCTTAGTTTAAAGCATGAAAGTTTTAAAAAATTAAATCTAAACATTTTGAGTAATTTGATAAGATTCAAAGTAAAATACTTATATTAATATTGATTTACTTGTAATAATACTTACACTTATATTTGTGAGAACACTTATAAGAAAAACAAGCAAATGTAACTTTGGTATCAAATAATTAGAATAATAGATTATTCTTGGTTTCTTTTCAGAAAAACATCTGTAATAACTCACATTAAGATCATAATAAGAGTAACTAATAAGTTATGGTTATAAAATTATAAATGAATGCTAAATCAGAGAAACTAAAGAAAATAAATGTGATATAAATGTGATTTTGACATTGAACTTGAAATGGTGTAAAAGGTTGTAAAACTGCAATTAAACATCACTGATATGTTGGAGGTAGATGGTAGGTGAAAGGTGACAGGAAGGGAAACAGGGGAACTAACAGGAGAGCCGAGATGATCAGCACCTTATTTGGACATAGGAGGTTGAGCAACCCTGAGACATTGGCACAGACATCATGACATGATGTCTCTTAAGACAGTGACGGATATGAGATCATCTGTCTAAGCAGACAGATAAACCCTATATAAGGTGGGTGCAAAAGAGGAACCGTTCGTTGGATCCTCCGGGCAGCTTCGAGCCAAGATCGAGATGGACAAAGAACTCTGCAGCTGAAGAAGAGCCGGGGCCACGGAGCCGGAGACTGTCCTGCACATGGAGACCAACCCGTCTGGCCCACAATCTGTGGCTTCGAATCTCACTTCTCTCATCGGCTGGGTTCAGACCCCAAAGACAAAGATGAAGACAAAGACAAGGAAGAAGAACTGGTGCCTTTTTTCCTGCCAGCACCAAGTCCTGTGTGACCTCAGCATCCATGCGGAGAGGAGGCTCATCAGACCTGCGGAGATCCTGGCCTTCATCGATCAACATCTTCCTCCTGTTGCAACACCTTCTTCATCATCGTGCCAGGTCTGGGGTTCGAGGCGCCAAACTCCGTCCGTCTCGCTCTAAGGTTCCTTTTTTAGTACTCAGTATCAGCAGTAGGGAAAGATAGACTAGATGATTGATTTTACTTATTTGATTATTTCTGCTACTGAATTAAGCTGTACTGACCCTTGCAAAAATGCCTTACTAATAAAATATTTAGCATAAAGAAAATCTAAAGATGTTGTGGACATTCAGTTAATGAGTCACCTTAAAGTTCTTTGATGGTTGTAAAATAGCTGTGATGTTTGATTCTGGAGAGGAAGAGGTGGAAAATGTTTTTAGGTTGCTGGTAGCCCATATTTAAAACCTCATCCTTGGGACTCGACCGAGTCACTAAAACCTACCTGGTTCAATAACAAATGCAAGTTGCAAAATAGAGAACGAGCGACCGTTAACAGGTGTGCTCTGTGAAACTAGTTGGCTGTAGGCTGCTCAGTCTGGCTAATTCACAGGGGGAAGAAGGGTGGGACACCTGGATGTAGGCCGTCAGATAACCAGGCGAATCGTTTCTCGAAACCAGCTTAAACAGAGTTTACTTCAGTTCTGGACAGGGTAAATCCCAGCAGATTTAGGAAACTCAACGTACCCGTTAGACGGAGAGCTGGTAGCACATCTCCCCTCTCAGAAGAGGAAGTACGAGAGTGAGAGAGTAGAGACAGAAAGGAGGGGGGGGGTGTTGCGCAACAACAGCTGGCTGAAGAGAGGTGATCTGTGCTGACTATGAGTCGTAAATTACATGATTAGCCTAATTGTGACTCGTACCTCAGTTATGAAGGCGACATGCGCTGTAGAGTAGCTGCCGACAGATCGTGAAGTTGGTTAGGGTTAGGTGCCCTCCATGGCACATCTCGGTACAAGTCAGTTCAAGTGTTTTCACCAATCATCCAATCATCGTTTAACATCAAATTTTGTTCAGTGTCCTATTCACTGGACGAATCAGCGTGGCCGGCTCTAAGCCGAAACCCACCTTCAACCTCAACACCTGCTCCACCAAAGAAAAACAAACAAGCATCTGCAACCAAAACGGTTCCGCCGACCCCGCTCCCAAGGACAGAGCGACCAACCCGAGCCTCAAAACATTCTGACTCTGTGGGAATCCCACTGAAAAACAGATTTTCTGTACTCCAGCCTGAGCCTCTGAGTGAAACCTCGCTTTCAAACATCAACAATGAGGCAAGTCTAACACATCCACCCCCCAAAGTCCCAAAGGACAAAGCGGCTACCAGGAAAACGAAAGGTATGCCAAAAGTGCTTATTGTTGGAGATGAGGCAGTAAATGGAATCAGTCACGTTTGCAATCCCAAGAAAATGAGAGTGATTTCTTTTCCTGGTGACACTGTATCTGATTTAACTCGTAAAGTTCTTTCGCTAACCGCTGATCAGCCAGATATTGAGTCCTTAGTTCTGCATGTTGGAGCCAACGATGTGGCAAAGCAGAAATCTGAGATTCTGAAAAAGGACTTTAATATTCTTCTGAACACTATGGGAAAGTTAAAAATGAAGGTATTTCTCAGTGGTCCAATTCCATCACCTCAATGGGGAGACGAAAAACACTCCAGGCTGGACATGATAAACAAATGGCTGATTAAAATCTGCTCTGCCAGCTCAGTGACCTTCATCGATAACCTCTGGATCTATTGGCAGCGCTTTCACCTTTTTGGAAGAGGCGGACGCAATCTTAATAAACATGGGATAAAGCTGCTCACTGCAAATCTTTTTCACTTTATCAACAAGGACAGCAATGTGATCATCGCTTCAGAAGAACAGGCTCAAGGATTTCTGACTAGGAAGAAACCTTATCAGGAACAAAAACAGGCTGATACAACATTGACTGAAGACGGAGTGACTGGTTCCCTTCCTCCTTCCCCCCTCCCTCTCTGCTCACCCACTCATTCACAGGATTCACAAGATACACATGGAGAAATGTCTTCTGGACCAGAGTTTCTTAAATTTACAGATGGAATGAATCAACAGGTTGTACTTGGGACGTCTCTCCTTAGTGCTCACATAGCAGACCTCACTTCATTTAAGCCACCTGACTCTAACATCCCAGAGGATCCACCACTCTGCATTTCTGAGGTCTGAGGCCGGGGTCCAGACTTTATCTTTACACCCTTCTTGCTCCAGAATGTGTCAGGCCCCCCGGCACTGCAGAACAGGACATGTCCGGATCACTACAAGAAAATTTACAAGAAACAGAAACATAAAATACAGGGGACCTAATTCAAATATCAGACTGTTCCCCTGCCTAAAGGAACCCCAGACTGAAGAACTCTTGGCCTCCAAGTCACTTAAACTAGCTCTTTTAAATACAAGATCTCTCTGTGCTAAAGCTCTATTAATTAATGATTTCATCACTGAGCATAATATTGATGTTATGTTTCTGACAGAAACATGGTTAAATGATAATAATGAATCGATCGTACTAATTGAATCTGCGCCTCCAAACTACAATTTCTTCAGTGAGAATAGAAAACACAAAAAAGGAGGAGGCGTGGCTTCAATATTTAAGAATACCATAAACTGTAGTAAAATCTCTTTGGGTCACTTCACCTCTTTTGAGTATCTTGGAATTGAAGTTAAAGGCCACAAACAAACTTTGACAGTAACTCTATACAAAACTCCAACTTTTGTGGAAAATTTCTTTACTGACTTGAATGAACTATGTATTGATTATGATTATTTAATAATTGTCGGTGATTTCAACATTCATGTTGACAACCCCCAAGACAGAGGGGCAAAAAAGCTCGCTAATATTTTAGAGACTTTTGGTCTAACACAACATGTCAAACAAGCAACACACACTCAAGGACACACACTGGACCTGGTTATCAGTAAGGGTGTGAATATTTCCAATCTCTCTGTAACTGATGTCGCATTGTCGGATCACTTCGCTGTTATCTTTGAAAGTTCTTTATCTTTTAACCCACTTATACAAACAGCAACCATCACAAAACGTTCTCTCACTGAAAACACAGCAGAAACATTTAATCAAATCTACTCTTCTTCCTCACCCTTAAGCTGTAATGATGTAGATAAGTTGGTAAATGATTTTCAGTCTAAAGTTTCAGATATTATTGATTCCATTGCCCCAATTAAAATGAAGGTTGTGTCTGGTAAAAAGAAATCTCCATGGAGGAATGCACAAACAGTTAGATCTGTAAGACAACTCTGCCGTAGGGCAGAACGAAAATGGCGTAAAACTCAACTCCACGTTCATTGTGACATATATAAAGAAAGACTACGTAACTATCATTTAACACTAAGACATGCAAGAGAGGCTTTCTTTGCAGATGTCATAAACAAAAACATTAACAATGCTCGAACTTTATTTGCAACAGTAGACAGAATCACAAACTCTCCTGTGATGTTGCCGCCTGAATTCCAATGTATTGCCGCCTGCAACCAGTTTTCCAGCTTCTTTTCAAAGAAAATTAAAAAAATCAGAGCATTAATCTGTGCATCCACTATAAAGTCATTACCAATGCTGTGCCCAAACAAAACAAATACAGGAAAAATGACCCAATTTCAACTACTTAATTATAAAACCCTACAGGAAATTATAAGTCAACTAAGCTCTAGTTCCTGCTGTTTGGATGTTTTACATTTCTTTAAGAAAGTCCTGCCTGTTATTGCTGCTGATCTGATCCAAATAGTAAACTCATCGCTCTCGTCAGGCGTTTTCCCCCAGGCTTTGAAAACAGCAGTAATCAAACCACTTATAAAAAAGAACAATCTGGACAAATCACTAATGCAGAATTACAGGCCGATCTCCAACCTCCCATTCATCAGCAAAGTTATTGAAAAAGCTGTGTGTAAACAATTAACTAGCTTTATAACTATAACCAACCGCTTTGACTCCTTCCAGTCTGGTTTTCGTGCTCACCACAGCACAGAGACCGCCCTCGTAAAAGTGTTCAATGACATCCATATAAATACGGACTGTGGGAGAACCACAGTGCTGGTTCTGTTGGACCTCAGTGCAGCTTTTGACACTGTTGACCATGACATATTACTGAATCGACTGGAGAGTTGGGTTGGACTCTCCGGTCCAGTGCTTAACTGGTTTGAATCCTACATAAAGAACAGGGATTTCTTTGTTTCAATTGAAAACCTTTCATCAAAGAGGTCAAAGGTCACATGTGGGGTACCCCAAGGTTCAATCCTAGGGCCCCTTTTATTCAATATTTATATGCTCCCACTAGCTCAGGTTATAACAGGAAATAATATTAGCTACCATAACTATGCAGATGACACACAGCTCTACATTACGATGTCACCAGAGACTCAGAGCCCATCCAATCACTGAACAGATGCTTAGAGCAGATAAATGTGTGGATGTGCCAAAACTTCCTCCAGCTGAACAGAAACAAAACTGAAGTTATTATTTTTGGACCTAAAGAGGAACGATCTAGAGTCAATGCACAGCTTCAGTTATTACAACTGAAAACCAGCGATCAGGCCCGAAACCTGGGAGTGGTAATGGACTCTGACCTGAACCTCCAGAGCCACATAAAGACAGTCACAAAGTCGGCCTTCTATCACCTGAAGAACATTTCCAGGATTAAAGGACTAATGTCTCAGCAAAATCTAGAGAAACTCATCCATGCGTCATATATCAATATGACTGAATATGACTCAGTCATATATCAATATGACTGAAGATGACTGCAATAATCATATTGCAACAGCGTCTTCACAGGTCTGTCCAACAAATCAATCAAACAGCTGCAGCTGATCCAGAATGCTGCTGCTCGTGTTCTCACTAAAACCAGGAAGATAGAGCACATAACACCAGTTTTAAAGTCCCTACACTGGCTCCCTGTAGCTCAAAGAATAGACTTTAAAACACTGTTGTTAGTTTACAAATCACTGAATGGCTTAGCTTGAGATTTGCTCGACTCGAGCAAATCTCAATCTCGTTGTAATCTGTTGATGACAATGACAAATAAATCTTCTTATCTTATCTAATCAAGCTAGCTAACATTGCTGTCTGTATTCTATTGTGCTGTGTGTATGTGCATTTATTTATCCATCCATCCATTCATTCATCTTCTTCCGTTTATCCGGGGTAAGGTTGTGGGGAAGAGCCAAAGAAGCCACTTGTTCCAGCTCCTCCTGGGGAATCCCAAGGCGTTCCCAGGCCAGCCGAGAAACATCGTCCCTCCAGCGTGTCCTGGGTCGTCCCCGGGGCCTCCTGCCGGTGGGACGTGCCCGGAACACCTCACCAGAGAGGCGTCCAGGAGGAATCCTGACCAGATGCCCGAGCCACCTCAAATGGGTCCTCTCGACATGAGGGAGCAGCAGCTCTACTCTGATTCCCTCCCACATGACTGAGCTTCTCTCGCTAAGGGACAGCCCAGACACCCTAAAAAACTAACACTAATTTCGTCCGCTTGTATCCTTGATCTTGTTCTTTCGGACATGACCCAAAGCTCATGATCATAGATGAGGGTAGGAACTTAGACTGGTAAATCAAGAGCTTCGACTTTTGGCTCAGCTCTCTCTTGAGCTTGACAGACTGGCGCAGCGTCTGCAGTGAAGTGGGTGCTGTCTGTTGTTGTCCCGCTCCACTTGGGACAGGACATCCTCCCTGACCCAGAGAAGGCACTCTATTCTTTTTCAGTTCATTTATTTATATAGCTATGAATTTTTATTTTATTTATTATTGAGATAATAAAAGAAAGAACCTTGAACACATTGATCAACAGGTGTTGGTGTCATTCAACACATTTTCTCTATTGTTTTCTCATCCATGGTGTCAGACACACACACAAATAATACACATGCACAATAAAGTGTAGGCAGTAATGTTAGCTAGCTTGGTTAGATAACTAGTGTTAGCTAACTTCAAAGAAGGCTAATAGGTTGATTAGTGACAATAACACTGTCACAAAGTGACATATGTGTGTGTGATGATCAACACACACATACATATGTGAGGTAAAAATAAAGATAATTACATGTAAGAGTTCTTGCTGTGTAAAATATTATTATTCAGGGGTGAGACTTAGGACTCGGTGTGTATGGTTCACAAAATAAAATGTGTTCCTGACAGACACAACTGGTAAGAAACAAAGATTCCCATTATATTCCATAGGAAATGAATGAGGATCATTGTTGACCCACTTAGGGAAGAAAGGGGTAGTAATATAAAACATGCTATTTCTTAAAATGTGTAAAAGGTAAGTTAAAAATTTTAATTGCATGATATTAATAACATGTTTATTGAGGAATACCTGGAATATGAAGTGCTGAAAACCTTTTTTGCAATATCTTTGTAATGAAGATGACCTCACCGGGTCCAAAAGGACCCACTTATGCATCGGAGGGTAAAAAAACATCCTCAAATCCCAAAATTAAAGTAGAGTTTTACTACTGCCCCATATGCTCAACCCTAAGTAGGGGTGGAACCAGCACCACCTAATGGCTGGGAGTCTAGGATGGCATCTCCTCTCAGATTTTTCTATTCTAATTCAGCCTGTTGTGCATGGCCCTTTTTGGGGGTGAATCTCTAATGTAGCTGGTTCAGCATCAACCTTCATTTCAGCAGCTCGAATCCTCAGCATTTCACAAAATCTGTTCCACTGCTGTAACCTGTTTCCTGAGAGGTTATTTCTGCAAGCGATCCTCATCGTCGCTCTCCGCAATAAGCCACCTTGTTCGAACAGTAAAGTTGAACCTCCACCAATTCTACATGTCATCAATTGGGATCAATCAATTTTATTATCTTTGTTTGTTATAGCCCTGGTCATTATAGATAGATAGATAGATAGATAGATAGATAGATAGATAGATAGATAGATAGATAGATAGATAGATAGATAGATAGATAGATAGATAGATAGATAGATAGATAGATAGCATTTATTGTCATTGAACAGAATTCAACGAAATTTCCATTGCAGCTCCCGTGCAAAAGGTCAAATATATACAGTATAAACAAGCAAACACACAATAATAATAATAACAATATATACAACTAAATTAACTAAAGGCACTCAACCACACCAAAGAAGTAGCAGCAGGTCCAATTATGGCAAAGTACAGATAATGTGACAGTGCACCCTTGCTTAACACCCTTGCTGATAAGCTGTCTCTCTGAGCCTTTGTTCAGTCCAGTCCAGCTATTACACAAAATCACCCACTTCAAATCTCAATCATGTCTTGCACTGCAATTTTATTTCTTCTATTTTCCCAGTTTTTCATCCTCATTTCTGAGTCTTAGCTTTTATTTTTTTATGCTCATCCATCGTTCCAAGCCCCCACATACTTGCAACCTCGACGCTAGAATCTATTTATGACATCATTCAGCCTTTTAGATCACATTCAACCACAATTCTCAGGGAATTCCCTCGGCATCACTCCAACAGCTTTGTCATTCATCTTCAGCATTCTCCATGTTTGCAGCTTCCCTCAGTGCCTAGATAAGCACTGCGCAATTACCCTAAACAAATGTAATGCTTTCTTACAAATAACTACAGCAAAATAATCATTTTAATCATCAATATGAAGTACAGTAGGACACGACTGTGACGCTGCGACCTGACTCCGCTCTCTAGTGTCTTTTCCTTCTGAAGCCTGTGGTGCAGGTGTGTTTTTACGATAGAAGAACATAATTATCGGTAGTTGTTGTCGCTCTTTTTTCTTCTGGGCAAAAATATTTGCCAAATATTTGCCAAAATTTGCCAACCTGTATATTTAAATACTGTAACGTTATTGGCACATTACAGTATATAGAGAAGAAGCGCGGAGACTGTTTAGCCAATCAGGACGCAGAACACAATGCACTGTGAAAAAAAAACTGCACAAAACAATCTGCGAGGCTATGAAAGGTGAACTGCGTTATAGCGAGGGTTCACTGAATCACAAAGCTATTTTTTTAGTTAAATTACAACATATAGGAAAATTACAAAATATTTAGGCTAACATGTTCAACTAATCCTGGAACGCTTTAAGGCTGTGAGCTGTTGTCTTGTTAGCTTTTGATTATAGAATTATTTGTGAACCCTGAGCCCTTGTGGAATTTAACCATACCTAAATACTAGAGGGTTTCTAAGCTGGCTGGGAACGACTTGGGATTTCCTCAAATAAGTTTAAAAAATATATAACATATTAGACAATGTTTTCCTTGAGCCCGAAGAAGACCCAACGTAAATAATTATTTTATTTTTGGTGTTACAGGTGCTGCTCCCCACCAGCTCCTGTTCAATGCCAATAATAGTGTTCTAAAAACAATGGAAGCTATGCAACTAACCTCAAGAAACTTATTCCTTTAGATATGAATTTCTCCTATCATATAAGTTAGGAAGTAGTCCTGGCGTTTCTTTTCACCGGTGTCTTTTATGGTGGATGTTGTCATCTCCAAAGCATCTTTTGTTCTAATGCCTTTTACCAGTGACCATTGAGATGTTAATGAGCCAGGTGCTTACTTACAAAGTGAAACATATTGTCCAAAACCAAAGTAAAAGCATGTAAATAGCTAATAAATCCTGGTATAATAATCAACTCTGGGTTTTCCCTTACAACCCTTGAAACAGGCTGAACAGGCAGGAGCCGGTGTTATGCTGGGTATTAGTTTTTCAAAATAAAGTAAAATTTGACATTTAAATTAATTTCAAATTCTGGTTACGGCTAACGTAACGTACGACTAAGTGTGCAAATATCGGGTAAATATGTATATATCATATGCTTTACATTGCCGTGGACCACACTTCAGCAGAGCACATAGCATAATTAGATTGAATAGATCAGCTCTTATGGATCGGGCCCTAAACCAGATCTGGAATATTTGTCAATATCGGAAGGATACAGATATTAATATTGGTGCTGCTCTAAAATGTTAGCATACAATTTATGCATAGTTTCAAAGTTTTGTCTATGACACTTCAAACATTAAAGTATTTGTATTTATGTGCATGTATATCAGTATGTAATGTTGATCTGAATTATAATATATTTGCCTCTCTTCTCAGGAGCACTTCAGATTGAAAACAGTGATGAGTCTGACCAGGGCAAGTATGAGTGTGTAGCTGTGAACAGCGCTGGCACTCGCTTTTCTAGTCCTGCTAACCTTTATGTTCGAGGTAAGATTTCAGGCTGAATTACCCATTCTCACTGCAATTCACATTACTAGTTCTGGTAGAGCAGAAGTGGTATCTGCTCTGGTTTCTCAACTTGGTGCTCAGT
Organism: Xiphophorus couchianus; assembly: GCF_001444195.1. NCBI lineage: Eukaryota > Metazoa > Chordata > Actinopteri > Cyprinodontiformes > Poeciliidae > Xiphophorus > Xiphophorus couchianus. Next base: position 29,347,401 of record NC_040250.1, on the reverse strand, counting down.
ACAATAAGTGGAAACAAGTTCTGGTACTCCACTTAATGTCATACAAATATGGGACTGAAACATAAGTGATAGTTTTACATACCTCTGTCTACTGATCAATAGATCAATAGTTTTATTGTACAGAAACTATAAAGAACAAACTCAGATCTAACTAAAATCCATGATTTTAACATGTGATGGAGCCACTTTTATTAACACCAAGCCTCATGATGTTAACATGGACATGAAAAATAACACAAAAAAATAAACATAAAAGTAAAAATCCTTAAAAACAAAGTAGTGACAAGACAAACAAAATGGGCAGTGTTTGGTTTCCTTTTGGAAAATATTGTAACGATTCTGTGTTTTAGTTCTGCTGGGCTCCATATGGTTATGTGTAAAGTGTTATGGGCTTCCCCTGTCTGACTCTACTGACTCCCACTCACATGTGATAGGCCTGTCATGTGGGCGGGGGATCGGCAGTACCAGGACTGGAAGTGGAAAGAGTTCAGAGTTGTGTTAGCAGCGAAGCTACCTGTTGAATGTACCAGTTTGTTAGAGGGGTGAGCTGCAGCCTCAGGAATAGCAGCTTGTACTTATTCTAATAAACCCTGTTCGGCGGGACTACATCTGCGGTGTTGGCGTCATTACAATATTTTTTTTTTCAACATTAGAGAAAATGTTGAGAATTCAGTTTTTCTGGCCTCATCAAGTCTTTGGTACTTTAAAAAATATGATCTTACTTTTTACCTGTTTGGAGGACTTGCAGAGACAGAATGTTTGAGCCTTCACAGTTTTCATAGTCATCCTGTGTGAGAGCAGAATGCTCCAGTTATGGGCCAGAAGCGAGCATCTAATAAACATGCATGTTTTTGCTACAAGCTCATTGGAAGCTGTACATATTGATAGGGATTGGCAGACTGACATAACATCTGTAAAAGTCCAGGTAAACAATGTACACTGGAAATAATTCCAGGTAAGCTGTGATGTTAAATTTACAATAAGCTGTATGCCAGAACACTTAAAACACTGAATATGCTTGCATTATACCTGCATATTTTTGCTGCCTGGACAGAACTGTAGGGGGAACACATATCGATGGGGAAACGCAGACTGATGTAACACCTTTAAAAGTCCCAATAAGCGACATATGTTGGAAATAATGCAGATAAGCTGTGGTATTTGTAGCTAGGCAGCTAACTGCAGCTACAAAAGCAGCATCAGAAGAGTGTCCTTTCAAGGAGCCTGAGGTATAGAATAGAATAGAATTACTTTATTCATCCCAGCAGGGAAATTATTTCGCAGTTACAGCAGCATAGAGACAAGACACACAACAACCACCACTGAGTAGCAATTGTAGACAAAATAAAAATAAAATATAACATGCTGTCAATATAAAAAGCAACTTAGAGCAGTCCTTGTAAAGATTCAAAAAATGCAGATACAGTATGTATATGTAAATATATGTACAGCAAGTGTGCCACAGTGCAGTTGTGCAAAATTGGACTGATTAGTGCAGAACAATGATTTAGCTTTTATTGTACAGTGAGATGGCATGTGGCAGGAAAGATTTCCTGTATCTGTCCCTACGACAGCGGAGCTGGAGCAGCCTATGTGAGAAGGTGCTCCACTGTCTGTCCACTATGTGGTGGAGAGGGTGCTGTTTATTGTCCATAATAGACAGAACCTTCTTCAGTGTCCTCCTCTCCACCACAGTTTCCAGGGACTCCAGCCTTAGTCCCAGTACAGAGCCAGCTTTCCTGATGATTTTGTCTAGTCTATTAGAGTCGCTGGCTCTGATGCTGCTTCCCCAACACACAGCGGCAAAGAAGATGGCACCGGCAACAACACTGTGATAAAAGGTCTCCAACATCTTGCTGCACACATTGAAGGATCTCAGCTTCCTTAAAAAATAGAGTCTGCTCATCCCCTTCTTGCACACAGCGTCAGTGTTAGATGCCCAGTCCAGTCTGTTGCCGATTACAACTCCCAGGTTTTTGTAATCCTCCACCTCCTCCACCACTTCCCCTTTGTTCTTTAATGGCCGTGAAGATGTCTTCTTCCTTCTGAAGTCAATCACCATCTCTCTGGTCTTACTAATGTTGAGCCTCAGGTGATTCTGGTCAGACCACCCCACAAAGCTGTCCACCAGTGTCCTGTACTCCCCGTCCCCTCCATCCCCTAACGAAAAAACAGGAGGCAGTGCTTTTAGTTTGGTGCATATACGATATATTAAGTGATCTGAATAAAAACAGACAATTACAGCAGCATGATAAGACAAAATAATTGACTCAGAATAAATTAATTCCAAAATCATAAAGTCCATAGTCCTTTTCCTAGCTCGCCATCTTCAGATCCAGATGAGGATCTGATCCAACAGGGGGAAAAAAACCCGTCAGAAAACTCATTAAGTGTTTTATCCAAAACAACAATTATGTACAAATATAATACAAAGGAAATTATTAAATTTAGGCATTTAGTTTATGCATACTAAATGCAAATGCAATAATTAGATTCCTAATAATTAGACATAAACATTTCAATCAGGTTAATGCTCCAATGAGCAATCGAGCAGAAGTTCCACATGTAAAAGTAATACTGCTATCAAATAACAAACTCACCAGGTAATCAAATCAATAGGTTCAAAGATTTTGGATGAATTGGTGAGGAAAACGCCAACAGCAAGCCACAATCACAGTGGAAACAGGTGAGGATCTTTAAACTGCGCGCTGGAGGAGGGGCTTTAAAGAAGCTAGCAGAGTTTGGGGCAACACAGGAAGTGGGCCCGCAAAAATAAAAGTCCTTGACTAAATGTGAGTTACATATTACATTTCCAGTAGTGGCTGCATGCTACCGTTGCATACCAGAACTCTTAAAGCACTGAATATGCTTTGATTTAGAGTGGGAAAGACATAAGTTAGTACAATGTCAGTTTTACGCTTTGAGCAAAATACAATTTTTTGGCAATATATTTGTGTTGAAGTTTATTTTATAATCTCACATAACCTTATAATTTCCCTTCATAGTATCTCTCCACATTGAGTACTCTGCTAGAACTGTTGCATCTTCTCAAGGTCTGCAACTTCAACATTTGCTGTGATTTAACTTGAAAATATCTGTAATGTCATATTGACACAATTAGAAATGTTTATCCTAAAGGTTCATGTTTCTTTGTCCCTTTTAATTATTTTTTACCTGGTCTTAACTTATGATTGTAGTCAATGTCGGGAGCAGAATTAAATGGTTTTTGGCCTTGATTTTGAACTGTGGATCACATTAATTTAACTTTATTTTTTAAAACAGCCTGAATTTCCGTGAAATTGCTTACATAGGTGAATGCTTGCATGCTTTATCCAAATCAGTAATAATGAACAAGCTTTTGCAATAAAAAAATCTAACTGAAAACTGATTTCTACAAACATAATGACAACATAAACATTACCATAAAATAAGTGATTACATAAATAATCACTCTTTTTAACCCTTTCATGCATAAACTATGATCCTTTGCATCAGGATTTTTTTCCAATTTTTTTTTCTTAAGGCATAAAATAAGGTAGAAAAAAAAGTTTTTTTTTAATCATTTTTTTTTAAGTGATCAATTGTAATTTTCTCCAAATACAAAGTTATTTGAAAAATACATCAGTAGTATTGTTCTTTAGGGGTTATCTGATGTCACAATATTTTTTTTTACCTGCAAGAGTCGTCTACAGTAGAAGGAGGGACAGGGCTGGTTGGTATGCATTTTTGTCTGTCAGCCATATTGGATTTAACAAAAATAATTTCTTGCATTTGCAGTTGATGGCCAGTAGTTGATAGTGATGCATTAGTGTCCACTTCAGTGGTCTGTGTGCATTTATAACATAAAAAAGAAGCACAAGGAAATAGCTTTTAGATAGCTGTCCACTGTAGTGACAACTATGCCTCAAAGGGTTAAAGTGACTGACCTAATTAGAGAAAGGTCTGGTCAATTGATGCTAGAAGTCTGATAATGATTGTAATGGAGATTGTAATGAGTGAAGTGACACTGTCTTGCTTTTGAATGTAGCAGTAACAGAGTCTGGAAGGTCTGTTCCAAATAAATAAAAAAACATGTATTTATTTATCATAAATGAATCAATAATTATTATTAACCAATAATAAAAACAAACAGTAAACACATGCTGCATGGACAACCTATTGAACAGTTTAAGAGCCACAGACTAAAAGGTTCTGCCCCAATCCTGAGTTTTTAACTGAGTGGAACAATCAAGAGATTCTGGATTTAGAATCAAATTCTTGCTGGTATTGGTCAGAGGGCCAAAAGGCAGCCTTCCTTCTGAGTATGCTCCACAGTTTCCTATGTAGAGTCTACCAGAGAATAGTGGAACACACACAGACACACAAAAATTACTACAGTTTTTTTTTTTTTTTTTTGACTGTTGTAACCATTAAACAACCTCCCCCTTCAGTTCCATCGTAAAAGTGGAGATACATTGTTGATGTTAACATTGTAAAATAAAATAATTAAGTAAATATTGGCAAAGCTCAATGTAATTTTTATATTGAAGTGGCGGAGGGTTGTTGTCAGCAGCTGCTGAAATAAAGTAACTTGTAATCTAACTTAGTTATTTTCCAAATCAAATAATCAGTAATCCAAATTACTTTTTCAAGGAGTAATCAGTAATCTGGTAAAAATTACTTTTTCAAAGTAACTATGCCATCACTGGCTGCCTACATAAATAGCTTAGGTGTTGGGAGACCAAAGTACAGACAACCGGAATCAGCTAAAGTGACACAGACCTTCAGCTGAAGTTCTTAAAAAGGTACAGGCATAGAGTTAGCATGAGCAAGAAACTCAGCAAAACAGAACACAGAATCCAGCAATGAAAAAAGGAAAGCCAGGAATTTAAATAACAGATAACAGAACACTATAAGAAACTATTCAGGAAGGGGAATGGCAGAATAATTTATGAAAACAGACCTTCCAGAAAAAAAACTAATAATGCAAAAACTATGCATCATGACAAAAACCACAAACCAAAACCCAAACAACCAAGAATCATGACACCTTAGCCAGACTATGAGCTTAATTAAAAATCAAGGTTTTAAATCTAGTCTAGTTATTTTTGCTGTCTACAACCCACCCAGTGCCAACATCAACCAAGCACTGAGTACTCTTTACCATCAGTGACAGACAATCCATATACCTGGAGGGTGTTTTTATTGTTGCTGGAGACTTTAACCAGGCTAACATAAAGACTGTTCTTTCTAATTTCCATCAACACGTGAATTTTCCGGACAGCGGGAAAAACACACTGGATTTGGTCCACACCGACATCAAGAAGGTCTTACCCCTACCCCCATTTCAGCTCTTCAGATCATCTTTCGGTTATGCTCATCCAAGCATACCAATCCCTGCTCACCAGACAAAAGCCTGTGGGGAAGAAGGTGAGAGTGTGGCCTGAGGGAGCCATGTCTGCACTGCAGGACTGTTTTGAGTGCAGACTGGGTCATGTTCAGAGAGGCCGCTATGCACAACCAACACACGGACGTAGAGGAGTATGCAGCATCTCAGTTAAACTATATCTAGTGGTTTATGGAGGTGGTTACAGCAACAAAGTCAATAGTCACACCAGAAACCTTGTATGACTAAGGAGGGACATACTAAACTGAAGGAGCATAATGTTGCTTTCTAATCTGGTGACATGACCACACTTAGATTAGGCAGTAAAACATGCCTACAGTCAAAAGATCCAAGTTTTTTTTCATGATGCAACACCAGACAACTGTGGCAGCATCCAGTCTGAGACTGATTATAGAACCACATCTTCACCCTGCCAAGGTGAGATTAACTTCCTTAATGAGCTCAACAATTTCTTTGGAAGATTTGAAACCCTCAATAAAACCCTGCAAGGAAAGCTACCCCTGACCCTGAGGAACAGGGCCTCAGGCTCGAAACATCTGCTGTGCGAAAATCCCTGGGAAAGGTGCAGAAAGTTTCAGGTCCTAACAACATACGACTGGATGCGGGCTGGCAGCGGCGGCTAGAGGCGAAAAGACTGCTGCAGCGGTGACGAGAGGTGAAGGAGAGGCTGGAGCTGGGTGGTGGAGAGGAAGAATGGAATATCCGATTTTGGAGGCAGCGGGTCGCCAGCCATGACAGCTAAAGCTGTCTGGCATTCGCACTTTGCCTACTGCTGCAGCTCCACCAATCCTGATGACCAACGGCTGTCATCCCAGGTTTAACACCAACCACATCATGAAATATGCAGACAACACAACAATTGTGGGACTCATTCAGGACAACAATGAAGTGAAAAGAGGTACAGCATCTTGTGAACTGGTGTAGAACAAACAACCTGCTTCTGAATGTCGACAAGACAAAAGATCATTGTCGACTTCAGACGGTCTCGACCGAACCACACATCACTCCTCATCAACGAGAAAGCAGTGGAGATCGTCAGCAGCTCTAAGTTCCTGGGGGTTCACATTACAGACAACCTCAGCTGGACACCTCACATCACTTCCCTGGTGGAAAAGTCACAGCAGTGCTTGCACTTTCTGAGACAAATGAAAAGGGCTTCCCTCCACCCTCTCCACCTTCTACAGAGGAACTACTGAGAGCCTGCTGACCAGCAGTATCTCCATCTTAGACTTAGACTGACTTTATTATCATTTTGCATGCACAGGGTGTATACAGAACGAAATTTCATTGCATACGGCTCAGAACAATGTTTTGAGGTTCCAATGTTATGAGGTTACTCCGGAAGATAAATATAAATATAAAATATAAAGTGCAGAAATGACAGTAAAATAGAAGTTATTTAGCTATGTACATGTGCAAGGTATGAAGTGGAGACCAGTTTTTGAGTGCAGTCCAGTTAAGAGTTCAGCAGTTTGATGGCAAGTGGGAAAAAGCTGTTTCAGAACCTGGTGGACCTGCAGAACTGCGGAACCTCTTTCCAGAGGGCAGCAGGGAGAACAGTCCATGGTGAGGGTGTGAGGGGTCACTGACGATGTTTCGGCCTCGGGACACGCAGCGCTGGGATGAAATGTCCTGAATGGAGGGAAGGGGGGCCCCGATGATCCTCTCTGCTGTCCGCACCACTCTCCTCACGTTCTTCCAGTCGGAAGCGCTGCAGCCTCCACACCACACAGAGAGGCAGCTGGTCAGAATGCTCTCTATGGTGCTTCTGTAGAACGTCTTGAGGATGGGCGGGGGCAGGTGTGCTCTTCTCATCCTCCGCAGGAAATACAAGCGTTTCTGTGCCCTCTTGACCAGAGACGTGGTGTTCACAGTCCAGGTGAGGTCGTTAGTGATGTGCACCCCCAGGAATTTCGTGCTGCTGACCACCTCCACAGCCGAGCTGTTGATGAGCAGTGGAGCGTGGCTGGGCCGGTTCTTCCTGAAGTCGACGATCATCTCCTTCATCTTGTCAACGTTCAGGATCAAGCTGTTGTCTCTGCACCAGTCCACCAGCTGCTCCGCCTCCTCTCTGTAGTCCAGCTCGTTGTCGTCTCTGATGAGGCCCACCACCGTTGTGTCGTCTGCGAACTTCACGATGTGATTGGTGGCGAACCTGGGGGCGCAGTCGTGTGTCATCAGAGTGAACAGCAGAGGGCTCAGGACGCAGCCCTGAGGGGAGCCTGTGCTGAGGGTGATGACATCGGAGGTGTGTTGTCCAATCCGGACTGACTGAGGTCTGTCGGTGAGGAAGTCTAGCAGCCAGTTTCGCAAGGGGGTGCTGAAGCCCAGGTGTCCCAGTTTTCCTGCCAGATGCTGTGGGATGATTGTGTTGAACGCTGAGCTGAAGTCCAGGAACAACATCCGCTCATGAGTGTTCTTCTCCTCCAGGTGAGCCAGGCTCAGGTGTAGGGCGGAGGAGATGGCATCCTCAGTGGAGCGGTTTCGGCGGTAGGCAAACTGGAACGGGTTGAACGTGGAGGGGAGTCTGGAGATGATGTGTTCTTTTACCAGCCTTTCAAAGCACTTCATCATGATGGAAGTCAGTGCCACAGGCCGGTAATCGTTGAAAGAGGTGACTTGAAGTTTCTTTGGCACCGGAATGATGGAGGCAGTTTTGGGACAGGCTGGCACTGTGGCTTGGTCCAAGTGAGGTGTTAAAAATGTCTGTTAGGACACCAGCCAGCTGACCTGCACATTCCCTGAACACCCGCCCAGGTATGTTGTCGGGGCCTGGGGCCTTCCATGGGTTGACTCTTTTCAGAGTCTTCAACACATCGGCTGTGTCCAGGCAGAGTGCCTCCTCTTTCTGGTGGGGAACAGTTTTCTTTGCCGGAGTACTGCTCAGTGCCTCGAACCTCCCAAAGAAGTTATTGAGTCCATTGAGAAAGTCAGCATCAACTTCGCCCACTGGGGGGAAGGATGGATTGTAATCTGTGATCGCCCGTATGCCTTGCCACATACTCCTGGTGTTGCTGGTGTCGTGGAAGAACTCCTGTATTTTCTGACTGTGGGTTTGCTTTGCTAACCTGATAGCACGGTTCAAGTTGGCTCTCGCTGTCCTCAGTGCCTCCTTGTCGCCAGACTTGAAGGCTGAGTTCCGTGCATCTTCCATCTGGTCTGGAAGCTGCAACGCCTCACAATGGAAGTCTCTACTGGAATGAAGACAGCAGAGATGGTCATTGGGACTTCACTCCTCCCTATCCAGAACATTGCACACATTAGCCTGAGCAAACCAGATCCTCTGTGATTCCACCCATTATGTAATTATAGGCACACTTGTGTTTTTTTGTATGTGGCCAAGCGATGATATTTCATTGCCAATTTTACTTATGTGTCTTTGTGCAATGACAATAAAATAAGTCTAAGTCTATAGGGAACAATCATCTCTGATGTATGATGAAGCTTGATTATTAAATCAAATTAGTAACTATGAATTTATGATTGGAAACTACAATCCAAACCAAGTACAATTAATTTCTATGCATAATCAAGTGTTTGTATACCTGATGTCATGATGTGAGGAATACCAGACCTAAATGCAGCAGGCAAAAGACATGAAGCTCTGTAGATTATGTTTAATAAAAGAAAGGAACCAACTTACACAATGCAAAAATCCAGGGTACCAGAAAATCTAAAAACAAAGCTAAACTGTGGACACGAGGTGCTCACTATTAAACAAGACAGATATGGGTAGAGAGACGGGGGCAGTGATGAGATGGACCAGCGAGTAGTGATAGACAATGAAGTGCTTAAATAATGGGAGGTTGAGTGATGGAACAAAGTGATGGACTGAAGTCAGTTTTCTTTCTAGGAAAAAGAAAAAGAAAGAAATTGAGGCTTGAACTGTGATGTCTGTGGGTCCCACTATTGTCCTTTATTCCCCATATCCTTTTTTTCATCTTGGTGGTGTGTAATTTAATAGCATTTAATAAGTATTGGATTGTCATTGCCCTTTCAGAAGGAAAATCTTTTCATGTGCAAATTCTATTGTTCTGCTTTTGCAAACTTTTTCATTATTCTTTGAAAAGCATATTTTTGCCTCTTTACTGTGTTTTTCCTTGTCTTCCCCTTTTCTCTTTCAATTTTGCACAAACCTCATCATCACTGTCTTCTACACTGTCCTCATCGTCATCATCTTCTAAACTACTTTCCAAACCGCTCAGATCAGCGAGAAGGTTGGTTATTTTTCACTCCTTTCCCTCCTAAATTCAATCCCTGGAAGACTGGAGCCGTGCTGTGCCAGCATCTTGCTAGGCGCCCCAGGCCTGTCCCAGCCACTTACACAGGACTTTAATGTATTCTATAACTAAACTAATGCCCACTTTCTTTGACCTGCTTCTAGGGCTCCTTGTTGCCCCTTGTTACCTTGTAATGTTATGTAAAAAATAATGATCTTTGTAGCTTTTCTATGCAATGTTTGTGAAACGAGCCTCTTTAAAAACGATTTCCATGTAAACTTATTCTCAACTGAATGCTTCATATCAAGTGTTGATGCATTAATTATTAATGGGTCAACCACCTTGTGTTGCTCATTTTGTATAGCAGTGCTTTGTGAATATGACTGTCTGATCAACTGATTGAATGATTAAATAATTAATTGAAGGACTGACTTAAAAAGAATACCCAGGTTACATAGGCAAGAAGCAATGCAAAAGTTAAAGTGCAAAATGACAAGTTTCTCTTTGTTAATTATACTGGAAAATGAGACCATGTATAATAATTTCAGGAATAACAAAAATGTACCTTGTATATTTACTGGGAGCAGTGATGGTTGTAACAGCTGCCGGCAGCATCCTGTTGCAAAATGTGCTCTCCAGTGATACAACTAAGTCATACATGAAAAGGGAGATATTTCTATTATTTCTACAATTCTCCTGTGTCTCAGCTTTGAACTAGAGCTAATGTGTTGAACTGTGCTGTGCTAAAGCTCCCAGCAGCTGTTAGACTCTAACAGCTGCTAGGCTGATAGAGTCTAACCATACCTGCTCCCAGCAAACTCAATAAGTGTTCAGATACATCCTGCACAGTTATTTGCACAGTTTTACTAATTTAAATAACATATCTCTGTTATTGCACATACATTATTGTCACTTATTTTAAATAGTCTGTTAAAATAGTCTGAAAAAAAATGCCTCTTCTTGGGCGGCCACCTTATTGTGGTGGACTGAATTGAGTGCCCCAATGATCCTAGGTGCTATGCTGGCTGGAGCTTTAGGGTCACCCAAGGCAGACAGGTACTAGGTGAGGGACCAGACAAAGCGCAGCCTGAAGACCTCGATGATGGACAAGAACTTTGGACTTTGTGTTCCCTCGCTCGGACGCAGGTCAACGGGGCCCCACTCTGGAGCCAGGCTTGGAGGGAGGGCACGATAGCGAGTGCCTGGTGGCCGGGCTTTTACCCATGGAGCCCGGCCGGGCTCAGTCCGAAGAGGAAACATGGGTCCCCCCTCCCATGGGCCCACCACCTATGAGAGGGGCCAAAGGGGTCGGGTGAAACATGTGAGGGGTGGCGGCCAAGGGAGGGGGCCCTGGCGGTCCGATCCTCGGTTGCAGAAGCTGGCTCTTGGGACATGGAATGTCACCTCTCTGGTGGGGAAGGAGCCGGAGCTAGTGTGTGAAGTTGAGAGGTTCCGGCTAGAAATAGTCGGTCTGACCTCGATGCATGGCACTGGTTCAGGAACCAGTCTCCTTGAGAGGGGCTGGACATACGTCCACTCTGGAGTTGCCCATGGTGAGAGGCGTTGGGCAGGAGTGGGCATACTTGTTGGTCCCCATCTCAGCGCCTGTATGTTGGGGTTTACCCCAGTGAACGAGAGGGTAGCCTCCCTCCGCCTATGGGTGGGGGGATGGGTCCTGACTATTGTTTGTGCTTACAGGCCGAATGACAGTTCAGATTACCCACCTTTCTTGGAGTCCTTAGAGTCCTTCAGTGAGGGATGCTATCAGGCTGAAGAAAGAGTCTTATCAGGCCTTTTTGGCCGGTGGGACTCCGGAAGCAGCTGATGGGTACTGGCGGGTGAAGCGGCATGCGGCTCAGGTGGTTGCTGAGGCAAAAACTCAGGCGTGGGAGGAGTTTGAAGAGGCCATGGAGAAAGACTTCCACATGGCTTCAAGGCGATTCTGGTCCACCATCCGGCATCTCAGGAGGGGGAAGCAGTGCAGCACCAACACTGTTTACAGTGGGGATGCTGTGCTGCTGATCTCGACTTGTGGGCCAGTGGGCAGAATACTTCGAAGACCTCCTCAATCCCACCAACATGCCTTCCATTGAGGAAGCTGAGGCTGGGGACTCAGGCTCAGCTTATAAGAGTCCACTATCTTAACGTCCATTCCCTGATGTTTTCTATTGTCAGTCTAGTGGGTCTCTGTCTTCTCCAAAATGTACATGGTTGGGCTCTCCAATCTCGGGGGACGAGGTCGCCAAGGTGGTTAATAAGCTCCTCGGTGGCAGGGCCCTGGGGTTGGATGAGATTCGCCCGGAGTTCCTTAAAGCTCTGGATGTTATAGGGTTGTGTTGGCTGACGTGAATCTGCAATTTTACATGGACATTGGGGGCAATTCCCCTGGATTGGCAAATTGGGGTGGTGGTCCCCCTGTTCAAAAAGGGGGACCGGAGGGTGTGCTCCAATTATATGGGGGTCACACTCTTAAACCTCCCTGGCAAGGTCTATTCAGGGGTCCTGGAGAGGAGGGTCCATCGGATAGTCGAACCTTATATTCAGGATGAGCAGTGTGGTTTTTGTCCTGGTAGTGGAACACTGGACCAGCTCTACACCCTCAGCAGGGTCCTGGAGGGTGAATGGGAGTTTGCCCAACCGGTCTACATGTGTTTTGTGGACATGGAGAAGGCATTCAACCAAGGGACATGGTGGGGGGTTCTCCGGGAGTATGGGGTACCGGGCCCTTTGATATGGGCTGTCAAGTACCTGTATGACCGGTGTCAGAGTTTGGTCCGCATTGCCAGCAGTAAGTCAGGCTCGTTTCCGGTGAGAGTTGGACTCCGCCAGGGCTGCCCTTTGTCACTGATTCTATTAATTACTTTCATGGACAGAATTTCTAGACGCAGCCAAGGTGTTGAGGGGATTCTTTTTTGTGGCCTTAGGATGGCATCTCTGCTTTTTGCGGATGATGTGGTCCTATTGGCTTCATCGGGTCATGATCTGCAGCTCTCGCAGTGGCAGTTTGCAGCAGAGTGTGAAGCGGCCGGGATGAGGATCAGTGCCTCCAAATCCGAGGCCATGGTCTTGAGCCGGAAAAGGGAAGAGTGTCTTCTCCGGGTGGGGGGGGGGGTGTCCTGCTCCAAATGGAGAACTTCAAGTATCTTGGAATCTTGTTCACAAATTAGGGAAGAAGGGAGCGGGAGATCGACAGGCGGATTGGCTCAGCGTCTGCTGTGCAGCGGGTGCTATACCGGTCCGTCGTGGTGAAGAAAGAGCTGAGTCAAAAAGCAAAGCTCTCGATTTACCGTTCGATGTACGTTCCCACCCTCATTTATGGTCATGAGCTTCGGGTCATGACCAAAAGAACGAGATCGCGGATACAACCGGCCGAAATGGGTTTTGTCTGTAGGGTGTCTGGGCTCTCCCTTAGAGATAGGGTGAGAAGCACAGTCATCCGGGAGAGACTCAGAGTAGAGCCGCTGCTCCTTCACGTCGAGAGGAGCCAGTTGAGGTGGCTCAGGCATCTGGTCAGGATGCCTCCTGGACACCTCCCTGGTGAGGTGTTCCAGGTACGTCTCAACCTCTCCAGTTCAAGTGAGTACCCAGGAAATTATAAGAGTCCACTATCTTAACGTCCATTCCCCTGATGTTTTCTATTGTCAGTCTAGTGGGTCTCTGTCTTCTTCAAAATGTACATGGTCTGCATTTTTCTTTAGGGCAAGGGAGGGCCCTGTCGATCTGTGGAGAGGTTTTGCTAAGATTTTGCATAAAGCCTCAAAGGATTTGTAGAGAGGTTAAAAACATTTAAAAACAACCCTAACATTTACTTATAACTATAAGTAAAAAAAAAAAAAATAAACTTCTAAAAATAGGCATCCCAACATTATTATATGGTGGCCTTGAGGTTCAAACCACTTCAGCAAATTGAAAGCAGAAATACAAATTACAAAAACACAACAACAAATTGAAAACACTACAACATTAACAAAGCACAATTTCAAATTACAAAAACACAACAACATTAACAAAACAGAAAGGGTTATGTCCCAGTTGGTGATCTGAGAAATCACTGATTGGATGACAGTGCTTTTGAACCAGAAGTTCATCTAAGGTTGTTGGGTAACAGATTCAGTCTAGTGGTTGCTTTAAAAGGACACAGATAGGCCAAATTTAATCAGAATTAACAAAGGATTGTTCCTGTTTGTCCAATCACTAACTTTAGAAAGTAATTAGATAAAGAGAGAAACTGTCATGCTCCTCCACATTCAGCTCAATTTGATCCATTCATCTTCTGATTAAAGAAGGCACTGAACTTGCCATCACCTCATTTTTAAATTCATTAAAAAAGTTGTAGCAGTGAGACTGGGTGGTAAGTTATCGTTTTTCACTTTTTTTAGAAAGCATCATCATGCATCTGTACTAAATAAGTGACAAAAGTCTGTCCTTGCTGCTTTGTTTTTTTGTAACAGCATTCTAACCAAACTTCACAGCTTGATTAATAGTACTAAATTATTATTAATGATATTCATCATTATTATTGATGAAAACGGTGTCCATCACAGATTTGACACTTCACAATTGGACAAAGTCACTTCACAAACTTTTGCTTTGCCTTCTTGTTATATTTCTTCCTGTCTAACCGTATTTTCACAAATAGAGACATGGGGAAAATAGCAGTTTTAAACAGGATAGACATTCAAAGAAAACCAATCTCAAGAAAATAAATAAACAGAATACAATATGGAACACCACTGTGGATCCAGTGATAAAATGGATGGACTTCCATTGATTCTTCTTGAGATTTTCAACCTTAAGTTAAATAACGCACAATGTTAGTTTATTTGTTTTAAAGCACTAACATTTAGCAAAGTACTGGGATTCTAACTACAATTCAAACCTTAACAAGGAACTATTAAACAGCTGAAATGTTGTCACCTGTTTTATCTACTCCCCAGTAACATGCATTCTTTAGTGTAACGTGACTTCCTTTTATGAGTCAGAATCACTTTATTGTCATTGTCAGTAAACAGATTCACAGGCTAGGAAATTGCTTTGATATAATGGTGCAAAAATAAATGCATAATATTTTTTTTTTAAAATATGAATATGAAAAAGAAAAATATACTATATGTATGTACGAGATCTGAAAAACTTATCCCATAAAGCTTGGGCAACAAAGCCACAACAAAGCAGTTTATGTGGCACTTATAGAAACTCCTGTTTCTATAACAGTGTTGCTATACTGAAGCATGTTGAAATGAAATTTCTGAGATCTCGTCATCTACTGTCATCTAACATTTCAGATTTTGGCATTTTGTTTACACTCTTTCTGAACATCCAGGCAACTGGAATATTAATGAGCAAATTTTACATCATTTGTGATAAGTGCTACTGAGCGCAGCCTTTTCCATGAAGCTCCTCCTCAGAGCTTTGGTTTCCAAGCTGAGCCTCCACTTTAAGAAGCAGCCCTCTCCCCGACTTTGCCATTCAACTCCTACAAACTAGACAGCAGCAATTAGCAAACATCTGGAGGAACTTTGTGTCTGCTGAGCCCGCCAGGCTGCTGGGGAAGACTTGGCAACTGCGCAGGAAGAAATATTTGTCCATCAGGGTTGAAGCTAATCCGCACTCGTTAATATT
Organism: Xiphophorus couchianus; assembly: GCF_001444195.1. NCBI lineage: Eukaryota > Metazoa > Chordata > Actinopteri > Cyprinodontiformes > Poeciliidae > Xiphophorus > Xiphophorus couchianus. Next base: position 29,332,173 of record NC_040250.1, on the reverse strand, counting down.
CATTCATGTTTATTAATCACAACCAGTTCACATACAGCAGTGCACAGTACAGCCTGAGCACCTACACTTAGCCGTATAGTTTCTCACGTCCCAGAATCATGTCTTCTCATTCCTTCTGTCGTTACCTCCACAGTCCGGCGTGTGCCTCCCCGTTTTTCCATCCCACCCACTAATTGTGAGGTGATGCCTGCTGGCAGTGTCAACCTGACATGTGTGGCAGTGGGTTCTCCAATGCCTTTGGTCAAGTGGATGAGTGATGAAGTGGAGCTGACCCAGGAGGATGAGCTACCCCTTGGCCGTAATATCCTGCAGCTTACCAATATTCAACAATCTGCTAACTATACCTGTGTTGCCATCTCAACTTTGGGTAGGATTGAGACCACAGCTCAAGTCTTTGTCAAAGGTATGAAACTATGTAGTTGTGTTAATAGCATGACATCACATCCAAAGTTAGTTAACAAAAAAGCTAGTGATGAAGTGCTATTTTTAGCAATCCCTTCAAGTCGGAGTCAGTCGGAGTCTGACCCTTGACCCGATGAGATGATGTCAGTATTGTCCTCACAAGTAGGGGCCTCTTCAATATCAGACTAGTATTAAGAAGGAAAGATAAGATGAAGACTCCAACAACATTGTGCTATTTCTTAGCACAATGCAAATTGATAGTAATGGGGGTCTGGGACTTTTGAGACTCCTCCTTTAAAGTCCTATGTGTATGTTATCGGCACTAGGAACTTTTAATGCATATAATTAAAATGTAGTAGCTACCTTATTTTTAGCACTTAGTTGACTTCACAATCCCTTAAAGCAGGGGTGTGCAATCCTGGTCCTCGAGGGCCGGTGTCCTGCAACTCTCAGATGTCTCCCTGGTCCAACACACTAGCACACGCTACACAATCTTAGAGTGGTCGGCCGATTGTTGGCTCGTTTTCAAAACCTGAGAGGCCACACATTAGCCGACAGAAATCCTAGGTATAACGGTTCGATCCTGCCGTGTGGTGTCCAACAATGTGCACAAAATAATGGCTAGAAGTCCAGTTAACTAATTTTAAAACCAGGCATTAATCAATGCTTTACTACAATCTACATGCAATGAAGGTGGTTAGTGTCAGTGTAAAGTCCTGCCTGAATGAAAATCATTATAACCTATTTATGTCACGTTAACAAAGAACAGCGAAAAGTTACCGGGTTTATCAACTGCGGTAGCAATTTCGCTCCAACTCCTCCCCTTGTCATTTCTATATTCTTTACACGAAATGTTGAATAAACATTAATGTTTCCAGATATCATCTCCAATGTCCGCTGGACTTCGGGTTGCACAGTGTCAGCTGTTTGGGATTCCCCTTTGTAATTTCCCCTCAGAAAGCACGGAGAGGAATCTGCTTCTGATTGGCTACTTGTCACATTCAACAGGCTGCCAGTCGGGGAAAACCCCTTTATTTGGATGGAGCGGCCACGACGATCTACAGTAACACACCACACACTACAGGTTGATCGGTTACGAAATCACAAGTGACAATCTTAGAACACCCAACGTTCTAAGATCGTAAGGCAAAAAATTGTGTAGTGTGAACTATTGCATCAGGTAGTTGGATGGGCCCATCTTATCTATTTAAATCTAATTATTACTATAGGGCAACATAGTATACAGACTTCATAATCTGCACTCTTTTGGTTGAATGCAGTACTTATTTGGCTTGCAGGAGACTGGCCCTCGAGGTCTAGAGTTGCCCATCCCTGCTTTGGCTTTATGTTGTTTAGTTTTTATTCAAGTACATTATTTGTTAATGGAGATTGAGAATCCATTTAATTTTTGGTTGTTTTGTTTATTTTGTTTATCAGTTCCAGTGTTAAGTGTTCTTTTGAAAATGTGTATCTATCTTTGACAAGAAATTGCATGCATTATTATGTCATTTCAATTAAATCAGTGTAAAAAGGTCTTCAAACAATATTGTCATTTATCGCAATAATATTTGAGACAATTAATTGCTCAGCAAAATTTGTTATCGTGACAGGCCTATTCACATATGTTATATATGTCAGGGTTTCCCCCAGAAAACTTGCTAAGCCTGGTGGTCTGGGCATTGAGGCGGTCCACCGTGTTTTTGTATTAAAAGATTTTAAGTTGTCAGGAAATGTAAAAATATGACTGGGTAAATATATATGTTACGAGAAGACATTGCCAGTAAAACGGTGTTTAAACCCACAATTAGTCTTAAAAACAACTAATCAAAAAATACAATTAAAATGAATATTAATTATTTGCATTTCTGTTTAATTCAAATTAAGTCAGTGGCTCCATAAGGTCCCCAGAGCTTCAGGGGCCTCATAAATGCTAATATTTTAACACAGACCACAGATACATAAATGTAACATTTGTTTATTGGAATTGTCAATGTTGCTTTAGGTTGGCCAATTAAACTATTTCCACTCTCCCAGATTTCACTAAATCTAACCCATAAGCTGTTAGTGGTGCTGATGTTTTTAGCAAAAAATGGAGCCCCTAATTAAAATTTTGCTCAAGGCCTCATACAGCTTTGGACTGGCCCTGTATGAAATGTGCAACAAATGGGAGATTTAATTCAGTGCTGCTAATGTAGCTTTAGGAGTTCTTCGATTTCTTGTCTGTTGAGTTTTTAATAACATTCACAGAAACTGGTTTTGTTGATGGAGTTAATGAGACGAGTTTTTCAAATCTCTGCGCGGTCTGGTTGACTAAGTGGACAAAGCATTTGATATGGTTTGTTGCATCATGTAACCAAAAAAATAATTAAAAAATAAATAAATAAAATAATATAAACTAACTACGAGGAGAACGCGAAAGTTCCTCACTGGGCTGAACCTGCATGATGAGTGGTTAGCGCTAGTTCTTTAATCACTAACTCACCAGCCAACTGTGACCACATACATAAACTTTGCAGGACAGACAGACCCACATTCTGGGCAGGCCCAGTGGAACGGGCGGGCATAGCCCGCCCACAGAGTCAGCCAAGCCTCCTGGACTGGAAGTTGTTTATTTTTACCTTAAAGTGGCCAATTCTCTGTTATTCCTATACTGATTTGATACAGTAGGGTCTTTCACACTTCCCATATCTGTGCCTTCTGTCACTTTTTTTCGGCAGTTAAAACGGTTTAATCATTTTTAACATGTTGTAACATGCTTTTCTATGCCACCTTTAAATGCAACATGAGCGCTAAGATGCTCGCGCTGGGCTTACACCTGTGCAGAACTACTCAGGTTTGTGTTAGAATTATGGCAGCAAACCAGCAAAAACAAACTTTGCACAGTTTCCCCCCCAAACTATTCGACTGAGTTGAGTAATGCTGTTGGATGCAGGTTATGTTAGCTAAAAGACGACTAGCTAATAAAAGATGCTATACTGCTGTCAGGTCTAAATACCTATTAAAACAATTTAAACAAACATAGGAAAGACAAGAGAGTTAAATTCTTTGTTCTCGCGAGGAGAGCAGACAGAGATATGCTTTCAGTTACAAATCTCCTACCGCTCTGAAAAACACATCTCCCGCTCCTCTGTTTTATTGATTTTAGGAACCCTGCCACACGGGGCGCTGCAACTCTAAAATGGTGGAGGGGAAAACAATTCACATAGTTGCAGCGCTAAATGATAATCACTAACTAAACACATGTTATCTACAATCTAAATCCTTCTTGCTCCAGGCACGGCGTCGAATGGGACACGTTGTATATCTTCAAAGCCTCCAGGCACGGCGTCGAATGGGACACGTTGTATAGCTTCAAAGCAACGGCTTTGTAGCACAAAGAACAAAGCAGAGTTTCCTCCAGGGTTGTAAAACTCAGCTGGGAACAACTAACACCTCTATTTCCCAGGGATTCCTTTAGGAAGGAATCAAAGTTATTTAACACACAGAAACATTACTTATACTAAGAGTAAAAGAATAAGAGCATATAAGTAAACATTATCTAAATGTAACTACAAGGCTACATGATACAACAAATATTTGATAATTACTAAAAATACAATTTATCCAACAGTTCCCTCCTGTTTATCGAATATTCCGTTCCATGCCCCTTATCCCTCTAAAAACAGTCACTTCAAATGATTTACAGCTGGGAGTTCATGTTTTGGAAAGCAAACATGTATACACTCAGAGGTCACACCCAGTCCAAAAGCCAGGATCTGGATACCTGTCAGAAGAAGCCTCATCAGAGTATTCTGTATCAACATCAGATTTTTTCTCTAATAAAGGATACATCTGTGCCATCTGGTCCTCCATGGGTGAAATCGCTGTGGTAATGAGACGGTTAAACAAAGAACGCAGGCACAGAACAAAACAACATCCACACAAAGTCAAAATTGCAGCAAAAACTGCAACTGATACTAAAGCAGAGGACACAAGGTTTCTATACTTCCCAAAGGCATCCATCCATGCATCCCACATGGAAGTATCCACTCCAGAGCGTTCCTTCATTTTGCCATTAAGGGTACGGAGCCCTGTAATGGCCTTTATCAAGCTCCCATCAGCCGCTGTATTATTTTGGTAAAAATGTGCAACATCTTTCTCCAAAAATCATGCACACCCCTCCTTTCTCAGCCAGCAGCATATCAAGAGCTATGCGGTTCTGAAAAGCCATCAGTGAAGTTGCAGCCAGTTGTTCATGGACTGCCTCGAAACCAGCCTGTGTCCAGTTGCCCAGTCTTTGTACATTGTAATGGATGTAATTTATTCTGTCTACGCTTTTGTTTATCGTGCACCACCAACAAATTGTAGATTTAAAACCAGCCCCAACCTGATCAACTAATTTATATTCATCAGGCACTCCATGAGGGACTCCGATGGCATCGATGTATGTCGGTTCAGTGTCTGTATTTTTCCATGTCACTTCACGTTTCTGTAAGTGTTGCCTCTTCTGAAACAAAACATTAGACAAAGAGAGTATTAGATCTTCAGCAGATGTAGGATAGACAGATACAGGTAATAACAGAGAAACTAAAGCACAAAACCCTGTTACTTTTCGAGGTAATCTATCAAAAAGTCTGTCATCACCACACCACCACCATACATCTGCTCGAGAAATAGGGTTAAAGTCATCGTTTACAGTGATTACAGTAGTACACATAGTTTTAGTAAGATTCCCTATTCTTTTCCCAGTTCCCGTTATATTTACACATGTGAAGTTAGCTGGAGCTATTTTCTTAGAAAATAAAGGTTTCTTTTCATCTGCTGCAGCAAGGGGAAATATTGCATCATTATCACTATAAATTTGTCTATTAATTCCTATAACATATACTCCCCCCTGATGATGCATTATTTCATCGTGCTCTTATGATTTACAAATAATTCAGTTTAAAACGTCTCAAGAATTTTAACTAATATTTGACAAAGCATGTTTACCAATTAAGACTCTGTGAAGGTTTTGCATAAACCAGCCAGAGAGACGTTGAAGAAAATTCAAAATATAGTTAATAAAGAAAATCCAAAAAATGATAAATTGGCCCATACTGAAATCAACATAACAAAAACACAATACAGGTAGTAACAGAACAACTCAAACACAAACTGACCTAACACAGACATGAGGGGACATTAGATAATGGCTGATCAGACCATTAACACACACTAAGGGGTAATTAAACACACAAAACCCTAACAAATACTGGTCAGTATATGACTAAATCTACAAATGAAAGAAATTAATTAGTAATATTTAACAAAATAAAAGCACTGATACTTAAAGTTAACTAAATAGGTGCACAACAAACAGCCAACTAAAAAGTCAGATCACAAAACAAATCCTTAAACCCCCCTTCACCTCTCAGAGGGACCATCTTTATGGCAGGAAAGAGAGCCAATAAGGATTTCAGGAGGAACTCCCAATTCTTTTACTACTTTATTTAGCACTTGAATCATCAGATATGTTTTAGTTTCATCTAATTTTAATTTGAACTTAAAAAAAACCTTTATGGGATACCTTTTGTCGTTCCACTACTAAAATTGTAACCTATATTCTGAAGTTTTGTCAGGAGGTACTTTTAGATGATGGGAGAGAAAGTGATTTGCATCACACCTTCCCGTTCTGTCCCGCTGAGTTGCTGCAAGGGAGTTACTTCGCACTTAAAAATAGTGGTATGCAAAGAGGCTTCACATGTTAATTAGTTGAATCTAGTGGGGTAGCAGTTACAACCCAGCTATGTGGCCCTCCTGTGGAGCTGCTGCAAGGGGGACTACAAGTGCCCCTGATCTACATTATTCTCTACAATAGTTCCACCAGATCCTCTCTCATTAACCCATAAGTTATTTCTAACTTAATGTTTTCCTTCAACAACAAATTTGTACATTTTAGCAAACTTTGCAAACTTGTTCAGCTCCTAAAAACACTGCAGGGTTGTGGACAATCTTCACCAGTTTCAAACGACCAAACTTCTATTCAGTTTAGACCCGTTTACCTGGGCTTTCCACTGCAGGTCAGTGAGTGTCCCAAGCTTGTCTTCTTTTAGCTACTTTTAAAATGAAATGACCTTTTTGCAATGTACTAAATGTACCCAAGTTGATCTCTCTGCTATTTTCACAGCTGTAGGCGTTGTCAACAAAACTTGGTACGTCCCTTCCCACTTCGGAGAGTACCAGTGTTTCTTCTTAATGCTTTTTATCAGCACCCAATCTCCAGGTTCCACTAAGAGATTTTCCTGCTGAGACACAGAAGAATGATCTTCAGTTTGTTTTTCTTTTTGTTTTTCTAACATGGCTCTCATATAATCAGCTAAATTAGCTTCATCGTCTATTTCCCATTGATTTTTAAACTGTGGCAGTCTATACGGTCTTCCAAATAGAATTTCAAACGGTGTAAGCCCTGATGTGCTTGTAATGTTAATGTATAATTTTATCAAATCTATACACTGCGTCCAAGGCCTACCAGTTTTTTCAATGCACTTTTTTAGCCCCCGATCAATCCGACACTCTGAGAGTTGTGTTTAGCACAAATTAAACAAGCTCTACAAAAAAGAAATAAATCCATAAGTTTTGTAATATTGATGTATCTGTCTTACCATCCCCCCAGTTGAGACATGCAAAACCGCCATGGCTCAACATTACAGCCCACCTATACAAATTTGTCGGCAAGATAGGCTTATTTGCAGGTCACTTATAGATTTGATCTTCTATTTTTGCTCCATTTTTAATCCAAAGAATTTTTTCGTTTTCAGGACTTAATTGTTGCATGTCTTTTAGGATCTTACGTCATATGTTGAATTTTTTAACCATATGGAAGACCTTTATTTGCCCCTCCGCTGCTTTTTTTTTTCCATCTCATCAGCGAAGGCGTTCCCTAGAGACACTTTATCTGTCCCTGTGGTGTGTGCGGCACATTTACAGATTGCTAGTTGTTTTGGTAGCTGCACAGCTTGTAGTAAATCTTTTAATAGGTCTGCATGAGTTACTGGTTTTCCTGCAGAAGTCATCATACCCCTATTTTTCCAGTACTGTGCAAACGTGTGTACTGTTGCAAACGCATATTGACTATCGGTGTAAATCGTCACTTCTTTATTTTTCATTAGTTTACAAGCGGTGGTTAGCGCTATCAATTCTGCAGCCTGAGCTGAATAGTGCGAGGGAAGTTTTTCAGCTTTTAACACTAATTTTTCAGTCACTACTGCATAACCGGTTTGAGTTTTTTCTTGTTCATTTTTCTTTGAAGAACCATCAACAAAAAGTATTTCACCTTGATCTAATGGTAGATCTTTTAAATCATTTCTACTCTTTGCGTTTTGTTCTGCCATTTCCTGACAATCATGCTTTGTACCATCATCTGGAAGAGGTAACAAAGTTGCAGGATTTAAAACTGTGCATCTTTCAATAGTCAAATGAGGTTGCGATAATAATGTGCTCATACAGGAGAGATGCCTCGCAGGCGATAGGAAAGTCATATTTGTTTGTAATAATAGTGCTGAAACTGCATGTGGTACTTTTAATGTTAACGGATGAAACAGTACAACAGGAGCACTGACTTCTACAGCCATAGAAGCAGCAATCACTGCTCTCACACAGGGAGGCTGGGCGCACGCCACACTATCAAGTTTGGAAGAAAAATATGCTATTGGTCTCATTTTATCACCATGTTGTTGAACCAGTACCGAGGTCATAAACTGACCTTTGCAATCCACCATCTGGAAAAAAGGTTTCTTATAGTCTGGTAAGGCGAGCGCAGCACTTGACACAAGGGCCTGTTTTATTTCACACAGTGCTTTTTCTGCTTCCTCTGTCCATTCCAAAGAGGAAAACATTTTTAGATCTTTTTCATACATTAGTTTGCTTAAAAAGAGCCACAATTTCTGGCTAATTAGGCACCCAGTTTCGACAATAGTTAATTAACCCTGTGGAAGCACTAGTTTCTATGTTTGAGGAAGTAGTTACCCAATCGGTAGCTGCTTCTCCTTCTTCAACAAGATTACCTAATTGATTCTATTGCTCATTTCTTTGTTTAAACAGAGATACATGCGGAGAGGTTCACATTCTGTCTAAAGATTTTAAATCATCAGGAAGATCGACAGCTGCAACGGCTGTGTGTTTTGTATCTGTATACAGATAGGTCACTGTGATCTTAACTGGAGTGACCTTGTTGAGTCTGTCTTCATAATTTTTTGTCAGGCCCAGCCGCATTAGGATTTGCCACTTGTATCATAAGATACAGACCAGTTGTGTGTGGCTGACTATCTGACCCTTCTGACGGACAACATGGGGGAGGGAGATAAGGCCCACTGGGAGCTGTGGTTCCCTGCACCAAAGTCTCTCCCCAGTTTTTTAGACCACTTAAAATTTGCTTTTTGTGATCTAGTGATAGGCCCCTCACTACCTTTCTCTTCATATTGTGGGGGTGAGGGTAAGTCGGGGTATAGTTTTGTATTTTGTACTATTTGTTTCTCCCCTTTTGTGTTGCTATTTTGGTACTGGTTAACTTCAGCTACTTCCCCTCCCCCTCCTGCTGCTTGCTGCTCCACTGCCTGCCTCTTCACACCCCTAAACTTTCTGATTCTAGTCATGCTGACTGATCTATGTATTTTTTCTGGGCAGTGTCTGGCTATGTGGCCTTCTCTCCCACAACACCAACATCCTAAATTATTTTTTCTGGAATTTCTTCTTCCCATTCTCCCTTGCTGTCCTCTGAGGTTCTGAGTTCTACCCCTAAACTTTCCTCTTCCTCTCCTTTCTTGATAAAATATTTGCTCCTCATCTTGGAAAAAGGCTCCTGAAACCTTTTTCTTTTCTTTTGAGACCTTTTCTGCGTATATAGCGTGGTTAATGTATTCATCTAAAATCCCAGTCCTCAATCCCATGTAATGTTGATGCATTTTCAGGCTGTACTCATCAAACGAGTCTTCCTCCTCTTCTCTTTTTTGTGCTAATTCTAACCAAAAGTTCACATCCTCATACCCTTCTTTGCGCATTTTCTTTAAATTTGACTTTGTTTTTTGTTTTATTTTATCCTGCAGTACTGTTAGGTTTTGTGAATTCAGACGACCGTCAAAGTTATAGTCTGTTATCCATTTATCTAAATATTTTATTTTATGCGGATCCTGATTGTCAACATATTTCCAGTCATTTGTTTTTAAACTGTCTGTTGGCTTATTCTTACTTATATTTTTCCCCATTTTTTTTTTTTTTTTTTTTTAAATTTGGCCCAGTTTGTCGACGCCTAGGGAGTCCTAAAAACTGGGGTTCTGTTCAGTAGGCCAGCAATTGAAACAACCTGTTGAGGTAACCCACGCTTCAACTCTTTCGAGTGGGGGTTCTTACCTCTGCATCCTCAAGAGGTTTGCTGGTTACAATCCTACTGTTTTATATGAGGTAAAATACCAAATGGTATTTACACCTCCAAGCACTCGCACAATCACACACTTGTTGCGGACTTTAAGCGCCTACTTCGCCGGACTCCGCCGTCCGTTCCAATTACAATTTTAGTGCCTGATTTAAATATTTTTATTGTTGATAAAATTCTAGTATTATACATCGAATTGAGGAAATATTATTGTTGTTATCATTTTATTATTATTCCTAATTTATTAAATTTTATTATTCTCGTTTTTATCGCCTAAAAAAATTTTTTTTATTTTTTTATCTTCCAATTTATTAAATTTTACTGCAGGTCTGCACCAGGCTCCGTGCACCTGTTTCAACGAAATTTTGCGCAAGGACTTCGTACGCCCTTCACGGATTTTGTGCTCTATTTTTACCTGTTAGAGTCTAGAATTTACAGGGTTTTCTGTGCGCGCAATGACCTCCAGTCATTCGCCATACTTTTAAACAAGAATTCACTCACCCTCTGTCTTCCCCTCGGAGTCGTCAACCGTCAGATTCCAACAGGCAGGTCGAACCTCAGCCCTTGAACAGGATCTGATAAGCTTCCACTAGGAAACTTGCCGTGCGCACGGTCTTTACCGGAGTCGACCAGACCTGCTGGGATCTGTTCGGTATGTTGACTTCCGGCTGCGAAGGACCAAATTAATGTCAGGTCTAAATACCTATTAAAACAATTTAAACAAACATAGGAAAGACAAGAGAGTTAAATTCTTTGTTCTCGCGAGGAGAGCAGACAGAGATATGCTTTCAGTTACAAATCTCCTACCGCTCTGAAAAACACATCTCCCGCTCCTCTGTTTTATTGATTTTAGGAACCCTGCCACACGGGGCGCTGCAACTCTAAAATGGTGGAGGGGAAAACAATTCACATAGTTGCAGCGCTAAATGATAATCACTAACTAAACACATGTTATCTACAATCTAAATCCTTCTTGCTCCAGGCACGGCGTCGAATGGGACACGTTGTATATCTTCAAAGCCTCCAGGCACGGCGTCGAATGGGACACGTTGTATAGCTTCAAAGCAACGGCTTTGTAGCACAAAGAACAAAGCAGAGTTTCCTCCAGGGTTGTAAAACTCAGCTGGGAACAACTAACACCTCTATTTCCCAGGGATTCCTTTAGGAAGGAATCAAAGTTATTTAACACACAGAAACATTACTTATACTAAGAGTAAAAGAATAAGAGCATATAAGTAAACATTATCTAAATGTAACTACAAGGCTACATGATACAACGAATATTTGATAATTACCAAAAATACAATTTATCCAACAACTGCTTATGGTGCAATATAGCACCATAAGCTTCTTAACAAGTAGCCTATAGGCCAGTGGTCCCAAACCCCCAGGGCGTGGATCAATTGGTACCAGGCCACACAAGAAATAATTAAATATTTCCGTTTTATGTATTATCTGAATCTGGAGCATCTTTTATTTTGAAAATCCTTTAACCGGATTCTCTTGGTATGTCTTGCGCGCCAGCATTGAGCCTACTACAAGCAGCAAAATGAGTAAGAAACGGATCAGATGTCTTTGGAAAGTTTATTTGCGAAGGGGAAAAGGCCCAGAGAAAAGACAGGAGGATGGATTTATCCTGGATCGGTAATTGATTCCCCCATTCCAAGCCCGCTCGGCATAATCTGCGGCGACCGGCTCGCTAACAAGCTCACTAAGCCTTCAAACTCCTTCACCACATAGAAACCATGAGCACCCTGAGCATAAGCAACACTTCGGGTCTCATTGTCTCTCATCACTCCCAGATGGGACTGTCTTGTAGCAGAGAAACAAGCTCAGGGATCCCATGGATTTGTTATAAAATAATATTTTCATGAAAGTAAAATGTTTGTTTTTGCTGCGCATCTGTATCTTATTTTGAAGGGATGTGTAAACGACCAGAGTCAGAGAGACAAGAGGAGAAGAGTAGAGCTTGTGAGTCTTAGGTCTGGTTCACACGGCACAATTTTGAATTGCTGATTTTTTCAAACCTCTGTGACCACAGAGCCGATAAAAGTACAACAGGTTCGGTCGGTGCTTGTGTCCAGCGACACTGCAGGAGCAACACACCACACAAAAACCGATTTCACACCCAATTAAAATAATGCAGTGTTACAAATACAATCTACCTGCAATGCATGTAGCTAGTGTCAGCATCAAGCCCTGACTGAATGCCTTATCTTTATAACCTATTCTATTTATGTCACGGTAATGACAGATAGCTGAAAAGTTACCGGGTTTATCAACTGCGGTAACAGTTTCGCTCCAGTTCCTCTTATCATTTCTGTTGATATTCCTTGTACCAAATGCTGAATAAACATTCATGCTGTTAACACACATCATCTCCAATGTCCACCGGACTCTTGGTTGGGCCATGTCAGCTGTTTGGGATTCCCGTCCGTGCTTATGTCACCGCGCTTTCTGATTGGCTACCTGTAGCATTCAACAGGCAGAGTCCTCTCCCAGTCGAAGAAAACCCCACTTGCTGCAATAAAAGGGCCAAGACAATCCAACATGTTGCATATGCCCAACTTCAGATCGTAACACACCACACCCTGCAGGATGATTGGTTACGCAAGCGACAATCTTAGAACTCTGAATGTTCTGAGATTGTCGTAAGGGGAAAATCGGGGCAAAAATTTTAAATTGTGCCATGTGAACTAGGCTTTAGTGGACACATCAACATGCAGAAGCCTTATCTGACGGCCCCCCCTCCTTCTTATCCCTTCCGGGCCACAGTAAAATGGCCAAGCCTTGACCGGTCCGCAGTGATAAAAAGGTTGGGGACCACTGCCATAGGCTACTGATGTTGTCTGTTGAAAATGGGTAGTACTTGTTACATTAACTTGTGTAACTTTTTTGGGAAAGGTTCTTGTAAGAGTAGTTTTACTGCACTGTACCTTTTTTCTTTACTTGAGTAATATTATTATTGCTACATAGATTCATTTTGCCTGCCCAAAATAAGCCGATGCCCCCCTATTAAACTTGTCTGGAGCCGGGTTTGACGCTGGGCATCGTGTTGAGATGTAAACGCCCCACATAATTGTTTGTTCACAATTATGTTTGTGAACTATGTTTGTGAACAAACATAACTGTTCACAAAGATAAATAATTCTCACCACTCCCTCAACACGCACCTCTGAAAGCGCAACTACAAATTATTCCTGCGGTTCACAGAGCTGTACAACCACAGCTAACACGGTTCGTTTTAAACTCTTACCTTGAAAGTTCTCCAAAGAACAGAATTCCTCACAGGGGATTGGTGTAAATATCCATACAGGTCAGCATGTGTCCAGTTTGAGTGAAAGGAGGAGCGCGCGATCCGCACTGAGGTAGACTTAAGAGATAAAGCAGTGCAAGAGGAAACGAGCAGAAGCGCCAGATGTGTGATTGGCCCGCTCTGCCTTTAAATGCATGAACTATAAACCTATCTTTTATCAATAAATGTGCTCTATGATTGAAACTCTCAGAACAACAGAGACTTTAATATAAAAAAGGAAATAAATGTAAGCAATATATATATATTTTTTCCAGTTATTAATATTTCTAAAAATAAAAACAAGCCACGCTTAGTCTGGCAGGGGTCCTAGCAAAGCATGGCGTGCCGCCAGGCTTATAATACACTGGGGGAAATCCTGTATGTTATTCACATATATAGCATATATATGTTATGCAATGTTAGTCACATCATTCACATCCTGTACAGCTCTTGCTTAGCAGACTGTATGGTTAAAAAGTTAAATTATTAACATAATATTTAGTAATGTAAGCTAAAAGACTTCCAGGACAAAGAAGCAGTTATGTTTATGCGAGAACAGAATTAATTTTTTGTCTTGTCCAACCTCCTGTCTTCATTTTCTGACAGCTCTTCCGAAGATGCCTACCTTTCTGCAGGTGGTAGAGACCACAGCCACCAGTGTTACTCTAACATGGAAGTCTGGGAATGCTGAGCCTGTGTCCTACTATTTGGTTCAGTACCGTTCTAAAACTTCTGGCAATGGTTTTCAGGAGATAGATGGTGTAGCGTCAACTCGCTACAGCATTGGCGGTCTTAGCCCCTTCTCTGAATATGAATTCCGTGTCCTTGCCTCTAATAGTGTTGGGCGGGGGCCTCCAAGCAGAATTGTGGAAATCTGTACAGGTGAGCAGGCACCATCATCACCACCTCTTCATGTACGGGCACGATTATTGAGCTCCACCACCATACTGGTGGAGTGGGAATCTCCTGAGGAGCCAAATGGTCAACTGCAAGGTTATCGGATCTTCTACAGCTCTGAGCCCAGTAATCCACTCAGCACCTGGCAGATACACAATATCAATGACAGCAAGTTCACGTCCATCTCAGGACTAACGCCTACCACCACTTACAGCCTAAGGATGCTTGGCTTCACATCTATGGGAGATGGGCCACTGTCTGATGTTCTGCAGTTAAAAACCCAGCAAGGAGGTGAGGGTTTCCCACAGTAAAGCCATACCTGTCAAGTCTCCTGTTTTGGCCAGGAAACTATCGTTTTTTTACTCCCCTTTCCCACCGTACTCCCATATTATTATTTTCCCGGATTGTGTGCTGGATTGTGCCCTCCGCTCTCACATTGGTTAGTGTACAATTCTCTTCCCTCGCTCATACGTTAGTCCCCTGGTCCTAGTACATCACTCTATGTCCGCACCCTTTTCTCCTCCCCCCCGCTCTTACATTTCATGTGTCTTGTCTTTCAGTCCGGTCTCCCCCCAGCATGCGCTTTCAATATTGTGCTATTGAAAGCACATGCAATAGAAACACTCGCTTAAGGAGGAGACCGAAACAGATGCTGCTTGTGGGCTCAATGTTGCCGCGCAAGACGTAACCGACAGAATCCGGTTAAAGGATTTTCAAAATAAAAGATCCTCCAGACTCAATACATAACACGGAAATATTTAATTATTTCTTGCGCGTCCCGGTACCGATTGGTCGGACTGGTACCGGTCCGTGGCCCGGGGTTTGGGGACCACTGCTTTACAGCAAGGATGTAAAGCACCTGGATCACAAGAACAAACATGAAATTTTCTCAAATGTCATCAAAGTAATCAACAGTCATAAAATATTTCAATGAAGACCAAAATTAATGTTGCAGTTATTGTTAATCAAAATCCACTTTTTTGAGATTTATATTATGGTATTATATTATCACTCATCAAAAACATACTTGGAGTGTTGCTCCAGGTAGCAAGTGGGCTAGCAAGCTCCTACTTGTTATAATCTGGGCTAGCGGGAGCCTCTTTAAGTAAGAGGGGTCCTAAGATGAAACCTTTGAGCAGGGGTGAATCCAAAGAATTCCAGAATGGATCACTATCTTTTCTGGGGTGTCTCACTGGAAAACATAGGATGAGTTAAGGCACCTAAAACCAGACACCTCAACAAGATTTGGAATGCAGGCATTGGCGGCAATGTTCTCCTTATAGCAATGTTTCTCAAACTATTCTCGCCCCCACTTCAGCGAAACTTATGTTGCCTAGCAACTATAACAGCGTGAAGCAAAGAGCGGAGAAGAAGAAGAAAAACAACGGTTTCCTGATTTCTGTATTATTCTAAATATGTTAGTTTGGTTCTAAAATATTCAAACATGAATTGCACATTTCTACAAGGAATAAATATTAGCAAATCATTTATTTCCAAATATAATACTCTCCAGATTTCAGATAAGCCATTACAGTAACTAGCATGTCTGAAGGCTTAACTTTAATCAATCAAATCGCATCCAGTATTGGTTCAATAGGGGGCGGGGACAACAACAACCACCTGTCACTCAGGTTAACTTAAGCTAGCCTGAATATGTCATGAGCTGTGGTGGTGGAAGCGGTGAGGGAAACGCAGCAGACCCAGATGAGATGAATGATGGAAGTTTAATGATGAAAATAGGCTCAAATAAATTCCAAAAGTCCAAAAACCTGACAACACAGTTGAGCAGAAGGCTAGGGCTCAGCACTGGTAGCAACAGGCTACATGCATGGACAAGAACACATTGACAGACTGGTGCATACGACAAGGACCCGACCAAGACACAGAGACACAGGTGACACTAAATACAAAGGAGGTAATCAGGGAACGAGACACACCTGGGAACAATCAAAGGGAGACAGGACAACACGGAGACTCAGACACAGAAAACTAATAAATACACAGAAAAGCACAGATATTGACAGAATATTTACAACTCTCTTGTTGATACACTAGACAGTACTTACCTACTGTCTTTCAACCACTTTGAAAAGCTTTTCTTCGTCTCTCCAACATCTTTATCCTTACCCTCTTCCGTTTTCTGTTTTATGCCCCAGAGTTTTTTTCTGCCGGCCCATCTTTAGCTCCCTGTTATCGAGTGCATTACTACAATTCAAATTTCAAAGAAAAACAAAAACAAAACAAAAAAAAAAACGCGCATCTGCAGGTTCTCGAAGGGCCGCGGCTGGCAGGAGGGGAGGGGCGCCTAATCAGTGCTGTTCCTGTTATTGATCATTTCATAAGCAAACAGCTGTTAAGTACATACAATGCTGACTAGAAAAAAATTCCCCACAATGTTTTTGCGCGTTGCATACACTGCATACCCACTTTTTGCGCCACTGCTGAACAGGAACGGTTAACAGAAGCTTAATGAAAGGTAAGCTATGTGGACGTGATGTTAGCAAGGCAAGCTGTACAGAGACACATATGTTGCATCTGCGATGAAAAAAAGTTGTCTCACTGCACTGAATTATTGTGTAGAGGTGTTGACTGACATGTTGCTTATATGGGACAACGCTGTGACTGAAGTCTGCTATATAGTAACTATAACATTCACTAACAATCCCATTCTTCTGAACGGGTCTTTACTAAGTCCTATAGGACTGAAGCCTCACTGTGACCCGTTCTTTGTTCTTGTGATGCTCTGCATACTCTGCAGTAGCTATTATTATTTTATTTAATTAAAAAATATATAGATTTATTTAATTGGCGAATAAATAAAACAAGAATGTAAGAACGCAGCACATGCTCATTGCTCTTTAATTGTTTTTGTCACCTTTGATGGTGGCAGACATTGCAGTGGGAGACAGGGTGAGAACAGTCATGGTCCTTCTGCTTGGATACTTCTTGCTTGTTGCGCCTTGGACAGTGTTCATTGTTGAGCGTTGTTTACCGTTAATACATTGCCTTAATTGCTATGTTTAATGGTGCAGACAGTTGTGGTTTCTGACATGGGCAGAATGGGCAACCGCCCAGGGCGTTATCTTTTTAGGGATAACAGGAGACCTCCAAGGACTGTGGCACAGAGATGGAAACAAAGCAGAATGAAGAAGAGTTTGAATTGCTAATAATATTGGTTAAATTTATTTCAGCTCTATGTATTTAATATGTACCGTATTTTCCGCACTATAAGGCGCACCACATTATAAGGCACACCTTCAATGAATGGCCTATTTTAAAACTTTTTTCATAAGGCGCACCGCATTATAAGGCGCATAGAATAGACGCTACAGTAGAGGCTGGGGTTATGTTATGCATCCATTAGATGGAGCTGTGCTAAAGGGAATGTCGACAAAATAGTCAGATAGGTCAGTCAAACTTTATTAATAGATTACAAACCAGCGTTCTGAAAACTCCGTTCATTCCCAAAATGAACAGCTGTTGCTTCCTCCACTTCCGCACCATTGATTGTTCATGTTAAATTCTCTCGCTGCTGCTCTATGGGTTCTTTGCACCTCAGCATCCGCGTTCAGGGAAAAGCGGCTCAATCTTTTCCAATCTATTGAAAAAGGCTCTTTACACTCGGTATTTGCAGGGCTTGTCCAAGGTAACAATTAATGATGTACATCGATCCGAAGCCCTGACAAGTAAGCTGGAGAAAGGTTTTAAGATGTTCGCCTCGTTATACACAGACACGAAGGTGAGTTTTACTTTCTTTAAACTTTGTGGCTAACATTAGCTTTAGCTTATGCTAGACATTTTTCTTGTAAAAATGTGCTATTTAAGTATCTAAACATTTTTCATCATTCATTAACGGAGAATGTTTTTACCTTATGTTCAAGTATATTACGTGCGTTTATTGTCGTTAGTGTCAGAGACCAAGTAATGGGGATTTTACGGTTCAGGCTTTTTGCTTCTGAAGCATGACGAAACACAATTTGAGTTACCTGCTTTATTAGTTTTGCATGCTTCTTGTGAAGCAGGACGGTGTTTACAGCGGTGTATACAGGCGGATCAGTAGCTCGGCTGCCTGGCTCTGGTCTGCTCTCTGGTTCCCATAAACTCGCTCTTTCAGGCTGAATACAGAAGTGATTCCATGGAAATAACACAGGAGGCTCCTTTACCTTCTTCTTTAGGCTGAAGAAGCTGATCTGGAGTGACGTGAAGGCTGTAAACTTTGCTGTGCGGCGTTAGCTTTAACTGGTAGCGACGAATATTTACAAGCCACCATCTTCTTAATTCAGGATCGTTTGGAAATCCATGAAAACTTAAAAGCCCATTATATTAGGAAGACAGCAATGTGCATAGTATTGTTTTATTTGCGTCTGAAATAAGACTTTGTCTTTTCTAGCTGTCATGGTAACTCAAAGCGAAAAAAGAGAGCCGCATTTGCGCATGCGGTTGTGACGTCAGCGCGGCAGGTGCAAAGAGCCCATTCCCGTGCCCACTCCCATTCCTGTGTGACTGATCGCCTTGAGCTTAAACTCTGCGTAATAGGAGCCATTTTGGGGTCTTTACGCTGGCTGCATCGGCGGCTGCTTTCCCCGTTTCTTCTCCTAAGGGGAAAATGAAGTCGGCGGCTGCTTACCGTAGTTGCGAGACCTGTTGTGGCTCAATATCGGTCCATATATAAGGCGCACCGGATTATAAGGCGCGCTGTCGCCTTTTGAGAAAATTGAAGGTTTTTAGGTGTGCCTTATAGTGCGGAAAATACGGTAGGTGTTTTATAGGAATGTGGATCTTTCAAATCAATTTGAGAAGTAATTTTGATAGGTATACTTAATTTTATTGTGTCATGTTGCTCAGGGCTCTGGTCTTCATCTTGACTTGGTCACGGCTTAGGTGGTCTTGACTACAGCACCATTGTGACTGTCCTAACGCCTCTTCCTTTGTTGCATGTCCTCCCCCGCCCACCTTCTTTCCATCCCCTTTCTATTGGATTTCTTTCAAAATAAATGCCACTAGTGGCAAAAAAAGTGAAGTTCATGCTATGTTAGGACAGGAGATGAGATGTTTGCATCCCTGAAATTCTGATGCATAGAATCACATATCTAAGTCTAAACTATGTTGCAGAGAGTAAACACAATAAAAACATGCTTCATCTATGGCATTGTTCATTAAAATGGGACATTTCTGATATATTAAAATTAAATATGATGGGTACACTTAGTAATATTGTATTAGCGATTAGGTAATGCATTCAGCAAGCACTTTTACTTTTAATATTTAAGTACAAACAAGGGTACCAAGTACACATGTAATGATTTTCAAACACTGCTCTGAGATAAAGACATTAGACATGAAACGTCATCACTGTACTCCCCACACCAAAATGGAAGAGCAGACAGTGGAGAACACTCTTTAAAATGGGAAGGTGTATGTTATCAGAAAATGGTTTACCTAAAGAACTGTGGCCATATGCTGTTCAGTGTGCTGCCCGTATTCACAACAAACATGTGGGTATTTGGATTAGAGTGTTACTCATACAACAACCACCACAAGAAACTAGACTCAAGAAGGGGAAACGGACTGTTTGTAGGGTACAGCAAGACCAGCCCAGCTTATTTGGTGTACCACCCACAGGTGAGAAAAGTTTCCAGACACAGGCTGGTAAAGTACATCAAAGGAAATGGTGTTGACCAACAGATACAAACAGATGTTTGGGATCTAGGGATCCAAGATCACAGATACCCGATTCAGGCAGATAGACATGATGAACACCCTTAACCCAGGATGTTACCCAAAATGTCACCCCGAGTGACAAAGAGGAAGTTACTCTTCAGGAAACTCAAAATGCACAGTTTTCAGATTATCTCACTGGAAGTGAAGTTGATGGTGATAAAACTCAAACAAAGCAAAGCGATCATTATCCCAAAAGAGAGAAAAGACCCCCCAAATACCTTGAAGATGACAATTAGATCCTAAAACTAAAGATATAACAGAAATAACTGTTGATCATTGTTACAGGGTTGAGTTTGGTATTCCTCAAACATTCAGTGAGGGTCAGAAGTCACCACAGGCAGACAGATGGAAACAGGCAATGAGGGATGAAATTGACTTGCTTAAAGCAACAGAAACTGGACAGGAATGTGTGAACAAATTAAAGAAAACACTGTATGGATTAAAACAATCAGGGAGAAATTGGTACAAACTCCTGAATGATCATATTGAACAAAACAACTTTGAAAGGAACATAGTTAATCAGTGTCTGTACAGAAAACAAACAGAAAATGACATGGTTATCATGCTCATCTGGGTGGATGACTTGATCACTGCTGCTAGCAGCATTGAGGTTTTGGACAGTTTCAAAGAAATAATGAAATCAAAGTTTTACATGAAGGACATAGGCAAAAATATCACATTTTTAGAAATAAATTTTGAACAAAAAGAAGATTAGGTAAAAATGAGCCATAAGAAGTACATCTTGAAAATGTTGGAAAAATATGGAATGTAGGACTGCAAACCAAGATCCACCCCTTGCGAACCAAGACATGTGTCAGGTTTCACGGTGTGAGTGGTGGTGAGGTAGAGGCAGCAAACCTAGGTAGCGCTAAAGTAGATGATTTAATAAGATGCAAATCCAAAAGTCCAGAACACAGAGAAGCAGAGAGCAATGATCACAACAGGTGACAACTGGAAACTAGACAGACACGACAAGGACCCGACGAGGAAAAAAGAACACAGGTGGGGTTAAATACACAGAGGGTAATCAAGGAGACAAGAAACACCTGGGAACAATCAAGGGGAGGCAATACAATACAGAAACTAAGAGACAGAAACTGAAAATAAACACAGATACGGAACAGATCCTGACAACATGATCACAAACAAAATCGTCAATGCGATAAAACAAAAGTAGCGAATCCTACAGACTATTGCGAAATAATAGGTAGTCTGATTTATGGCATGACCTGCACCAGACCAGACATCAGTTGGATAGTGAGCAAACCTTCCCAGACATTAACTAAAGATATGACTTAGGATTTAGTGAATGCTTAACATGTTTTGAAGTATCTAAAAGGTTCTTGTGACTATGAACTAAGCTTAAAGAAAAACAATGAAGACTTGAACCTCACAGCCTCCAGTGACTCTGACTGGACATCCTCAGTAGAGGACAGACGCAGCACCACAGGTTATTGTTTCAGTTTAACGCCACAAGGTCCAGCCATTACCTGGAAATCCAAGATTCTGCAAGTTCTGAATCCTGTCATTTTCTGTTTTATTATATTATGCATGTGCATGTTGTACTGCAGTTGTCCTTTGGGGGGCAATGGGAGCAAGTTCTTTTGTGTAGGCAGTACTGTTCTGCAGAAGAAGTTGAACCTAAAACTTAGCAATAAAATGAACACAGCTATCTAATGAAAAGAAGTGTGGTTCATTGTGAACATGAGTGCCGAACAAGAAAACGCAACACGATCGTTTTTTTTTTTTAAAGGCTTGGCCTTCCAATGGACAGGTGTTTGGGAATCTAAAGGGCACACCTCAGAAGCAGACCTCCGAAGCAAGATAGTGCACTGGGAAACAAGTGTCGTGTTGTTCTGGAGTGATGTGTTTATTTGAGCAAACAATTCACAGAACGTATGATAAAAATGTTCTCAGTGAGAGACACACCACTACTCCAGCACAGTATATGAATGAGTCACGTGCTGCACAAATTAGGATATTCGAGCTGTCTAATCTCCAAGTCAAATATATTGGCCTAATGACAAGCAATATAATGTATCATTTGATGCAATAAGCTTACTTTGACTGAAAAATGACCAAAATATGTTCATTATATAGTGCTGGAATGGTACTGTATCAGTGTCAACAGATCATGTCCTGAGTTGTGTAGTATGCAGATTGTGCTGGAAGACACACTGTTTCTATCTTCACCTATAAACTGTGTGATCAGGTGAACACATCTTGTGAGCAGGTAGCTTTCATGTACTGATTCTAGAGATTCAGTATCATTTCATCACAAGGGGAAACCCTGATCTATTGTGATGAAATTTGAGAGCTACTGTAAAAAAGAGAAGATCCTTATTTCCTCTGCTTCACAAGAAATAGGCAAAACATTCTTGGAAAACACAATCCCCACACCACCGCTACAGTTGGACTTGACTAAAAAAAACCTCCCCTCCACATTCCTTCTTCCAATCACTCTCATTATCAGCAGTGCTGTGTGTTTCTTGAATTAACATTATATCAATTTTCTTCAAAACAATAATGCTAAACAACTCAGCCCTTTTCACTTCATCTCTGGCACCATTTAAATTGAATGTGCCTATTTTAAAATCACACATAGAAATAGAAACAAAAGAAAAGACATGGAGAAACATAAAATATTTCTCTAAATATTCTCATCAGAGGTGTGACCAAGTCACTGTGTTGCAAGTCTCAAGTAAGTCTCAAGTCTTTTTCCTCAAGTCCGAGTCAAGTCTCAAGTAAAGACAGGCAAAAGTCGAGTCAAGTCAGGAACCTTTAATTTCAAGTCATTTCGAGTTGTTTTTATTTTATTTTATTTTTTATAATTTGCAATTATACATAAAATTCAAATAATAGACCATTTGTTCGTTTTAAAATATGTATTTATCTCAAATGATAGAACATGTGTAGCTGAACACAAAGTATAAAAAACATTTTTAAATTGGACCACTTTATTGCCCAGCTCTGTTAAACTTGATATTCAATAAAAAAAGACGAAAATGCTGACATTTCCACAGCACAATACAAAGAACCATAACAGCAGATTTTTTCCTCTTTTCTCTGACCTGTATTAAGGAAGAATTATTTATTAAAACTTTGAACAAAACGTTTGGCTCGTCTCTTCCTTAACATAGCCGGGTTCTTCTCGGCGAGCAGCGGCCAGCTGTAAAACGAAACTAAACAAGGCGTGTTGACGTCACAGCTCACAGAGTTTAATTCATACAAAACCACACATGCATCAGTTAACAAAGCTGCAGAGATACAGAGATATGCATTTTACCACAAAATAACAGACAAACAAACACGAAACACAAAGACAGACAAAGGCGCCCACGTGGAGAAAAGATGGAAAAAACTCTCTCTCTTTCTCTTTACACGTCATCTTATACAAAGAGGTGTTTCCGTATTTTAATTTATGCAACGAAGGCGTTCCGTTGTTCAACCAATCAGAGAGCCACCTTGGAAAAAACGTAAACCTTCCCCTAAGTTTTAATGACAAAACTCAAGAGTCATTTTAGTTGTTAAAGTTATAAGTTAATTTCACAAAACCTATTTTACTCCTTTGGACTCAGCATCTCCCAAGATTTGAACCTTTGCCTTATCACGAACAATATTTAAAAGGTGTATCCGAAATTAAACATAGATGTTTCCAAAATTCGAAATCTGTGATCAACTCCAGATGCAGCTCAGAGCCCCTGGGAAACCCCCCAACCTCCGACCTCTAGGCAGGGGAAGATGTTCTTTATGGCCTGCTAATTTAAAGCCTTTCAAGAGCATAGTATTTTATGGCTGCTCTAAGTTACAGCCTTGCCAGGAGAATGTTTATCTCTGCTTAACATTTGTCCAAATAGGAATGTTTATCTCTTAAACACACATGTCATGAGATTAGCCATATTAAACACTCAACAATATCCATATTTCCTTAACATTCCCCCTGTTGAGGTCTGAAAACAACAGACCTCAATAAAAATCTATAAAGCCGCGCAATACACAACCAAAAAACTGTAATCTAAAAGACAAAAGAAATAAGAAAAGCAAGAAAAAATCAAAAAAAAAAAAAACTAAGAACGAGTGAGCTGATTATATAGCAGTCCCCCTTTTCAAACAAACCTCAAGGGTAAGAAAGACTTATCCTTTCCAAAAATAAAATCATAAAACAAAATCATCATAATACAACCAAAACACAGAACACACAAAAACCCAAAGTATGAAACAAAAATAAAACAGGGACATACATAGAAAAATTAATAAGAAATGCTCTGCAACTTAAAGGACAACAGTCATCACAAAATTACAATGTGTCAAAATGAGAAACACACAAAAGTACAATCTGTTGCTCGCCTTTTTCTGTTTTTTTTTTTTTTAAATTAATGTCCATCGACAGTCTCTCAAAAAATATGAAGTCTTCGTCAGGAAATGTTCAAAAAATGCGCGCAAAAACGAAACGAAAGTCCTTTCCAGAGTTCGCAACGAACGAAAACACGCAATAAAAAGTTAATGATGATCCTCTTGTAGCCTGATCTTCTTCAGTCGGAAACCTCAGGTTTCCCACCTGAGCGTCCGTTGCTCACTGAAAATTGGATTATTATGCCAATATAACAGTGAGTTTCAAAAAGAAGGTGAAATCTCTTCCTGAGAAAACTAGAACCTGTCACGTGACCCGTCACCGGTTTGTAAAACAGACATTTTGTTTCAACATAAGTTTCATTAGCATCAGAAACACACTTACAACATTCTGTAATATCATCATAATCAAACAATGGGTTCACTGAAAAACAATTTTGTGCTTTGTCATTTTCCATCAGGAGAATTACTTCTTACTCTTTTTATCAAATAACGCAGACTTTGAAGGAGATCACATCCAGACGGCACCAGAACACAGCTGCAAACTGAAATGAGAAAGCAGATTTAAGAGTCTCCAAAAGCATCATTCATTTGTGTATACAACACAAATATCTTCAATTCACTCGTGCCCGAGTGAATCCTCCCCGCTCGTGACTCTGTGGCTGCTATCTTCGTAAAAATGTGAAACCGCTTCTCCAAGCAGCTGCACACCCCCTCTAAGACAACAGCATTTGCCGTAAATTCCAGAGTCAGACTTAGAGCTCTGAACTCCAGTCCAGTCTATATGTAGAAAACCGTGAGCAGATCTCATACCTGTCTCGTTCTGCACATTCTACGTAGGATGTGATCCATTCAACCTACGTTTCAATTATTTAATATCATACCTCCATCCGGTGGAAAACGCCAAAACCTTGTAATCACTTGCTTCAAAAGACATGTGTCCAAAGTAATGTTTTGCCAGAATGTTAAACAAATGCAGATCTTTTCTTAAACCAATCTTGTAAAAATAGGATTAAACAAACGAAATAAAACAATAACAAAAGCTTAAAATCGTAGTCGTAAAGCTTACATTCACCAACAAAAAATGAAGATCCATATGAATTAAACAGTCCAGGTTAAATTACTTTTATAGAAGACTAGATCTTACTGGTTGTTTTTGTCTAAAACATTTTACATGCGTTCCTTAAACAAAATTCAAAAGAGTTAGACCCGGAGAAATTATAATGTCAATGTATGACTTAACAAATCCAAACATTTTCAAAACCTACCAATTTTTACCTAGGTGTTTTTACTTGTCGAATTTAAAGTTTTATTCAAAATCGTTTTAAATGGATGTAAATCAAAAAATCAAAATCAAGTTTAGAAAAATCATTATAATCCCACCTGTGTACTTTTACTGATTAGTGATAACTTTAATCAATAACAGATTCTTCAAAACATTTCTTAAAACAGTCTTGCTCCATTAAATTAATGCTCTGAAAATGGCTGACACAATAATATTTTTAATTTCTATAATTATTTTCCCAAGTTAATTAACCAAAATATGCTTCATTATCACTATAAATATTTCTATTGGTTTCAAAATACTTTAGCCCATTGTCAGAACATCTTTCAATGGAGAAGAACTCAAATCCATTTAAAATAAGCACATATATTACCAGACCATATTTTCCTTTCACTTTTATGTATAGCACAGATCAGACATGTTCTTCAAAAATCTTTTGTTTAAGTAATATAAATTTCAGTAATCTCTAATTAAGTAAAATAAACCCATAAAAATAAACCCATAACATATTCTCCCCCTTTGATGATGCATTAACTGCTAATGCAACATCATTTCCAGTACCTGAAATAAAAATGTTGTTGAAACAGGGTTATCATTTTAGCTGAGAAATCCCACCGATATGCAATGCTGCCTTTTTCTAAAAGGTAAAGTTTTCAAAACAAACAGAATAAGTCATTTTAGCATGTGTTAAACCTTCAAGATGACATTTGTCCCAAAACATTTCACATTATAGTTTTAAAGCCCATTAGGGCACCGTACTCGTATGATTTACAAATAATTCAGTTTAAAACGTCTCAAGAATTTTACTAATGTCTGACAAAGCATGTTTACCAATTAAGACTCAGTGAAAGTTTCGCATAAACCAGCCAGAGAGACGTTGAAGAAAAATCAAAACACGGTTAACAAAGAAAATCCAAAAAATAATAAATTGGGCCCAAACTGAGGTCAACATAACAAAACACAATTCAGGTATTAACAGAACGAACTCAAGCACAAACTGTCCTAACAAATACATGAGGGGAACTTAGATAATGGCTGATCAGACCATTAACACACACTAAGGGGTAATTAAACACACAAAAACCTAACAAATACTGGTCAGAACATTACTAAATCTACAAATGAAAGAAATTAAACTAAAAACCAAAGTACCCTGTCCCCTGGTGAACGGGTCCAGAGGAAACTAGTAACTCCAAAGAAAGAAATTAATTTGTTATACTTAACAAAATAGACAGAGAACTGGCCCAAATAGCTAAATAAAAAGTCAGACTAATGAAAACAAATTTAAAGACAAAAATCTAAACTATTCCCTAAACAATATATAAAATAATATGAAGGGAAAACAGAAAACCATTAGAAAATGTTTCACTAAATGTAGGAAACCAAACTGCATCAAAATCCTGCTTTATGTGATAATGACTCTCTACAACTTTCTATAATCTATAATGTCAAACAAAACCCCAAAATTTAAACAGCCAATCTCCATGTACCTTAGAGAAAAAATTGAAATCCTTTGTACTTTTATATTTCACAATTTATATTTGAAAGCCACTACACTAGTCTGAGCAATCTCTATTGTCAGAGCACAAAGCAAATCTATCACCCCACCACAAAACCCCTCCCCCAGTTCGCGGAGGGGCCGACTTTATGGCAGGAAAGAGAGCCAATAAGGATTTCAGGAGGAACTCCAAATTCTTTTAATACTTTAGTAGGCTTTGGCACTTAAAGCATCAGATATGTTTTAGTTTCTTCTAATTTTAAAATTTGAACTTAAAAACGTTTTTTGTTTTTCTTTCCTTTTGTCGTTCCACTACTAAAATTGTAACTTATATTCAGACATTTCATCAGGAGGTACTTGAAACGATGGGAGAGAAAATGATTTGCCGTACAGCTGCTTGTTCTTGTCTGCTGAGCTGCTGTGAGCAGAGGTTACTTCGCACTTAAAATTAGTAGTATGCAAAGAGGCTTCACATGTTAATTAGTTGAATCTAGTGGGGGTAGAAGTTACAGCACAGCTGTTGCTTGTTCTCCCTTGCTGAACTTCTGTGAATGGGGTCGCAACTCCTGCGTGGGCTTCATTATTCTCATGTCTAAATAAACATACTCATCGCTTTTTCCAGTTTTGTTCAATTAATGTATGTTTCTTAAATTTCTTATTTTATTTGCAGCCCTCTCGTCTTTCTGTAGGCACTATTTAATCATCTTTTATTACAGTTTAATATTGAGTCCCTACAATAGTTCCATATGATCTTTTTTCATTAACCAATAAGTTATTCCAAACGTAATGTTATCCTTTAACAACAAATCTTGTAAATTTTAGCAAACTTTTCTATATTTAATCAATTTCTATTTAACAAGAGAGTTACTTCTAATTTAGTCTGTCTAAATCCTCAATAAGTCCTGTAGATTTTAATAATATTCATCTATCTTAAAGGTATTGGTCAGTTTTAAAAGATGATTGTGAAAATATCTAGAATGAGCTGCATGCTACAGTTTGTTGTTATCTGATCAATTCCTCTTACAGTTAGAGCCTGTTTCTCTAAAGATCTTTCCTGTTTCTTCTTTATCCTCAACTCATTTAAAAAGGTCTTATCGTAACTCATTGTATTTTATTCTATGTTCCTACTACCGTCACAGCCTTAAAAGGAATAATTAACATTTTTATCCACTATTTTAGTTCTCAAATCTATATAAATTTTTATTTAATTTATTTTATTGCTCCACCTAATCATTTATGTATTTATCTATTAATTTGCCAATACATCATTTCCACAATCCCCTGTGATCACAATTTTATTTTATTTATGTATTTCATCCTGTATTAGAACCCATAATTTTCCAATTTGTTCGGATGTTTTATTTTCTCAAGATGTCATTGCTCAATATTAATAATTTAGTCCAATTTAACACATAGGGAGTTCTAAAAACCGGAAATTTAGCACCACGAGACAGCACGAAAAATACTCTGCAGGGTAATTTCTGCTTCTACTTGGCATCCAAGTGAGAAATTCTTGCTTATTGCATCCACATACAGAGGTGCTGTTTACAGTCCCGTTGTATTTATATGACATAAAATACCAAGTGGTATCCTATCTCCAGACACACACTTTCACACCAACATGAATTACAACACAAACGAAGACATACAACACAAACACAACACATCTGGCCAGTTTTGTAGTCAGTCAAAGTTTCAGTCAGTCCCCATTATTTTATCAAATTTCAGTCTAATTTTTAAATTGTACTGAAGCTTCAGGAATTTGCCAATGTTTTCTCAACATTTTTCATGATTTAATTTAATTAATTTTTAACTCTAGTCTTCAGGAACCTGTTTTAAATATCGTGCACGTTTACAAAGAAACATGTCAAAATTTTACAGCAATCAGTAATTTCCCGCTATCTGGTACCAGTATTTTACTTAACCCTTAATTTAAAACCAAAACACCACGTGTTTTTCTGTACTGCACTTTCAAAACACCACGCAGCAAAAATCAACTCAAGACTCACAAATGCACAAGATCCAGAGTGCAAAAAACTGATTGAAACTCGATTTATTTGCTGCAAATTTATGTCTGTGTAAGGTTGAGATGGCACTGTACATGAAAACATCTCTTTAAACTATTCAGACTACCAACATAAAAAAGACACAAAACCGTTGTGCATTTGTGGATTATGAGACTGTTTTAGCTCCATATTTTCTTGTCTAGGTTAAGGGTAGTTTAACCTAGCTGCTACTACTTAGAAATAGAAGCAGCTATTCCTTAGCTAAATGCACTGTATGATTTCTGATGACTGGAATAGCTAATTTTGATATAGGACAGGCAAGTGGCAGTGAATAATGAGTTCAAACTATCCTGGTATTGGCTGGCCTTCAGTTGGTACTGTGGAATAGGGTGAACAAACTGGTAGATTGAGGTCAGTAAAATGAGCACAGAAAACAAGAGGTTAGATCCCATAAGACAGATGAGCTTCCCAGGCAAATATTGTAGAAATGAATTGAAGCAGAAAATGAGTTGGGATCAAGAAGATGCTTTTGCTGAATGGCTGGATAACTAGTATTCAATAGGAATAAGACAAGGACTGGCTAACCACAACTGTAGAGTTTCTTATAATTATTAAAACATGACCATGGAGGAAATGTAACAGAAATTTGTTGCTGACTGAATCGGGAATTGGAGATATATTTATTCTAAACAAAAATGGTAATAACAATTAGTATCTAACTTTATGTGGTGGTACAGAGTCGGACTGTCTCGAAACAACACATGCGCTAACATTTGCCTTAGCGCTAACATGCGCTAACTGCAAAGTGAAACAGAACATGGTATCAACTTGAAGTGTTGTCTTAGTGATTTTTCAGAGCCCTCCAGCAACATTTCTTTTCTCAAAAAATCGACCAGTAACAAATCTTGCAACTTTCTTTGGTTTATCGGCAACTTTGGTGACCAAACGTGAATGCTCCGATCAGTTTCAAACTTGGTTAGCACTGACTCACTGTAACTACTGACTGTGAGTAGTGAGAGCTTCCTTGAGCCCCTCCCACCTCTGAAGCACTTGCAAGCGTCCAGTCTGACAGCAGGCAGGTCGTGCAGCAGCCTGCAGTAGATCAGAAAAAAAAGATTCACTCCACTCTGTTTCCACTGCTCTATTGCAATGGAATCAATGTAGGGATATTGTAATATAGACACATCCATTTCTATATGTAAACATTGCAATGAGGAAATATTCATTAGGTAGGAGATAAAAGATTTTTCTATTTCATGTCAAACTTTCATGTCTGGCCATGCCTCTTCAGCTTGCTCGAAAATGCTTTCGATCCCATATTTAATCCCACATGCCCTATGTGTTGTGTTCCGGGGATCTTTGTTTTCCTTGTGGGAATCTGCTTGCTGCTTCTCACCATCTAGCCACCAGATAGCGCCAGACTCACCTCTCTCCGGAGCAGTGTGTCGTCATCCTGCACACCTGAGATCAATCGGCTCGTCAGGCGAGGTGTACAAGAGGAGCTGACTGCCAGTACTTTGATGCCTGAGTGTTAGCCAGTAACGGTACCGCTGAGCCCCCTAGAGCTAGTCTCTGTTTTCTCCTCGTTGTCTGATCACTTAGTGATTCTCCTTGTTGTCTCCTGCCTTCAGGTGTTTTCCCTGAGACGTCCTGGATTCTCCTCATGACGATTCCCCCTGGCTTCCTATACTAGACCTCCCTCGTGACGCCGTGGAACATATCCACTGGTTGCCCGAGTTTCCAGACTCACCTCCTCTGTCTGATCGCAAGTTCCTCCTGGATGTTCCGACTGGCAGTTGTGCCTCTCCTCTGTCTCTGTTCTGCCTGAACCTACCTGTCCGCCCTGCGACACACTCCCTCGCAGCCTTCTGGATCTCCGTGGCTAAGCATTGTTCCTCCTGGACCACAAGGACCCCGAGCACTGCGGTTATCCCTCCAAATCTACAAACTCCTGTTCAACAAGTAAGATTATTCCAATTTACTGTCATCACTCCCGTCTTCTATATCCTGTGAACTCACCATCTCCTTGCTGTGTTCTTTATAGTGTGCCGACCACTCCGTCAGCTCCCCCCCATCCCCGGATAGACCCGTTATCGCCACTGCATTCTATCATTGCTGTTCTAATAAATTCACTTATACTATATTTTGCTCTCCTGTGTCGTGTTCTGCATGTGGGCTAGAAATATAGACTCAAACAGGACACTATGAGCAAACTGACCAAGTTTTGAAACCGATCAATCAAAATATCTAGGAGGCGATCAATCAAATGTAGAGGCTGCAAACAGCCAGTTGTGAAATTTCCTCTCTCCTAAGTATTCCACAGTCAACTGTATTATAAGAAAATGGAAGCGTTTGGTAATGACAGTCACTCAGCCATGAAGTGGTAGGCCACATAAACTAACAGAGCGGGGGTTCGGCATAGTGCGAAGAGGTTACCAACTTTCTGCAAGTCAGCACTACAGACCTCCAAACTTCATGTGGCCTTCAGATCACCTCAGAATCTGTGTACAGAGAACTTCATGGAATGGGTTTCCATGGTGGAACAACTGCATCTAAACCATACATCACCAAGTGAAATGCAAAGCGTTGGACGCAGTGGTGCAAAGCACGCCGCGCTGGACTTTAGATCAGTGAAGGCGTGTTCTCTGGAGTGACAAATCACGCTTCTCCATCTGACAATCTGATGGATGAGTCTGGGTTTGGCGGTTGCCAGAAGAACACTTTCTTGTCTGACAGCATTGTGTAAAGTTTGGTGGAAGGAGGATTATGGTGTAGGGTTGTTTTTCAGGAGCTGGGCTTAGCCCCTTAGTTCAGTGAAAGGAAAGGAATGCTTCAGGATACCAAGACATTTTGGACAATTTCATGCTCCCAACTTTGGAGCTGGCCCCTTCCTCTTCCATATGCACCAGAGCACAAAGCAAGGTCCATAAAGTCTGGTGTGGATGAACTTGACTGGCCTGCACAGAGTCCTGACCTCAACCCAATAGAACACTTTTAAGATGAATTAGAGCGGAGACTGAGAGCCAGGCCTTCTCATCCAACATCAGTATGTGACCTCACAAATGTGCTTCATAAGCTTAAATGCATCACTTAAGTTCATATGTGAGTCAAAGCAGGTGTGTGAATACTTTTGGCAGTATAGTGCATGTAAAGATATTTAACCAAATATATTGAAGTGTGTTCAATATATACAGTATGTTATAAGATATAAATAACTTCCTTTATATGTGTATATAAATCTCTCTTGCAGTGCCTGGAAAGCCCAGTATGATGATCAGTACAATGATGGGGAATACTGCTATGATCCAATGGCAACCTCCTAAGGAAATGGTGGGAGAGCATTTAGGCTACCAACTGCAGTACAAGAGAACAGATGAGAAAACATTTACTGTCAAAGATTTCAGGAAGACAGATGATCATTTTACATTTACCCGCCTCCTTAAAGGGGCTACTTACATTTTCAAACTATCTGCTAAAAACCAAGCAGGCACTGGTGAAGAATATATAAAAGAGATAAGCACCCCTGAAGACATGCCCAGTAGCTACCCCCAGAATCTGAGAGTGGTGGGCCTCACCTCCACTTCAACTGTATTGGTTTGGGAACAACCTCCTCTGTCAGAGAGGAATGGAAAGATTATAAAGTATGTAGTGGTATATCGGGATATTAATAGCAAGCACAACAGTACCAATAGTACCACAGAGACACAAATGACTATCCTGGACTTACAGCCTGACACAACTTATGACATCAGAGTCCAAGCTTTCACCAACAAGGGAGGAGGACCTTTCAGCCCCAGCATTAAAAGCAGAACCACATCAACATCTGTGACAGGTGAGCTTCAGAACCTTTCATTTCGCTTTCTGTGTAGCTCTTGAAGAGAGAGTCTGAATTTAAAAAACAGATAAAAAAGACTGTTGGGCGTGCCATGGTGGCGTAGGGGATAGCGCGACCCATATTTGGAGGCCTTGAGTCCTCGACGCGGCCGGTGCAGGTTCGATTCCCAAACCCGCCGACATTTGCCGCATGTCTTCCCCTCTCACCTTCTCCCTTTCTGTCAGCCTACTTTCGTATAAGGGACACTAGAGCCCACAAAAGACCCCTGGAGGGGTAGAAAAAAAAGACTGTTGGCCTCATTAGTTTTGATGCAAAAAGGTAAAAACATCATTTGGCAATGGTGAGTTTTGGTCTGTGTTTTTGTTACAAGTACTACCGTACTTAAAGTAGAGGAATTAACAAGGCAAATTTTGTAGAATGTCATTTGTTGCACAAGTTTGACTTCAAAAAGCTTGTATTCAAACTGGAAGCTGCATGTTTTCAATTTTTCATTTTCTGTCAGAATCACTACATGTCTAACTCAAACATTTAAATAATCAGTAGAAGTGAAAGTTGAAGGTGCTTATTGCTCAGTGTCCGGAATCTGATATTCCTGTAAGGAAAAAAAAAAAGACACACGAAACGAACTCTGGTCACATTTGGCAAAGCAATTCAAACAGGCCTGTATAGGGGCCAGTGCTGTTTGGCACTAGCCCCCTACCCTTGCCCCTTGACGGCTGCACTCCCCAGCTGCCAATGGGAGTGCAGCCACAGTTGCAGGAATATGAAAGTAACACCAAAACATTGATGGTCTTTACTTCAATGGAGCTTCCTGTGACAGACAGAAAAAAGCAAATGAACAAAGGTTCATTTCCTTATGGAAGTGTACACAACTTTCTTGTATTGTTTTATGTGATAAGCACTTTTGGTATTAAGTTAAACTCTTAAAGCATTTTTAAAAAGATTTTTTTATTATTAAAAATTTGATTATTAGATTAAATTAGATTTAAAAATTGAGGGGAAAACAAACACCTTGTTCAACCACCATAGTCAGTTTCATTTGTATAATTACAGGAAATGTTGACTACTGGCTATTGATTTGTAACTTTATTTTTCAGTCTCACCACAATTATGCATTTTTGGATAACTAATACTTTTGGTTAAATTAGAAGAGATAAAACAAAATTTGGAAAATAATAAAATTGATTTCATTGGCCAAAAGGCTTTCAGCTTCACAAGTTTGGCTCTCATGACAAAAAGTTTGCACAACACCGATTTAAGTGAAAAGTAATGTATAAATTACACAAAGACTGATGTTTTCAAGGCTCTGTTTCTTTTATTTTCTGCCTACAGGTGATTAAAACATGACATTTAAGATTATACTACATCAGGTCAATAGAAAAATTTAGTACAGAAATTGGGGTTAATGAAAATTGTGTGTAAACTAAGATAAGATAGATAAGATTTATTTGTCATTGTCATCAACAGATTACAACGAGATTGAGATTTGCTCGACTCGAGTTAAGATGCAGTCTATCCTATCTACCCTATCTATCTATCACACACACTTGTAATTTGATGACATTGTCATCATTGTGGTGCAACATGTTTGAAAATGACCCTCATCTTTCCTCAGTGTTTGTCAAAAACTTTGATGTGAAGGCTGTGATGAAAACCTCTGTCCTTTTGTCCTGGGAAGTACTAGAAACATACAAATATCAAATTCAACTCAAGGTAAGATTAATAACTTTAATTTGATACAAAAATACATCATAATCATTTACCAGTAAATGGGATTAGTTTCTATTGGTAAACCTGCAGATCCCAAGATATAGTCAGTTCTTCCTTAAAATATTGAGTATGTTTATATTTGCAATACGTGTGTTTTGATCTATGTTTTTCTGTGTGTTTATTTTGAGTGTCTGTGTTGTCCTGTCTTCCGCTTGATTGTTCCCAGGTGTGTCTTGTTCCCTGATTACCTCCTGTGTATTTAATGTCACCTGTGCCTCTGCGTCTCTGTTGGGTCCTTGCTGTATGTGTGCATCAGTCTGTCTGAGCGCTCCATTCGTTCACCAGAGCTACCAGTGTTGAGCTCTTGTCTTCCGCTCAGCTGTGCTGCCTGGGTTTTGGACTTTTGATGTTTTTGTGCCATATTTCTCATTATTAAACCACCATCATTCATCTCATCTGGGTCTACAGCGTTCTGCCTCACCACCGCACACTGCAGTATATGACAATGTGATTAATGGGTATAATCATATAATGCATGACAGGCAGTTGTGCATTATATGATCATGGCAAACATAAAACAAGCAAACACACAAAAGATGATAAACGAAATGGTCTCTCAGAAGGACTTGAGTTTAAAAAAACACTGCATTTTTTTATTATGGACCAGCAATTTTTGAGCTTTTCCTCTCTTAATTTTAGGAAAGGTTCTCACTCCTCTATCTGAGTGTTTATCTTGTGGATGAGCCATTCATAAGAGACGGTCTCTCAAAGTGCCACAGCCATTCTGTAAAGCTCTTGTCCCTTCCAATGTCTTTACTACAACTCACCTTGCCGTGACGAGGACAATTTTTAATAATTGTACTTTTTTTGAATTTTTCAACTCAAGTATAATATTGGTGACTCAGTGCGTATGATTACCTCGGATCTCTAATTTTGTGAGGCAGTCTCAGTTTTCTGAGAAGTAAGAACTTCCATAAATCTTTATTTGGGTCATATAATTCTTGAAATAGTTGAAGAGACAGTAGGGTATTATTTTGGAAGAAGCAATTCATATTATCAATCTCTTTTGTATGCCAGCTCCTCCGCAAAGATCATTTTGCCGTCGATTTTTAGTTCTGGATTGTTCCACACTGATACTGTTCCCTGTGTAAAGGGACATATATTTACTTTTCTATGTAGATGCTGCCGAACATTTCTAGTGTGAGTCATAATTGGACTGGATTTAACTTCATCATTCGGGTGTTGAGATAGATAACCAAAAGCTTTAAATGGAGCATTTATTTCACTTTCCAGGTTCACCCAGATCCGGAGCTCCTTCTCAGAGCTGTATTTTCCATGCTTTCGAGCTCCTACCTCATAGAGAAGCCCTCCTCAGGGCTTCCCCTCTCAGCTCCTTCAGACTAGTCAGCAGTAATTAGAAAACAACTGGTAGAACTGCATATCTGCTGAACTCATAAGAGCTAGTTCTCAGTGTAACACTGGTAAAAAAAAAACATTGTTAAAGGGTTAAAATAGGAGTAGTGTGATGACTGCCTGATGATGGAGTTTCAGAAAGAGCAGGAGTTTTTAAATAGACAGAGATCCATCTAATTTCAAGGTATTACATTAGGAAATAAAATTTCTTTTAAGTCTATTTGATATATAATTTTAATGAGAACTGAAGTTAACATGTCTTAAAATTACAAGTTTTTTGCATTTCTGAGCTGGAAACGCTTAAAATTATAATAGTAATAATCCTTCTTTCAGATTCTGTACAACAACCAAAAGGTAGAAATTCAAGGTGACCTGAAGAAAAAGCTGATCACACAGCTACAACCAGATACATATTATTCTTTTGTACTGAAGAGCTATGGGAATGGAGCTGGTGACCTTCAACAGCAGGTTTCTGTTCGAACCGCTCCAGACCTGCTGTCAGTGAAACCAACTCGATATCGGCCAACTGTGGATGAAGACAGGGTGACTATTGTTATGCCTGAGGTCCCAGCTGAAGCCCATGTAAGGTCTGTACTTTTTTTGTGGAAAACATGCTGAAAAATAGTCTTATTCAGTTTTAAAAATACATGGAACATAAGTGAAAATAAAAATTATGCAGTACTTTCCTTTTGATATTTTTTCTTTAGTTGTACTGTTTCTTTGGCTTCATACCAAGATGCATGATTATTTTCTGCTGTAAAGTCACTATTGGATAGCTTTTTGAGATATAATGCCGGCAGTACTAAAGTAACTACAACTTTTTTGATAACGATGGAATAGAATTGGTATTTGATGAGAAAAGAAAATGTGGTGTTGACTAGAAATATATCATGGACTATATGTCACTGTTGTGAAATTACTAAGTAGGGATTATGGGATGGGGAAAAAGCCCAGCAGGCTCAGTGTAGCAGTGTAGCATCCAAATAATGACAAATAGTGATAGTGTTCACTATTTGCAATAAATACTGTTAACCCAAGGAGACATACTGCCACCCATGCAGGAACAAACCAGGTGGTGTGCCAAAACGTGATCGGGTATCCGCGAAGGAATAGGCCATGGGAGAGTATGCTGCCTGATTAAGTGTTTTGACCTTACCAGGTGTGTCATTAAGTTTGTCACACCTGATTAAATGGTGTGACACAGCACTGACACCAGTGGTGTGAATGACTTTCTTGGTCGTTGAGTTCTTTTAGAAAAATTATGTTAACACCAATAGCATGCTTTATGCTCAAGTTAAAAGTTTCTCATTTACCCTTTTCTGTCCAATGAAATGGAATTTCTGCATAAATTACTTTTTCACTCAAAGGGATTATATCTTACAGATATGGTTGAAATCATTCATTGTCACACTGAAAAACTGTCCCATGAAATGTCAAAAACAGGATTTTTTTTCTGCCATAAAGTCATCAAGGCTCATTTCTTGCCTAATGAAATTCAATTTCTGCATGAAATGACACTCAAAGGGATTATATGATGTAGATATGGCTAATCAATGAAATAAATGTGCTTCAAATCCCTTTTTGAAGCACAATGAAAATGTTTTCATTTAGACTCCACTATAGGAACTACATAGGAAACCTCAGGAAAGTAATCGTTTAAAAACCTGGAGTCCAGGCCCTCTGTATGAAGCAAATGGCTTAGGACAAGAGGCTGGTTTTCAGCTGGAGGTAGTTATTGCCTATCTCCAGCTGTGATTGGACAAAAAGTGGGGTACACCCTGGATAGATCGTCAGCCCCTCACAGATTTTGTGTACAAATTTGCCCAAAAATATATCTTTTGAATTCTTTTTTTTCTTTTTAATTGGCTCACAGATTATTGAAAGATGTAACTTTTGTTTTAAAAACATTCTCAGTTTGTTTTTTTTGCAGCATTTGTATGTATATCCTTGTCTATTGCAGGTGGTTCTACGTAGTTGTAGTCTCTGAGACCCTTGTTTCTTTGGAGAGATGGGAAAACCCTGAAGATATAGACATATATGAGGTCAGTGAATATGTCCTTATGTTTTTTTAAATCTAAAATAATAATGCTCAAACATTAAAACAAAAATTATATGTGAATATTACCAAACAAACTTACTCAAGTTTGTGGCTCAGACTCTGTCACTAAAACAAAGAGGTCATACAGGACTTAGACTTGTACACTAAAGATTCAATAACTTTTATCTTAGAGATTTTGGATGCTGGAGTGATTTTCACTAATAATTTTGATATTTTGTACATTTGTTATGATGTGTCACCTTAGCAAGAAGATGGTTTACAACAGGGAGCAGCTGTTTAACATTGCCAAAGCTAAAATTATGCCATAACTGAAGCCAAAAATCCCAGGGGAGTTGAAAACAAGGCATTGTTGATGCATGCAGAAGCAAAGAGAAGAGAGAGAAAGAGGAAGTTCCAACCATCTCTTCCCGACTCTAACCTCAATCCTAATGAGCAGTGTGAGATCGCAAGTGAACAAGTTGAATGAACTTCAAGTCCTGACAAGGGCTCAGCAAGAGTATAAGATATGCAGGATCATATCCCTGACTCCAACATCTCTCTGCAAGGCTTCTTAAACATACGAGCAGACAAAGATGAAAAGAACAGGCAGTGGAATAACAGTCCTTGTGAACCACAGATGGTGTCAT
This sequence comes from Xiphophorus couchianus, assembly GCF_001444195.1. Taxonomy (NCBI): domain Eukaryota; kingdom Metazoa; phylum Chordata; class Actinopteri; order Cyprinodontiformes; family Poeciliidae; genus Xiphophorus; species Xiphophorus couchianus. The sequence continues at coordinate 29,293,688 of NC_040250.1, read as the reverse complement.
CCAGTGACTGTGAAGTGTCTTCTCTGCTGTCCAGACATTGAACTCTTGTCAGTAAGTTTCCGTCCGTATTAGTAGGGTTAGATCAAACCCTATTTCCATCATGGAAGAAGTAGTAGAGGTGTTTGAGGAATAAAAATACCTTTGTGTTCTGGATTGGAGAAACAATGGTGAAGCAATCTATAAGAAGGGACAGAGCAGGATGTACTTCTTGAGAAAGCTAGGATTCTTTAGGGTGTGTAGCAAGATACTGCACATCTTCTATAAGTTTGTTGTTGAGAGCGTCATCTCTTCTGCCATCATCTTGGAGCAGCAGGAACATAACCAGCAACTTAAAAGGTTCAACAACCTGATAAAGAAATCAAGAAAATTAGTCAAAGTCAGACGTTTCTTCAGGTTCCCTGAAGACATAGACATACTATATGTTAAAGGATATCCTTCCTTTAACATATGTCCACAGCCACCACCATTTACAATAACTATTTGAAGAATCTGAAATTAATTACAGAGTTACAACATTTAATTTTCCTTTGGGATCAGTAAAGTATTTTAGAATTTGAATTTGAATAAGACCAAGCTTTCTGACACCAGGCAGCACATTTCTCTCCAGAATTCCTTGTTTGTCTTGAAATTTCATGTACCCTGCACAGATTCTGCTGTAGACTTTCTTGAGTCTATTTGACCCATAAAAGGCATTAAATTTGGACCAAAGAAAACAGCTGCCTTGCTTTCTATGGTCCAAGACTGATACTAGAACAAAATTTACTGCTAGTGAATTTTACATGAAACAGTCCGCATCCAAGTAAGTTGCTTAAATTTTTTTAAATTAGTTTTAGCTTACTGAAAGGTCTCTCCCCAATAGCAACAGTCATAGGCAACGTGCAAAATATAAATGAAGGAATCCACACTTCTCAAAAAATGCTATATAGTCGTATTTCATTCAAGCTACAGTATATAACTTTAATAAAAAATATGTTTTCTCTATATTTGTTAAAGCTGTCACCATGTCATGACAGTTTATTAGACAGATATCCATCCATCCATCCATCCATCCATCTTCTTCCGCTTATCCGAGGTCGGGTCGCGGGGGTAGCAGCTTCAGAAGGGAGGCCCAGACTTCCCTCTCCCCAGCCACTTCTTCCAGCTCCTCCGGGGGAATCCCGAGGCGTTCCCAGGCCAGCCGAGAGACATAGTCCCTCCAGCGTGTCCTGGGTCTTCCCCGGGGCCTCCTCCCAGTGGGACGTGCCCGGAACACCTCACCAGGGAGGCGTCCAGGAGGCATCCTGACCAGATGCCCAAGCCACCTCAACTGGCTCCTCTCGATGTGAAGGAGCAGCGGCTCTACTCTGAGTCCCTCCCGGATGACTGAGCTTCTCACCCTATCTCTAAGGGAGAGCCCAGCCACCCTACGGAGAAAACCCATTTCGGCCGCTTGTATCCGCGATCTCGTTCTTTCGGTCATGACCCAAAGCTCATGACCATAGATGAGGGTGGGAACGTAGATCGACCGGTAAATCGAGAGCTTCGCTTTTTGGCTCAGCTCTCTCTTCACCACGACGGACCGGTACAGCGCCCGCTTGACAGCAGACGCTGCGCCAATCCGCCTGTCGATCTCCCGCTCCCTTCTTCCCCCATTCGTGAACAAGATCCCGAGATACTTAAACTCCTCCACTTGGGGCAGGACACCCCCCCTGACCCGGAGAAGGCACTCTACCCTTTTCCGGCTCAAGACCATGGCCTCGGATTTGGAGGCACTGATCCCCATCCCGGCCGCTTCACACTCGGCTGCGAACCGATCCAGCGAGAGCTGCAGATCACGATCTGATGAAGCCAAAAGGACCACATCGTCTGCGAAAAGCAGAGATGAGATCCTGAGGCCACCAAATCGGATCCCCTCAACACCTTGGCTGCGCCTAGAAATTCTGTCCATGAAAGTGATGAACAGAATCGGTGACAAAGGGCAGCCCTGGCGGAGTCCAACTCTCACCGGAAACGAGCCCGACTTACTGCCGGCAATGCGGACCAGACTCTGACACCGGTCATACAGGGACCTGACAGCCCGTATCAAAGGGCCCGGTACCCCATACTCCCGGAGAACCCCCCACAGGGCTCCCCGAGGGACACGGTCGAACGCCTTCTCCAAGTCCACAAAACACATGTAGACTGGTTGGGCGAACTCCCATGCACCCTCCAGGACCCTGCTGAGGGTGTAGAGCTGGTCCAGTGTTCCACGACCAGGACGAAAACCACACTGCTCTTCCTGAATCCGAGGTTCGACTATCCGACGGACCCTCCTCTCCAGGACCCCTGAATAGACCTTGCCAGGGAGGCTTAAGAGTGTGACCCCTCTATAATTGGAGCACACCCTCCGGTCCCCCTTTTTGAACAGGGGGACCACCACCCCAGTCTGCCAATCCAGGGGAACTGCCCCCGATGTCCATGCGATATTGCAGAGTCGCGTCAACCAACACAACCCTACAACATCCAGAGCCTTAAGGAACTCCGGGCGGATCTCATCCACCCCCGGGGCCTTGCCACCGAGGAGCTTTTTAACCACCTCGGCGACCTCGCCCCCAGAGATTGGAGAGCCCAACCCAGAGTCCCCAGGCTCCGCTTCCTCAGTGGAAGGCATGTTGGTGGGATTGAGGAGGTCTTCGAAGTACTCTGCCCACCGGCCCACAACGTCCCGAGTAGAGGTCAGCAGCACACCATCCCCACTATAAACAGTGTTGGTGCTGCACCGCTTCCCCCCCCTGAGACGCCGGATGGTGGACCAGAATCGCCTCGAAGCCGTGCGGAAGTCTTTCTCCGACAGATAATCTGTGAAAAAAATCTATCTCCTCCAACTTCTCCCTGAACTACTATTGCTAGGTTTCAGACATGTGACCCGGATGACGTGCAAAATTCAGATGGAGGTCCGCAAGTGGATTTCTCTGGATCAAATCAAAGCAAAATGGATCACAGCAGTAGGCAAACGCCCTAAATAGGCTGGAAATGACGAGGTATCTCAAAAAAATACTCTGATATTTAGGATATGATCAGTATTGTCTCAGGAAAAAAAGACTTGTTATATAATCTTGAGGATTTCCCCAGTGTGGAGGTGATCCACGTAACTAACTATCTGTTGCTGCAGAGTTCATAATATATGACGAGCCACATGACAGTTTTCAAAAGCCTGAAGGCCAGCTCGTACAGCCGTTGTTCTGCTTCTGTTAGCCTAGCACCTTGATTTAGAATGTCCGAGCTGACCTCCGGTTTCTTGTTCATATCAAACCTAAATCTAGTCAGGTCCTGCTTGATGTCATTTTTCATTGCAATGAAGTTGTTGTGCATTTTTTAATATTGCTGCATAGATTCTGGATAACCTTAGCAGTCGTTAGCTTGCTCTCCTCACTAGGGTCCGTGGCCTGCATCATGCTAGCTTTGTTCAGTCCTTGCCTGGCAATGACGCATAATATATAATTTTGAAGAAGAACTGAATCTATTTATCACGTTTAGTGCAGTTTTCCTTGTCACTGATCATTATTAAGATTAAGGATTTAACCCGCCATCTTGGATACGCTCCTGGAAGTCCTGACACATTTGTGTTTTTGTGTGTGCTCCGGTGGCCAAGTGATGACATTTCATTGCCAATTTCACTTGGCAATGACAATAAGTCTAAGTGTAAGGATGAACGTACTGGGAACCAGTCATCCATCCTTTCACTAGTGGACACTGAGAGAACCACCAGTGTCCACTAGAGAAGATACTGAGGGCAGTATCTTAGTCCTTCATCAAAAATGAAGGGCTAAGATCTAATGAGGTTTAGTCAAGTTTGATAGATGTGGGGAGGATCTCAGAGTCTTTACTGGGCCAACCTCTTTAGCTGGTTTTGGTGGTTGGGGTGCCTGTATAAATATTAGTGCTAAGCAGTTAGAAACTACTGTATATGCCCCAATAAAACCATTGTCTCTGATTTAAAAGTTGGAGTGCTCTTGACCTGAGATTGTGGCTTAATATCTTTCCCTCTCTTGTCATAAGAGAATGGTTTAGATTTACTCATATAAACATTTTTGTGAGTAAAAGCAAATTCTTCTGCCATCACAGCTGCCTCTTGTGAAGTGGTAACCTTTTGCTCATTCAGTTACAATCTCAACTGTACAATCTAGAAGGCAATTTTTTTTACTATTCCAACAATACCAACTCCCATAGTGAATAGCTCTGATCTGTTAGCTCTTTATCAATACGAACTGACACAATCAAAATATCCAGTCCATTTAGAAAATACTGACTACACTGATCAATTATGTTAAAAAAAAAATTCTATAGGATACTAATAATTTTGTACATTGCCCCTTTTCCACTGGCTCTACTTCAGCAACCCGGCTCGGCTCTATTTCGGAGTGTTTTTAACTTTTCAATACGTTTAATTATGATTCATCTGATCAAGTTATATTGAGAACAAATAAAGCTGTATTCCTTCTATTCTGACTGGTTCTAGTTTTTGTCCACTACCAGGACAAAAACCACACTACTCTTCCTGAATCTGAGGTTCGACTATCCAATGGAGTTAAGGCTTAAGAGTGTGACCCCCCTATAATTGGAGAGCACCCTCCGGTCCCCCTTTTTCAACAGGGGTACCACCACCCCAGTCTGCCAATCCAGGGAAACTGCCCCCGATGTCCATGCAATATTGCAAAGTCGGGTCAGCCAACACAACCCTACAACATCCAGAGCCGTAAGGGACTCCGGGCTAATCTCATCCCACCCCTGGGGCACTGCCACTGAGGAGCTATATATATATGCAGTATATATATCTATAAACACATTACAAATATACTTAAAGCAGGGTCTAGCTGCAGTCAACTACAACACACAACCATGTAAAACTCATTAACCTACTTAACCGCTAAGTCAGGATGTCATACAGCTGTTAATAGCAAAGTGTATGACGATCTACATTATGATTCTATGTTCCTGATTAAATAATATATGATAATGACAGTGTATACTTGTCTGATAAATATAGCTGTCACTTCATGCTAAGCATATGACGATCTGACAGCGTATGATGATCTTACACAACACCGGCCCAGCTGGCCCTACTCCGAAGCAGGAACCTAAAAAGCAGGGCCAACCTCGAACAAAAACGGGCACATTAACATGTGCCCCTTTTCCACCGTTTTTTTATAACCAAGAGCAATAATAATGTTACCTTATAACATTCATAGTATTTCTATTGCAACTTGTTCCAACCATCTGATTTCAAAGCCAAGCTGTGATCTTTTATTGGTTTACATTTGAGATAGAACCTGTGATTTCAAGGCTTCATGAGCAAAGAAAAAATAAATGGTTAAGCTAATATTGACTATGCATTAACCAGCTTTACTAGCTGTGAGTTTGTATTGAGAAATCTAAGCTTGTCACAAGTATTGTTTTGGCTAATTATATTTGGTAATCATGTCTTCACAAATTCAGAATGTTTTGTCCCACTGCAGATCCTGGAGGCTGATGCTGACAACTCAGGGCAGACACACAGTCAAGATTTTCTACAGCCCTTCATTGTTGCCAAGATGGCTGTTCTGCCAGATATCTTCATGCTTGCCGATGAAAAGAAATACAATGGCTATTATAACAGGCCTCTTCCTATCCTTCAACAGTTCCGTTGCTTTGTTCTGGCAGATCTAAAAGATCTAGAATCTGTAAGTATCCCTTGTGTGTTTTAAAAGACATGAGACTTTTAAAACATGCCTCTTTTCAAAACATAATAAAGTTCGTAATATTGTATCAATACAAAACTCAACATGATGCAATTGCTTTCACTACTGTATTGTGTTCTTCCTGTATGGACTTTGTTTACAAAAGTAGGTGTAAACATAGCTTTTATGCTTTATGATTCTCTGAATTAGAGGACGTTTGTTGCCAGTCCATTTTCTGACACATTCATGGTGAATGTCAGTGAAGTCACAAGCCAAGCTCAGGAGGACCCAGAGATGTTGTGGGTGGTTGGTCCAGTGCTGGCTGTCATTATCATTATTATCACAGTGATTGCTATTTTACTCTTTAAAAGGTGAGTGTACTTTCAAGATTTTAACAAATCACTTGTAAATAAATCACTGAGCCAAGATATCAGTTTTCTCCTATTGCATCTACTCCTACAGACACTTTATAACCACATTTGATGGTGAATTGTTTCAGTCGCCAAACTTCTTGAGGCAATATTAGAATTTTTCCTGCAATGAAAAGTTGTTTGGACCATGTCTTATTTGGTTTATATGACGAATAACCGCATGATCTATTGTTGGTTGTGCCCCCGATTTTTAGTCTGTAAATACGCAACATACATCTAACTTCATGCAGAATATGGAACTAAGTGCAAAAGAACCTTCTGCAGAACAATTTTAAAAATTGACACCAAATAAAACAGAGAGAAATTCCAGCTATCACTTACTTATTTTCCAAGCAGCTTTGTATTCTCAGGTACACTATGTTTTTATATGAGCAATGATGTATGAATTTATTAGAATAACCCACAACTGTTTAATTCATCACCTTCCCTAATTCTGGTCCTCATGCTTGCCCCTTCTCCTAAATAACCTATGCCTTGCCCTACTGGTAAAGGTATAGTTGTCATGTTGGGTTCTAGTCATTTTACCCACATACAGAACACAATCAGGAGAACAGATAATCAGATAGTTTTTTAAATAATGAAAAGTGAGATTGTGTGGTTCTTGTCCTATGGAAGGAAGCCGGGGTCATCTGTAGTCTGGAGAACAGTGTGAGAGAGATGGTGACTTTAATGTTTGTTGGAAAGTGGAGCTTCAGAGAAAGAATGGATTGATCTTACTTGAAAAGATGGGCATCACGAGGGGGAAAATCCAGAAAGCCAGGAACTCAGGCTTCACAGGGGTTAAGTCCAAGGCATCACAAGGAAACACCTGAGGAACAGGCAACAGGAATATATTACTAGATGTAATCTCAGAAAAATACAGAGCGCAAGCTCAGAGGGGCGCAGAGTACCATAACTGCCAAACACTCAGGCATCAAAGTGCTGACAGCCTGCTCCTCATATACTCCTGGATGATTCGGTGATAGATCACAGGTGAGGAAGACACCAGTCAGCTGGCACACCCTCCAAGGTGGTGCAGTCTCCAGGCACCATCTAGTGAATGAACAGGGAAGCAGCAGGCAACAGAAAACCCCCAAACAAGAGCCAAAAACTCTGGTTCCCAACAATAGTAACCCTACTGGGGGACTCAATTCAAGAATAACCAAATATCTCCTTGATTTTAGTCTTTCATTCAGTCCGAAATTAGGTATTCTAATTAGGTTAAATTCACACATTGAAATACTTTTGTGTTAAACTACACTAACATGACGCGCATTTGGTTCCTAACACTGTTCTTTGTTACAGTTATCACAAAAATGTAGAGATGTTTTGAGCTGGGACAAAGACATTTAATCCTTAATGCTGTTGCCTCTTGTGGTTTGCACAAACTGATGCTTTTCTGAAATCTATTTTCCTTTCCACACAACGTTTTAAAAAATTGACAGAACTTGGCTGTTGGAAACTATGGTTAACAGTTTCTGGTTACTTTTTAATATTGTCTATTAACAATATTTTTCTTTTCTGTTTCAATGTCTGTTGTCTGTGGATGCAGTAAACAGGAAAGGTTAGTGTCTTTTTTAAAAAATCTCAGTGTCATACTTCCTCGTGTCTCTTTTTGGTCTCAGTATTTCATTAATCTCCTTGTAACATCATTTATAGTACCTTAAGCCAGCAGTGTTGTATAGTAACGAAGTAAAAATACTTCACTACTTTACTTAAGTATATTTTGGAGTACTTCATACTTTCCTCGAGTATGAAAATTTTTGATGACTTTCACTTTTACTTCACTATATTTCCGAACTTAATTGCGTACTTTTACTCCGATACATTTTCAATGTGTGGTTTAGTTACTCGTTACAAAAAAGCGAGAGAGAGAAACAAAGTGTTTTGACCCCACCTACTGATTAGCAAGTAGCAAGTAGGCTACCGAACAAAGTCCGTAGCCTACTTGCCTGGGCTTGTTCATCACCACCAATAGGATACACCTGTTTCGCTTCTCCCATTAAACACAAAGCAAGTCTCGCAATCAGCAGCAGCCACATGGAGGAGGAGACGCAACGACTGCAACTACGTCGGACACGGCTCCAGGGGAACCACCAGCTGGTGATGAGAGCCCATGGCCTTATTTAAACACAATATACTCTTTCGTGGGTGTTAAAAATTCGTCGTACCGCATGCAGTGTATGTTATTCCTGCCCGAAGATGTGGAAATTCTATCTTACAAAAACTCCCCGTCCAACTTGAAGAAACACATCGAGGTAACGTCTTATGAAATGGTTATAATCCTCCTGTTTCAGTAACTATAGCTTGGTCACTAGACACTACTGTATTGTGAAACGTTGACCATAAATGAACTTTGTTTGGCATTGTTTCAGTTCCACACGTGGTGTATTTAGCTTAGGCCTAATGTTGACTGTAGGCTACCAAGACTCCTCTGTTCAAGGGGGGACAGAAGCCATAGTGATAGCAATTTAGACTAAATTTAACGAATATAGGAAAGGCATGCAAGTTCAAAACCAGGTTTACAAAAAAGGTCTCCCTCTTCAGATGCCAATAAGCTGCATTTCCCTCTCAATTCTTTTTTTCTTTTGCATAATGACCAGTTGTGTGCACCACCTACTGACTGTAGCATTGACTGATTCACTGATTTGTGAAGTAGAGTAATCGTAACTGCTCTTTTTCTTCATGTTGGCTGCATTTTCTGTACTATTTATTTTTCTCATTTTCAGCACTGACCTTACTTGAAGGGAAAACTTAAGGCTTACAAAAACTTTGTATTTTCTGTCCGGGAGGGTTTACTAAGAAGCTGGTTCAGTTGTAAAGCAGGTTAAGTTAACCTTGTGCTATAGGTAAAGCACCTAATTTTCTTAACTAAATGATGCCTGCAGGTATATCTATTAGCAGGTTTAATTTTGCCTGCACTTGGTTGTGTACAGTATTTTAAGTGTATTTGACAAGTTTACCAAAATATAAAAAATGTCATTCAAATTGCATTTGCTTTGTTTTACTTTTTACTTGTACTTTTCATTACATTACTTGAGTACATCCATTTTTACAGTAATTTCCATACTTAAGTACAAGAAGTTTCAGATACTTTAAGACTTTAGCTCAACTAACATTTCAGTCAGTGACTTGGACTTTTACCAAAGTCGTATTTTGGAGAGGTACCTATACTTTTAATTGACTCTGCGATTTCAGTACTTTATACAACACTGTAAGCCAGTATGTCATGGCCACTTAATCTAATTTCCTGGAATGTCCAGGAATTAGGCCATGTAATTAAGAGGAAGAAAATTTTGACTTTTTTGAATAAGCAAGAAGCTGATATTGTACTTCTCCAGGAGACTAGGTTGTGGATCATCTGAAACTAAAAAGAGACTGGGTGGGCAATGTTTATTTTTCTTCTCACTCGCTGAATAAAAAAGGTTCAGCCATCCTTATTAATAAGAAACTCCCTTTTACCCTCGTATGTGAGGAAAGAGATTCGGAAGGTAGATTCATTCTGTTTAAAGGTTCAATCTATAACACAGGTGTCAAACTCCAGTCCTCAAGGGCCGCTGTCCTGCAGTTTTTAGATGTGCCACAGGTACAAAACACTGGAATTAAATGGTTTAATTACCTCCTCCCTGTGTAGATCAGTTCTCCAGAGTCTTAATGACCTAATTATTCTATTCAGGTGTGGTGCAGCCGAGGCACATCTAAATGTTGCAGGACAGCGGCCCTTGAGGACTGGAGTTTGACACCCCTGATCTATAACCATACTCAATGTCTATGCCCCTAATAATGATTCACCTAACTTAATTTCGCAAGTAATTTTATTGTTTAATCAGTATTGTGATGGTCTTGGCTTCCTGGCTGGCGATTTCAATCGCATAATGGATGCTGGTTTGGACAAATCCTTCTTGGCACATGTGTCCAACCCCAGAGCCTCCTCTGCTCTTAAAGAATTATGTTCAGATATTCGGTTGGTCGATGTGTGGTGTCAGCTAAACCCCAAAGTAAAAGACTACTCTTTTTATTCACATCCTCATAACTCATATTCTAGACTTGATTATTATTTTATCCCAAAAACCTATCGACATACTGTTCTGTCTTGCTCCATGGGTTCAGTCACCCTTTCAGATCATGCCCCTATTTATTTACAATTTGAATCTACGTTTAATACTGTTAGGACTCCCGTTTGGAGACTTAATACCTCGTTCTTGAATAGCAACCCTTTTTGTACCTTTGTTAGGTATAATCTTTTACAATACTGGTCTGATAATGAATCTTCTCCAGTTTCTTCTGCCATGATTTGGGATGCAGCCAAGGCCACTTTACGAGGGCAGCTCATTTTCTATAGCTCTTTTCAGAAAAGAGTTTTGGAGGAAAACAGAAAAAAAACTAGAGAATGAGGTGTCTAGGTTGGAGCATATGCATAAACAGTTTCCTACTTCAAGGAATTTCAAGGCATTAGTTGCTTAGATTGCACATCCTATAGACCAGGGGTCTCAAACTCCAGGCTGCAGTCCTGCAGTTTTTAGATGTGCCACAGGTACAAAACACTGGAATGAAATGACTTAATGACCTCCTCCCTGTGTAGATCAGTTTTCCAGAGCCTTAATGACCTAATTATTCTGTTCAGGTGTGGTGCAGCAAAGGCACATCTAAAAGTTGCAGGACTGCGGCCCTTGAGGACTGGAGTTTGAGACCCCTGCTATGGACCTATCAGTCTCCTCATTGTTGACTACAAAATTGTTGCGAAGGTGCTGGCGCGGAGACTAGAAAAATTTCTTCCGAACATAATAAACCCCTACCAGACAGGTTTTGTGAAATCTAGATATGGAACAGACAAAGTGCGTCATGCACTAAACGTCATTCATTATCTTAATCATCATAAAGACCCTGCTCTGATAATTTCTCTCGATGCAGAAAAGGCCTTCTATCGGGTAGAATGGACCTTTTTATTCTTAGTTCTACATAAATTTGGGATGGGCCCTAATTTTATTAACATGATTAAAGCCTTCTATTCCAATCCAGTAGCCATGGTAAATACTAATGGTTTGCTGTCAGATGGTTTTTCTGTTCAGGGGGGTAATAGACAGGGATGCCCCTTGTCACCTTTGCTGGTCACGTTGTTCATTGAACCTTTAGCTGAGACTATTAGACATATCTGGAATTAGGATAGGTGAAGATCATCATGTGATCTCTCTTTTTGTGGATGATGTTCTTTTATACTTGAAAAAACCAGTACAGTCTCGGTTGTACTTAGTTCCATAGATAAATTTGGTGCTCTTTCAGGTTATAAGATTAATTTAGGCAAGTCTGTTGCTTCTCCTTTCAATATCCCTCAAGATATGGTGCTACAGCCTATTTTTGACACATCTAAAAAAGGTTTCAAGTACTTGGGCATCTTTATTTCCCCTGATTTGAAAGAACTATTCTCATCAAACTGCTCCCCCCTAGTTCAGAACATTAAGAACGATCTCTTGAAATGGTCCACTTTACCTATATCACTTCTCGGTAGGGTTAATACAATAAAAATGAATATACTCCCTCCCTTAAATTACTTGTTTCAAAACCTTCCTTGCTACTTGTCCTTTACATTCTTTAAATCTTTTAACTCTCATATTTCCCATTTTATTTGGAACAATAAGCATCAACGAATTAGGTTATCCACCCTTACTAAACCCAAGTAGTTGGGAGGTTTGTCTTCTATCCAACATGCAACTCTATTACTGGTCTGCCCAGCTTAAAATTATGTCAGACTGGTTTTCTAGTAGAAACAACTGTTTATGGCTTGGCCTTGAATCTTTATCATGTTGTCCTAGAAAATTAAAGTCTCTCCCTTTTATCAATAACTTAGATTAGTTGGATTTGTTGAAGGAAAACATGGTAGTTTATAGTACTTTCTTAAGTGGGAAGACATAAGGAAATACTTAAATATCCCTCCCTTTATCTCAATTTGATCTCTTCTGACTTTAAACCCGGATTTACCAACTTCTATTAGATGTATTGACATATTGAAGTGGTCCTGTTCTGGTCTGACTGATTTCTCTGGGCTGTTAATTTCTGGTTCCATTAAAACATTTAATCAAATCAGGGACAATAGCAAAATTCCTCAAGAAGATTGTTATAAATACCTTCAAATTCAGCATTTTATGGAGTCATTGTTCAGGTCCAATGTATTCCGTAGGGAACTGACGGATTTAGAAAATACCCTGGTTTCAACCAAATCTCCCAAAGGTTTGATCTCCAAGTTTTATGCATATTTACTCGGTTCTGAACCATCAAGCTTTGACTCTGTCAAGCGGTTGTGGGAGCGTGATCTGGAGGTGAAATTTAGTCCTTTAGATTGGCTCAAGATTTTCAATGGAACCTTTCCTCAATTCACTTAATTTATATGAACAAAATTTCAAACTTTTCTATAGATCTTACAATACCCCTGTGCATCTCCAGAGAATGTTCCCCAAGCATTCCAATCTTTGCTGTAAATGTTTGAGGCATAGAGGTACTTTTTTCCATTCATCCCCTATGTTTTATCTTCTAAATGTTACCCCTAACCATTTGGATGTGCATTCTAAATCTTTGTTTACAATTCTTTGATTTCTTGCTAAGAAGTGTATTTTGCTACGATGGATTTCGCCATATGTCCCTACAGTAAATATGTGGATTACACAGATATCTGTCATCATACCTTTGGAAAAACTGACTCATGAACTTAACCACAAATCAGACACATTTTTGAAACTTTGGGGTCCTCTTGGGTCTTTTCTACTTATTTATTTTACTGCTCTATTTATTCTGCTTGTTTTTATTTATTTATTTATTTTTTCTTTTCTCCTAATGGTTGTGAAGTGACTTGGTCTGGAGGAAGAAACTAACGCCTCATTTCTTAATCATGTGGGGTATTTTGTTATAGTGGTTTTGTTTTTTGTTTCTTTTCTGTGTGTATGTGTGTGGCAGCATGGGTTTCTCTTTGTTTCTCTGTATTGTAACTGATCTAAAATTAATAAAAATAATAATAATAAAAAGTTTATTGGAATTTGTTAAAACATACTTTCAGGAGAAATTGAGAACATTTTGACTGAAATCTGACACATTGTAATACTACGTAAGCTACTTCTATTTACTTACTCATGCCAGCAGTGAAATCAAAATCAAAATGAATTTATTCATTCCAAAGGGACATAAAACAAACTCAGAGATCCATGCCTTGCTTTGGCCGTCCCCTTGCTGGAAATCCTAATAACACCCACCTCTCTAAAGGGCTTCAGGGAGCGCAACTGCTATCTGCTGTAGGAAGCACAACTAGTTCAACATAACTTTGTAGGTTCTGTTTGAAATTTTCAGTATTAGGATTGACTTATTACTTGTCACCATGGTACAATATTGCTGGAACATTAACAGGCTCTGGAGTGGGTTCTCATTTTCATACAAGTCATGTATATCTGTTCTCCAGGAAACACACATCTTCAGCCAAGGATGAACACATATTAGAGAGAAAAGATTCCCTCATGACCTGCATCACTGAGCCTGTGGAGATGAGAAGACTAAAATGCCAGACATTAGGTATGGACATATACACATACATTTTCTCAAATTATCTTGAATCTTATAATTTTGTGCAAAGTTTGTGACACAAAATAAAAATACATAAAAGTGGAAATATCCCAGAAAAAGAAAAACATTTTATTTACACTGTTTTTATAGATTAAATGCTGCAGTTTTTCCTCAAGAGACTGACATTTAACATCTCAATGTTAAAGCTTTCTAACATTTAGAAATTTTGCAAATGAAACTGAATAGTAATATACGTTGTCTAAAAAGACACATGACCTCATTTAGTGCTGTCTTTTATTAAATCAGATTAAACATTTCTGGCTTTATTTGGTTAGGATTAGAATTATTTCTATTTGCCCAATGCAAAAATGATCACAGATGATACAGTGGTACATTAATCCTAAAATCATTCTGCCTTTAAACAACTTGGGAAAGCCCATGTCATGGCATGACATTGTAAGTTTCTAATAGTTTAATTCAAAACACAAATACCTACTGACATATTGGCAACTCCTCAAACAATTCATTGTGTGACATAATTATAAAATAAATTAAATGGGGCCTGCGACAGACTGGCGACCTGTCCAGGATGTGCCCTGCCTCTCGCCTGGAACGTTAGCTGGAGATAGGCACCAGCACCTCCCGACCCCACTACAGACAAGGGTGTAAGAAAATGGATGGATGGATGGATGGATTAAATGGGGCCCGATATCTTGAAGAGAAATGTGGACCTCCACAGTTGTGTTCATTCTTCAGAACAATCTCTAGATAAGTTTAAGTGCCACATTTGTTGGTTCAAATAATTATATGAAAGTATAAAATGCACAAATCAGTATCAAAAGTACTTTCATAATCCCCAAGAGGAAATTGCTTATTTGTTGAAGGTACTCCATATAAAGTGTTGAATGTTAGCAAATACAAATATCAAAAGTAATATAACATTTATAGAAAATAAACATACACTATGTATGTTTTTTAATATTGTGTTACATTCATTGTGTGAAAAGTAATTCATAGTAAGTAATTTATACTCAAAATATAAAATACGTCAAATAAACACAAGTATGCACTTGGAAATATGAGAATTTGTAAATTCTCATATTTACAAATTCATTCATAGAACTTAGTAGCTTAAACTTAGATTCTCAGCATTGAGCATTGCACAGGCTTTACAATCCCCAAATGATCCTTTCTGGGTTTGCATGTGAACATTGGAAACTGAAGATTTAGAGGTAAACACATAACAATCTGTAACAAATACAGTAATGCAAACCAAGCCTCAGTCTCTCTTTGCTGTATCGTTCCATTTTACCCTGCCATCTTTTGGCACCTGGTTCCTGTGTTTTCGTTATCCTCTTTATCCCTGTGTTTTCCATTGCTTTTGCAAGTTTGTTTTATTTTTGGGACACTTTATTAAAACAATTTTCATCATATTCATCCAGACTCTGGCTTGCACTTTGGTCCATCTTCCAGTCACACACAGTCATGTCATATGTATATGTATCGTGTCATATTTAATAATTGTGGCATAATTATATTCCACACTGCCACATAATTTATTGACTTGATTGAACAATGGTTTTACAAGCAAAGTACATCTTACCTTACCATTTCATTGTCGTTGTTTGACGTTATTAAATGCAAGCTTCTTTGTGTGAAAAAGTTGCCAGATTTTACATAGCTGTGTCTGTTTCCAGAGCTATCCTCTTTTTGAACGTAGCCTTCTGTTGTTGTACAGGCATTCCCACCCCTGCTCTTAACCACCTTCTCTTTGGAGAGAATTAATACCTGAACCAGCTGTATACCCCCCTGGCGCTAGTCTGCAGGGTATAACCCATTGCAGAATTCATAGCTGGATTATTGGAGAAGATTCGCCTGGATTCTAACAGCCTACGTCTGAATGTCTCACCCTGCTTCATTCCATGGAATGTTAAAAAAATCAGCAGCTTGAGTTGAATAGTTCCCCAAAAACACGTTCATTGAACGGCTGCTCTTCTCATTTCACAACTGGCCCTTAGAACAGATCCAAGTTTAGTTTAGTGACTTTGACAATTCCCAGTGGTGTTGTTTTTATTTTACAATGTGTGGGCTAAAAGCAACCTATAAAAACCTCTTACTTTCTAGAATCATGCACCATAGCTATTTTACAACTATCAAAGAACATTACAGTGACACATTAATTGAATGTCCACAAGTTCTTAATAATTTTGTATGCTTCTTAGTAAAATGCTTTGCAGGATTCACTAACAGCTTAATTCAGCAGCAACAATCAGGTGCTAACATTAAATCAAAGGAATATATGGTAAAATTAATTTTAATTTAACACAACTTTCCTAAGGTGTGTTAGGAAAAGATGGAGGCTTTGGCAGATGGAAGATTGTTTGCATACCTTGAGTCGATCTATTGGATAAGGGTTAGCGTTAGGGTAAATGTTAGGGTTATGTTCCTCTACATTCATTTCCTGTGATGAGGTGGCACCGTGAACACCGGTGTAATTCGTGCACCCTTGTGCAGAATGTGCATAAAACAGTCCCATTTCTTTCTCCCACCTCAACCTCTGCACGCATTAGCTGCTGTGTTCATTAGCTTCCTCCTTCTCTCATGTTCTCCTACCTTCTTCTTTCCATCATTCCATTGTCTTGTGTTTTTTCCCACTCTGTTGAATTCACTTGTCCCTCATTAACCTAACTACTTTCATAGATATGAGATTCAATACAGTCTTTAAACTAATAGAATAATTGATCAAACATGAATACACTTATGTAAATACACAAGTCACCTCCAGAAAAGCTTCGGCTTTCTGCGTTTTCCATTATGTCTTACATTAATAACAACAGTAGTTGCTCCCCGCATGCATATAATCACTTGGATGAAAAAAATGACAAAAACAATAATACAAGTGTTGGAGTTCATTAATTTTTGTCTCTGTGCACCACCCAGGTCTGTTAACCAGTTTCAGGACCCGACCAGAACCCCACAGTGTAAATTACCTTGAGAAATAATGAGATTTGGTTATATAAAAACAGACTTTAATGCTGAAAAATGATCAAATGTTACAAGCCATACATGTCAAACAAATGGAATGGATACAGAGTTACAATCACCATCCAGCACTGGGCCACATTAGCACACCTTATGGATAGAACCAAGTGAGGCAAAGATTGTAGCGTGAGTTTAGCTTTCTTTTATTCTTTGAAATCTGTACCCTCCCTAAAGGGTAGTCTAATCAGTTTCAGTCTGTTTATGTATGACTAGCAGCAGTCACACATAAACATGATTATGTAAGCTGCAACATGTGCGTGTTAGCAGATAAAAAAGGCTAAAAGAGATAGAGGAAAAGACAGAAGCCATAATACAAGTTTCTCACTTATGTTGATATACATAAGACCAACCTCGTAAATATTTTAGAAATATTAAAGGACCTTAAGTTCATGGTTTTTAACCAGGGCCTACATACGCTTTAGCAGCTGAACCAGCTGCTTAAGATTGTATGCAGCTTTAGCAGCTCTTCAGTCATGGTACAAAAAGTGGAAAATGTCCCAGTGTGATATTTCCACAAATACAATAGTAAGATGATGAAGTAATCCCTCTGTTTAAAGTTTTAAACCTTTTGGCTAAAGTTACTGTTCAAGAAAACGTTTTTGGTAGTTAACATATTAATTTCTACATTCACTCTCACTGTGAGACTATTAATCTCTGTCTTTTCAGGGATGAGGGACCTTCCTCCCATACCTGTTTGTGACTTGGCAGACCATATAGAGAGACAGAAGGCTAATGACAGTCTACTCTTTTCACAGGAATTCCAGGTACATTTCCATTACCTAAATGATGTTTTATACACACACATTGAGTATTTCTTTCCATCTTCACAAGGACTTTGTGAAGGTAGAAATTAAGGACTTCCATTAATTTTTTGTTCATTTCTATAGCCTATTCCTGACCATTATCCCTAACCTCAAAACAGTACATTGCCATCAACAGAGTCAAATGTATTACTTCTCATCCAACTCTATGGCTGCACTTCTTTGGAACAGACCATTTGTTCAGTCTGTTGTTGATTTCGTTTAATTTGACAATGATAGCGCTTCAGTCAGAAAGCATATAGGACATCAGAGGACTTTAAACTGCTTACTGTAGGAGGCACTACAGTACAGGCTGAATTGGCAGAGCAGGGGCTTCAACATAAGAGCATGAATATAAAAATTTAACTACTTGAGGAATTGTTAATCAATACACTGTAAAAAAAAATCCATAACATTTATGGTAAAATATTGTAAAATACCAACACTGTAACATCTAAAGTATTATATTACTGTACACTGTAAAAAAATTGCAAATATTGTGAGGATTTGGGTTTTCTGTGTGTTTATTTAGTTCCTGTGTCATCTTTATTGATGATGACCCGTTGATTGATCCCAGCTGTGTCCTGTTTCCCCTGATTTCCTTCCCTGTGTATTTATACCCACCAGTGTCTGTATTTCCCTGTCGGGTCCTTCTAGAATGCCTATTGTCTAATGTCTGTCTCATGTCAGTCATCAAATGCTTATACCAGTTACTACCAATGTTAGAGCTTTGCTTTTGCTCATGTGTGCTGCCTGGATTTTTGTGAATTGCTTCTTCATTAAATACCTTTATTTCATCATAACATGGGTCCAGCTGCGTTCCAACCTCATCTCTTCAAACACAATTCATGGTAAATATACAATTAAAAAAAACATTAAACTACCAACGGTTACAGACTGTAACATCCAAAGCATTATGTTACCTTACGTACACTGTAAAAAAATCTGTAAAATTTATGGTAAAAAGTTTTAAAATACTAACAATTACAGACTGTAAAATCTAAGATACCATATTACCGTAGAAAATAAATTGAAATACTATAACTCAAAAAACACAAATTTCACATAATTTTTAGTTATGAAATCTAGAAAACACTGAAATGTATTGTGAAAATTTTAGGAATGGTAAAATTCATAGAAAAATTCATAGAAAATAATGGTATTTTATGGTAATACCATAAAATTTTGTGGTATTACCATAAAATTAATGATACTAATCGGCCAAAATTAAAAGTTTTGCTGATAAATATATTTAACCATACTGGAAATGTGTTTTTTTCCCCATTTCTATTTATGAATTTTTACATGTAGCTGAATGCATCAGGCTAAACAGGTACAAGTTTTATTTACCAAAAATACAAAACAGCCCAATTCAAGTAATCAGTTTGATACAATATCTTACAACTAATCCCTATCCCAAACAGAAATAAGACAAGACAGAAACCCCCCCAAAAAACAACAAAAAAAACCCCAAAACAAAATGTACTTACTTATATTGCCTGCACCAGTCATTTTTACAAAGAATAGAATGCTGGTGTGATATTTTGGTTTCTTTTATCTTTTAAAAATAAACCTAATTTATAATGCCCTGTATATATCAAATTGAAATTGAAACACCACCATCTTTTATTAAATGAAAAGATTTAATAAAATCTTTATTAAATGCATCTTTTATTAAATGAAGCATTTGTGATTATATGTAATTTTGTGCAAACCATAGATTTGTCATGTAGGATAACTGCATGTTAGGCCGTCCCAGCAGTCCCAGAAAAGATGACTGATGGTTTTCTCATAGTTGTGAATAAATGAACCCAGTGGGTCTGCATTTGAGTGATATTTAAATATTTCACTATTAACAGGATAATGTCTATGTAGAATCTTTAGAGACACTTCTCAAATCTTATTAATTAGCAAGTATGTCTTCAGCAATAACCAAACATCTTTTCAGCAAATATAATTGAAGATATTGTCCCAAAAGGTAGGAGCTGGTTTGCTTATATAATCTCATATTATTAGATCTCTTAATATATTTGTTATTAGTTTTTCTACTTAAAAATGGGTTAGTTACCAATAAATAATTGTTCTGTTAAGTAATCACTATGGTGTTGAACAGAGGATGACATTCACATTTCCAAATGTAGTATTTGTGTGGGGTAAAGTTATGTTTATGTATTATTTTATTTCTTATTATTTCCCCTGGAGATTCATTTTGTGAGATAATTATTAAGTTTTCAATAGGCTGGATATCTCTGAATTGGTTTGTTTGGTGATAAATTTAAAGTTAATAAATTGCTCTGTGGTCTGTTAAGGGTGCTGACATAATTTCCATTTTCAGTTGAGTAAGGGATTCTGAAATTTACCAAAAATCTATTCTAGACCATAATGGACCAGCTCTGTTTGTCCATTTAAAGTCTCTTCTACCTGGATTATTCACTCTCCAGATATCAACATTTATGAAATCAGATTTTAAAAAAGAGTTTCCTGTAATTTTTTCTGACCATCTATAAATTTTATTATTATCAATAGTACAATTAAAATCTCCCAGTAACAGAAAACTTTCAGCACAATGTTCATTTGAGTTTGATTGAGTAAGAATAAATTTCCCATTAAATTTGTGCTTGAATGGCCACTCAGCCACGGCTATTTCTGTGGGACATCCATAAGTCCTCACCCCACTGCAATTTCCAGAAGTTGTAATTTTCATTAGTAGAATGTGATTAATAAAGAATCAAGTAAAGGTCTGTATCAAGCTTTTGTATATAGAAAAACTGCCTTTTGTTTATTAATGCCTCTTAAGCCTCAAGCATTAACTGGATTAAACTTTAAAGTAGAAATGTTTAATGGGAGCAACAGGAAAAAGTCTGAACAGTGACTTTACTCCTCTTAAGTTAGATGAATCACAGATTTATTCTCCCTTTAAAAATGAGCGAGCAGTGAAAGATCTAATTCATACTATGAAATGTTTTGGATTTGGTCCACATTTTGTTGACTGGGTACAAACACTTTACTCCTCTCCACAGGCAGCAGTTAAAGTAAATGGCTATAGATCTGATAGCTTTCCACTAGAACGGGGGTTCAGACAGGGGTGCTCGCTCTGACCCCTTCTGTTTGCCATTAGTATTGAACCGTTGGCCCAAATCATTAGAGATGATGCTAATATTAAAGGGATAGAAAAAACAAGGAAGTACACAAAATTTAATTATATGTCGATGATGTATTATTGTATTTGACAGAAGCTAAATCAACAATCCCCTACCTAAAAAAGCTCATCTCACAATATGAATTTTACTCAAGCTCCAAGATAATTGTTGATAAAAACGGAGGCTATGCACAATTTCAGATATCACAAAATTACAGAGTGGATTCAAGTGGCCCAAGAATGATATCAGATATCTGGGTATTCATATACCTTCATCTCTATGTGACCTTTATGAGGCAAACTATAGTAAACTTCTACGAGCCATTAAAAATGATTTGGAACGATGGGCTACACTCCCTATTACTCTGATAGGCCGTGTTGAAAATATCCATATGAATGTTTCACCAAGACTACTCTATTTATTCCAGATGCTATTTGTGGAGATTCCCAAATCTACCTTTGATACCTTAGATAAAATGATATCTGATATAAAATGATATATTTGGAAAAAAAGGTGCCCTAGAATCAGACAATTATCTCAACCTATGCAAGTCCTTAAACTCCCAAACTTAAAATATTATTTCTGGGCTGCACAACTTAAACCATTATTAGTATGGCTACAGAATAGTACAGATACTCGACGGCTGGAAATAGAGGAAAGTATGTGCGCATTGCCACTGCAAACATTACCCTTTTTAGATGCTTCTGTAAAACAAATGACAATCTGGACAAAAACACCCTGAAAATCTGGAACAAAATACAATTGGGTTTTAAGTTATTAAAACAGATCTCACTTTTATCAGGCATAGGATTTATGAAGACTTTTTTACCAAACAAGTTAGATTCGGGGTTCAGAAACTGGTCTAAGTATGGATTATCTCATATCTATCAGTTAATTGAAGAGGGACATTTAAAAAACCTTTGAGCAGATGAAAAGTGAATTTGGTCTCCCTAAGACAGACTTCTATAGATATTTACAACTCAGAACCTTTATGACGACACATAGCAGTTGGATTAAACTTCATGAACCTACAATTATAGAAAGTTTTCTAATGGACATGCAAAGGGGAAAGGGAAACAATAACGTTATTAGTAAAGTATATGATCTGTTTCTGTCTATGAATATGCATGATTCCTCAAACATAAAGCAGAAATGGGAGACCGAATTGCAAGAGTCAAAAGAAAGGGACACATGGGATGAAATATGTACTGAAGCACAATTAGCCACAAATTCTAATACATGAAGGGAATTCAAATGGAAAGTAATAATCCGGTTTTTCAGAATGCCAGCAATAACTAGCAAAATTGGCCCAACACAACCCAGCTCATGCTGGAGAAACTGTGGGACACAGAACGCAAACCATACTCATGTTTTGGTCTTGTCCTAAACTAAGTGTATTTTCAGAGGAGATATATGAAGCTCTCTAGATAATTTTCAGAAGAGATCTTCCAAAAAAAAACCTTGTAGCAGCATTGGGAGAAATACCCGAAAGAATAGACAGGAAGGGTGATAGATATTTTCTAAATATATTGTTCACAGCAGTATTGAAATGCATAACTATCAGATAGCTGAAAGCAGGGCCTCCCATACGGATCCAAAAAGTCTGTGACATTTATTTGATGGAAGAAATCACATATTCCTTAAGACTTCAAAAAACAGTTTTTAATGTAAGGTGGAGCCTAGTCATGCCTTTATTAATTCAATGACACTCTTAGAGGATTGCCCCTTTTGCACTCATTGTGTACTCTTGGGTCAGTATAAAATACCATTGTGCTTAAGATTGTGTGGACTATCAGAGGGACTTAATTGTGTATGTTTTTTTTTTTTATTTTATCTCTCTTTTGTTATCACTCTGTCAACAATTGCGCTCCCTCCAGTGAAATACGCCATCTTTTCTTGCAAATCAACAGAAAGAAATTAAACTGATCTCTTGAGATTATCCATAGATTTTTCAAGGGAAGATCCTTGCTGGCTAATAGCCAGATTTAGTTCCTTCACGATGTTGTTTGCCATTTCTTACTCTGTTTTATCTTTTTTAATGTAGGCGTAAGAGGGGAGGGGAGGGTGGTTATCACTTTCTTGCCATCGATTAGTTGGCATTTCTACAAAACTCTAGGAGACATTAACAATGCTGTTTTTCCAAAACGTCTGGGAGAAAGTTCTGGTAAGCATCTACATCCTCCCTGGCATCTGAATCCCCCCCCCCCCCCCCCCCCCCCGCCCCCCACACACACTTCACCGCACAGTAGCTCAGTGTTTTGGAGAAAGATGGGGGGCTGGTGATGTCAGCACCCAAAATTATAACTTCCAATATCTCAAGGAAAACTGCACAAATGACGGTTTTAACGGCACAAACCTGCACTAATGGAGCACTAAAGAAGTAGCCCACTGTTTTGTTTTAGAGGAAGATAGAATTCATTTTAAAATCCTTTTGTTTGTTTTTAAGATTTTAAAAAATTTCTTGCCTCCCTTTATTTAACAGAGCTTCTCTACCTCTACATTCCCTCTCGGTCACTCAGGTTTTTTCACTGGCTGCTCCTGGTCATTCCTATCTGTAAGCAGAAGCTTAGAGGACAAAGGGCCTTCTCTATTTCTGGGTTGCAGCTTTGGAATGCTCTACCGTTTCACAGGCCCCCCACTGTCCATTTTCAAAACCCATCTGAAAACATGTTTTTACTCATTGGCCTTCAACCCAATTGAGACCTGATTTTACTACATTTTTAATTGATATTGATGTTGTCTGTCTTGCTGCATCTTTTAAAGCTTTCTATATCTTATTTATCTATTACTGATGTTCAACACTTTGTTTCAGCTGCGGCTGGTGTTAAAGTGTTTTATAAATAAAGTTGATGATGATGGTGATGTCAACATCCGAAATTATAAGTTATAATATCTCAAAATCGAAAGCTGCACTAAGGGTTTTTACGGCACAAACTAATGAAGTAGTCCACTTTGGCTTGTTCTGGAGCAAGGTGGGAGATGGTGACCTCTGGATGACCTATAAAATAATTTTTAACATCTCATAAACAAAAGCCGCACAAATGAAAATTTTAATGGCACAACCATCACAAACGGAACATTAACCACTCAGTCTATGTGCTGGAATTTTTTGCGTGGGTGGGGTGTCAGGTTCACTCAGCTCAGGTAAGCACCTTTCACATTTTTCTCTGATATCAGCTAACTTTAACTGATAAAGAAATGTTTCCCTGTAACTTCTGTGAGCCATGCTGTTAGATGCATTACATGCAGGAAGGAGACATTTTTGCTATGCTAATTTTTCCCAGACGCAACACTTTCATTAACATTTGTGAAAACAAAAGCAGAGCCTATGTATTTGAAAAATGAGCAGTTATTTAATATAGATATGATATAGATGCTTCCAATATTTTTTCAGGTCTACTTTAGACTTTAGAGTTATTGT
The DNA here is from genome assembly GCF_001444195.1 of Xiphophorus couchianus. Taxonomy (NCBI): domain Eukaryota; kingdom Metazoa; phylum Chordata; class Actinopteri; order Cyprinodontiformes; family Poeciliidae; genus Xiphophorus; species Xiphophorus couchianus. Next base: position 29,269,658 of record NC_040250.1, on the reverse strand, counting down.
TAATGGCAGAAGCATCTTTTTCAAGTTTGGTTCACTCATTGATTTCAATTACTTTGAGTGTGAAATGTTCATGCATTTAGTTAAAACTGTGAAGAACACCTTAGCTTTAGTACATTAGTAAATACAGTAAAATACTAGCAGCATACGGTTGCCAAGATTTTATTGTTACCATTGTGTTCAGTGAGTTACCATGCTAACTCACTGAACAAAGAATTATCTCCACTTACTTTACGGATTTGCAGAAGTGTCTCCATGACTGAGAATCGGAAAATAATTCACATCAGCTTGAGAGTTTTAATTTTTCATTAATCAATTTTATGAAGTGATTTAGATATTATACAGCAGTGTGATTTAAAACTGGACTAGTCATTATACACTGCACTGTGTAGTTCAGAAGGATTACAAAAAACCCAAACTTTTCACATTATTTAATAGGTCAAGAAATGAAAGATTGTGTTTTTTCTTTTATATAGACCAGATTTCTTTAACACAGGTCCCCAGGAGGGTCCAGCATATTTCAGGGTACATTCACACCAGCCCTGTTTAGTCCTTTTTAATCAGATTCTAATTTGTTTGTCTAGAGAAAGTCCAATTCATTTAGTAAGTGTGAATGCAAATTTTAAGTCTAATGGCTTTGAGATACCTAGAAACCTAGGTCTCGGTCCGGTTGAAGTCATACGGTTGGAAGGCAGTGTGAGTACAAGTGGATTGGAGACCGCTCCAGAAGCAGGAAGCTAATTACAGTGACATGCATTCTGATCAATATATTACCCTCTGAGGGACAATGACAACCGACAAGAGATGTTGTCAGTTGCCACAGCAACGGGTCTGCCTGCTGACACATAGAGCAAGGAAAAACAGTAAATGGTTTTACACCTGTTTATCAGCTTATTTTTCCTTTGCCGTGGCGCTCTGCAACTGCTGTAACTTTTTTTACGTTTAATAAATGACAAAAACTGAACTAATTGCCTTGTTTGTTTAAACATACATTCATGGCAGTCATCAAATAGAATGCCATATTTCATAAAAATATGATTCATGGTTTGTTACATTTTGACAAACTAATTTTAACAGCAGCAATTATGTAATGCTAAATTGTTGACCAGTATAAAAGAGCAATTTGTCCTCTCTTGCACCTTGATAGAAACCAAACTGTTTATAGATTTATATCAAGGGAGAATACTTATTATACATATCAAAACATCGGCTTTTTTTTTTTATTTAAGCCATATTTTACAGAAACCGTGTAAATATATAATTAAGTCTCTACGGTCATTTTGTGACAGATTCCTTTTCATCCCTCATTGGAGCAGTATGGTTTGGCGGACATGACTTGCTGCTTGGTAATGGCCCATGCAGGAGCATCTATAGCGTTAGCGACTAACAGGCGATGTCCAAACTAGTAATGTATATCAATGAAGAAATCCTACAACCACTAAAATCTGACACTGCTCCAGTTTTGTTTACATTTTGTGAAGAAAGAAGTTGCGCTGGTTTTCTTCAGAGGTTTTGTGTTGATTCCTTCAGTAGTTCTTGGTGCAGCGCCACCACAGGCGACAGGGGAAACAGGTTTTTCAGTTAGTTTGGTTCGTTTGACAGTGAGTGCAGTGTGATGGACCTTACCAGAGGGGCTGCTTTTCCATTGGCTGATGCCCATTTTACGTGGTCGCGTGCGTGGCCGTCTCACAAACACATGCTTCCCGTTAGCTAAGTACAGCATAATGGCAGAACTGATACAACTTCTACACCTTGAAGCTTGTCTGCTACACAGTCTTACGTTAGCTAAAGAGATCAATATGCAATGTGTCTGTATCTGACATGCACTAAAGATTTTATTTTAGCAGAAAAGGCTTTGGATTAAACTGTTACTCGTGTTAGCCACTCTAGCACCAAGTACAGCTAGTCAATCAACCATCGCTGTGTTCAGGGAAGCGCTGATTAATAATCGAGAAATAAATATCAAGCCTGGAAACTTGATATTGTAACGGACTGAATGTTATGTTTTTAACATAATCTTTGCTCATCTTGCGGGGAGCAGGCGGTTGCCACGGTAACAGGTGTGCTTAAATTACAAAGAGAGAGCGAGAGTAAAAAGATAGGAGTGGTTTTGAGTTGATCACCTGTTCGGGTTATTTTACCTTTGCTGTGGCGCATTACAGCCGCTGTACTGTAGTTTCTAAACGTTGGACTAATTACCTTGTTCGTTTGTGAGTTTACGTCATTCACAACAAACATCAAATAGAACAAATATATATATATTATAAAGTTAACTAATATTATTAAGGTATGTATAAAGAATTATTATAAATTAATAAAATTAATACTTAGACGACATGGAATATTTTAAATAGGAAAACTTCTAATAGTAACAATTACCCACAGTATTTTATAGATAATTACCAGAATATTACCACTATGAAGAATATTGTAAATAAATTCAATAGTTATTTTGTGAATATAGAACCACACTTACAAAAAATACCTGTGATAAAAACAGCAACTATTTTAATTATTTTGAGAGTAATGCAAGTTCAATGTGTTATTTGCTGACGACACAAATATTCTATTCTCTGGTGAAAATTTACACCAATGTATTTCCATAGTTGCCTCAGAAATCAGTAAACTAAAGAAATTGTTTGACAATAACAGGTTATCACTAAATTTAGACAAGACTAAAATCATGTTTTTTATAAACTATTACAAAAAAGCTCAAATTCAAGTTCAGACGGGGTGTGACGAAGGGTATATGTTGATACGTTTCTTGGTGTAATAATTGATGACAAAATTAGTTCTAAACCACATTTTAAACATTTACAGAATAAGCTATGTAGAAGCATATATTGATGTCTGGCTAAAGCTAGACATATTCTGAATAAGAAATCACTTCATATTCTATATAACTCTCTGATTTTGCATATATTTAACATATTGTTCAGAGGTGTGGGGAATTAATTACAAAGTTCTTTACAACCTCTGAGTATCCTACAGAAATGAGCCTTTAGAATAATGTCAGTTTTTATGAGCACACAAACTCATTATTGTTAAAATGTAGAATTCTTAAATTTGAAGATCTGGTGGAATTTAAAATTGGTCAAATTATGTTTATGGCATCAAAGAAACTATCATTTGAGCACATAGAAAACATGTTTTTTTAAGAGGAGGATTTAACTTAAGACGTTACTCAAACTTAAGGAATCGTAGTATATGCACAACATGAAAGAGCTTTTGTATGTCAATTCATGGTGTAATATGCAACAAGTTAAATGAGGAGTTAAAACAAAGTAAAAATTTAATACAATTTAAGAGGAAGTAAAAGGATGTCATTTTCACAAGATATAGAAATATGGGTGAGAGTTGGCACAAATTATCTAGACATGTTTACATGTGCAAGTCTTCCCCTTTCTGTGCTTCAGACTATTGATCCAGAACAGCAGCTCACCTGGGAGCATTCCAATCTTGAGATCAACAGATCTAAGAACCGCTATGCAAATGTTATTGCTTATGACCACTCCAGGGTCGTCCTCACACCGGTGAATGGTAAGCAACACTGTTTTAAATTTTAAAGTTTAAAGATATTAAAGTGTAAATATCTGCTTTCAACTGTACGATAGTGGTAGAAATTGAAATGAAGTCATTAAAAAAAGTCAAAAGAAAATTTTAAACTATTTTTGCTTCTTACAATGTGATCCTTCTTGTTTTCTCCTGCAGGAGTTCCAGGAAGCAACTACATTAATGCCAACTATATAGATGGCTATAGGAAACAGAATGCTTATATCGCCACACAAGGGCCACTGCCAGAGACAATTTGTGATTTCTGGAGGATGGTATGGGAGCAGAGGAGCTGCACAATTGTTATGATGACCCGTTTGAAGGAGAAGTCAAGGGTGAGCTTCTTGTGTTTTGATTTTAAGCAGAACAGTAATGAACTACATGTAGTTCTTTGGCTTTTAAAACCCAAAGTACAGCATGTTCTTTGAGTTTTTTCTTCTAGTGTGTATTTTTTCCTCTTGTGTTCAGCATGTCCTCAGTTATCTACAGAAATACTATGTGCATTCAGTGCTTTTCGCATGAATAAGCAGAACACATACAAGGGTTATTAAATAGCCTTTATTAAATTTCAACAATATTTCTCATTGTATAATGTGTTTTGTTCAAAGCTCCAGACTCTGGTCAGAATTAAGCATTGGGGCTTGTAATGACATTTTGCTGTAGTGAAAGGGGAGAAAATGCAGGGTACATTGTAGTGGTACACCAAAGACTACAATCACTTGCAGAGAGGTTTGAAATGAAGACTAACTTGGCAAAAATATATCTGCTACTTTAGGACAACTATACTCAGTTCTCCACAGAACTGGCCTTCTTGTTGTCTGTGGTCACGCTCATGACCAACAGATCTTTTTACCCACACATCCCTAGAGATTTAGAAGTATTAAATTTAAAATGTATAGAACGAGGAAAGCTATTATCCAAATGATCCTTTTAAGACCTGAGACTCGGGCTACTTCTTTCTGCATAGCTATCTTCTGCCTTTCCAGGTGGCACACACCATTTCTTCAGACAACCTCTGAACGACAGTGCATGTATGAATTGATCTAAAGAGGAAAATGAGACAACGAATTGGAGAAATATATCTTAATACACCCATCCTTAAGTGTGTGGAGAATTTCCTCCATGCTTCTTCTGTGAAGTTTGCAACTGTTTGCTTGTTATTTTCTTCTTGTGTTCAGCATGTCATCCATTATCCACAGGAAAACTATGTGCATTCAATGCTTTTTGCCTGAATGAGTAGTTAAACCTAAAGTATGTATCCATCTTTCATTTTTCACTGATTTCTTTGGTTTTACAACTTAGAATTTCTCCGTCAGAAAGGAATGGTCTAGACTGTTGCCTATATCTGTTTTTCTTGGTGGATATGAGTTATTGGAACAATTCAGTGCTTGCTATTTCAAATTCTGACTCACTATTTTGCAGGCAGGGGAAGGAAGGAGCTCTGACACATCCATTAGAAGGAAGCAAACGCACCCAGTATAACACTTGCATTCTATTTGTTGAGAGGTTGCCAGGCGACTGTACTTTTCTGTTCCAAGCACCAGCAGAATTAGCAAGATTCTCAATGGCAGAGACTTTTGCAAGTGGAGATTTGATTCAAGCAGACAAGGTTTGAGAAAGCACCGTGAATATTTGAAAGAGAGCAGAAGTTTTGAGTACAAACATTGCAAATTTTGAGAAAAAAGACCTGAAGTCCTGCTTCCAAACTAAAAATGTAAGAACAAGTATTTTTGCGAATAAGAGACATGAAATTCTGCTTTCAGACTGAAAATGTGTGCTCTCAAATTATGGCAGAAAAATTCCCCCATATTTTGTTAGCTCCAATCCTCGTCTCCTCAGTTAGGTATTTACAATTATTGTTCATTCTTTGCTGGTGATTGTCAAATATTATTGATCTTTGTGTTAATATGAACAGAGAGTTCCTCTTTCAACTCATGAAGAGCTGTCGTCAGGGATTTTAATGTTGCTTACTTAGCAACATTACAAGAGTTGGCCAGTTTGAGACAGAAAGCAATAGAACACCATTATTTTTAAAGTAGAGAAAAGATCTGAATCTTTTTATTCTGTTTAAGCAGTTAAAGAGCTCACAGACACACAAGTTGCACATGATGCAAACATCATAAAGCAAATTTAAGGTACTGTTTTCTCTTGTTGTGCAGCTATTGAAAAATGGACATGTTGCAGAGAGTGGGGAATGAATAAAATGGCCAGATTTTGCATCACTGGCATGTTGTGTCTTTAGCTTAGCAACAACTGACTTAAATGCACTGCAAGCAACAGAGTACTTCTGCTTCTTCTTTTTCCATACATGTTTTGCGGTTTGCTATTTACTGTTTTCAAATGACAATTGTTGATGTAAGAAAAAATGTGTGCTTGCTTTTCATTGTCTTCTGTATGCCTGTTAAGTGTGACCAATACTGGCCTAGTCGTGGTACAGAGACATATGGAACGATTCAAGTGACCATACTGGAAACTTTGGAATTGGCAAATTATGTCACAAGAATATTCAGCATTTACAAGGTAAAAGCATTTTATGTATTTCAAGTATGAATATTTTGTAATCTTTTCTTGATGAGGAGCATGACTTCCAAAAGTCATTTCATGAGATATAGTGCTCCAATAAAAACAAATAAAAAATAAAAATGATTGGACATGCTTAAAGAATATTCAATTAGGTTTATTTATTAAGGCACTAATTCAGTAGTGTAATTTCAAGGCACCTTACAAAAAAGTAATTTCAATTCAATAACATGTACATTCCAATTGATCCTAATTATCAAACAGTACATTAAGCTGAGTTAATTATTCAAATTAGTTAGAAAAGTTTTTGATCTAAGGAAAGTCATTGATTCGCATAGTTCCTGCACTGTTGTTCCATTGAGTTCCTAATGACAATAGGCTCAGAGCCAAAAAGGGTCATGTGATAAAGACTATTTTCAACAAAATCAGATTACTAAACATAATAGCCTGTGTTTGCAACAAATTATCACTAAAACCCATTCTGCTGTTACTGTAGAGTATATTGTACATTTCTGTAAGCTTCATGTATACAATATTCAAATAAATGTAGACTTAGGCCCTGTTTACATGATCCAATGAAAATGTAATTTTTGTTTAGTTTCTGTTAACACATTTATATGAAGACATTCTAATTGCAATCTTTGTTTACACAGTAACGGTGCACATCAAAAAGATGTAATGCTCTCACCATGGCACTAGTTGGTGCTAGGTTCTTTGAAACTAAGTGTGCATGTGTTTTAAAAAAAGTTCCACTTGAAAGCACATCGGTTCACATTTCTCCATCAGATACCATTCCCCCAGATACTGGGGAAAACACGCACTATATGCGTCTGATTGGGCGCAGTTGGAAAAAAGTGGGATAACTTTGCTGAAACACGTTGTTTGAGGTTGAGTCCGTAGTTCTCTAGATAAGAGCCCTGAACAAACACACGTGTATTTTGCCACCTGGGCTGTGCGGAGCGGTGAAGAGACGCTGAGGGAACCGTATCTGATGGGGAAACACAAATTGTAGTAACACCAGCATTGTCAGTAGTTTCTTCTTCTGTGGATTGTAGGAAACAGCTATGTTTTGCGTCATACTATGCATAAGCTAGGGATTCCCTTACAGAAAAGATCCATTTATTCTGTTAACAAGACAACGAACATTTTAGAACCATTGCACTCGTTTTCAATCTGTGCCGTCAGAGAAAACATTCGGTGGTTTCATGTAAATGTACAGTACAAACACAACAAAACCCTTTCATTTTCACCAGAAATTGTTGTCGTGTAAACAGGGCCTGAGAACTCTGTACAAACTAAGTCTCCTTTTGAACTGGACATCAAAGGTGTATATCTCTGTGCTGTAACAGAATGAATCATGTGAGAAAAGAGAAGTGCAACAGTTGCAGTTTCTAGCTTGGCCCGATCATGGAGTGCCTGAGCATCCTACCACAGCACTGGCCTTCCTTCATAGAACTAAGTCATGTAATTCACCAGATGCTGGTCCTATGGTGGTTCATTGCAGGTAAACAATTTTTTTCTTCATCAGTGAAGTTTTGAACACTAAATCTTGTTGAAGTGTCTGAATTTCCTAAATTTCTGTTGTTCTTTGTAACCTGCTCCATGTTCTGTATTAGTTTGTGTTTCCAATCACAAATGACTCCTGTTAGCCTGACTATATACTGTAAGTCAGTGTGTCCCAGGGTAGCCATAATTCACCATCAGTGTGTGAATGTGTGTGTGAATGCGTGAATGACATAATGTAGAGTAAAATGCTTTAGGGTTCTATGGATTTGATAAAGTGATATTGTAGTCGCTCTCATCCGACTTATCTGCTGTATGTACTCTGCGTTGTGTGTAATAGGCAAAGGGAACCAGGAGACGAGGACACCAGGGTGTATTGCAGCAGTAGGGCAGGTTGATTTTGTTTAAAACAAGAATATTTCAGCACTCCAGTTCTTGGGCTCTGGCTTTCCCACACACACCTTAACCAATCAAAAGAACAAAAATGACCACATTGGCACGGTAAACTCAATAAATGTTATTAACATGGGAATTAAGTACCCAGTACAGTGCTGTGCTAAACATAAAACAGTTGGGGAACAACATATAATAACTTGTGAGTTTGGCAAACATACTTTTAAGGACATTTTGAATACTTTAATATACAAACAGACGACAGCTTTGTAAGCTTACCTCTCCCCAGCGCAACTTGGCGCGAACTGGGGAGGGCAGCGCTAACACACAGGATATGACGAGAGACAGGAAACAAGAAAATAAAAGCTTTTCCGCCAAAATAAAATACAATTCAAAAACTAAGAAAAACAAATATACATAGGTAATGAGGATGGATTTGAGGTGAAATATAACCAGTTTTACACACTTGCTACAATATGACCACTGACCATTGAAAATTAGAGGTTGCTTTTGCTGGTGTGACTATGCAGAACACTGTGGTGAGTCGGTCAGAACTCCAAAGAACGCAGAGTCGTACTCCAGGTGACTTAACTCGTACTTGCGGTTTATTTAAATAATTGTGTGTGGTTCCTGAAATTAAACAACAATACAGCGTCAATGTCTAAATAAACTGACTGAAGTAGCATCACACATACTGCATAACTGCACATTTCTACATAAATACACGACACAAACAAAATCCACTGTGTATAACGTGAACAGAGCATGCTATTAATTAAGGGTAAAACTAAAATACTCTGCTAAATAAACAATATTATTAATATGTAACATCACTTACTTGTATTTCCACGCACACACATCAAGGAGTAACAATAAACGGCAAACAGCAAGTTAAAATAAACAAAATGCGAACATAAACTATACTCTCTTTTCACTCTACTCTTTTTTTCTCTCTTTCTTCGTCTGCATGCTGCAGCTGCTCTAAGCCCCGCCCCTTAAAGGCTCAGCATGGCAGTTTGTTACACAGCCTTTTCCACAGCCGCCCCTGTATTCACCTGTGAATACGAATATCAAGAAAAAGGCTGAATAAAAGGAGGTGATTAATCATCATTAGGCAGGGCAGGTAGGCTGACAAGCCTTGCCACGGGTCGAATGTAGGTTCGTCCCTTTACAGTCACTTCAGCAGATCTGATCCGGGTGTCTGGTCCAGGAAAAACTTGAGAGACTTTACCCACAGGCCAGAAGGCTCGCGGAAACTGGTTGTCCACGATCATAACCACATCTCCTACTTGTAGATTTGCTGATTCAGTCTGCCACTTCTGGCGGGCTTGGAGTCCTGGCAGGTAGTACTTCAGAAAGTTCTGCCAGAAATGGTCGGCTAGAATCTGGCTGTGTCTCCATCTTCTCCTCCCAAGAATCTCCGGGCTGTCATAGATGACTTGCGGCAGCGAAGCATCCCGCCGTCCCATGATGAGATAGTTAGGGGTCACTGGGTCAGGATCTGCTACTTCGGATGAGATGTAACCTAGGGGTTTTGAATTAAGCATCCCCTCGATTTCGATCAGAACGGTGTGCAGCACCTCTTCAGTGACGATTTGGGCTCCAATGATGACTTGAAGAGCAGTCTTTAGCGAGCGAATTTCACGCTCCCAGCAACCTCCAAAGTGTGGGGAACCAGGGGGATTGAAAATGAACTTGATTTGCTGGCAAGCTAGCTGCTCTTTGAGGTCAGGGTGAAGAGCTTGAAATGCTTCCTGCAACTCACGTTCTCCTCCTCTGAAGTTTGTCCCCTGGTCACAGAGGATCTCCTTGGGTTTCCCACGCCTGGCTACAAAGCGTCTCAGAGCCATTAAGAAAGCATCTGTGTCCATACTCGGGATCAAATCAAGGTGCACTGCTCTTGTAGTTAGACATTTAAACAATATTCCCCACCTTTTCTCATGACTGCGTCGGATCTTGATGGTGTATGGCCCAAAACAATCCACCCCCGTGGAATAAAATGCCGGCTTGAATAGACGCAGTCTGGCTGGAGGGAGATCCGCCATCCGGGGTGGGTTAGGTTGACCTTTCCACCTCTTGCACTCAGCGCAGGATCTCTGATGGCGGCGTACTGCTTCACGTCCACGTAGCACCCAATATCTCCTTCTGATCTCAGCGAACACCCTTTCTGGCCCAGGATGTTGAAGCTTCCTATCATAATCTTGTATGATGAGTTGGGTCAGAGCGTGTCTGGGGTCCAGAACAATAGGGTGAACTTCATCTACAGCCAGGTCAGGATTCCGGCGTAGACGGCCTCCTACTCTGATGAGCCCTGTTTTTTCATCAAACTCAGGTGCAAGTAAAAGAAGACAACTAGATTTGGCAATAGGTTTACCGGCCATTAGCAGGGTGATTTCCTCCAAGAATGATTCCCTTTGGGATCGTTGTAGAGCTTCCAACTCAGCAGCAGCATAGGAATCAGCAGTGATAGGGTGGTTGGGACCAGCCGCCCCGTGAAGGTGATGTACGATGGCCTCCAAGTAGCTGTCCCAAGTTTGGTGCTGGCGTGGATCTGGAACACTGGAGCTGGACACAGTTAGACAAACAGCTTGTCGTTTCAGCTCACCTTCAGGATTACTCTGGGGTGGAGGTGATAGATCAGGCCAGTAACCTGGAGCTAGTTTCAGGAATTCAGGTCCATCGGTCCATCTACTGCCTTTGCAGATGTCTTGGATAGTGAGGCCACGAGTAATATCATCTGCTGGGTTGTCTCTTGAGGGCACATATCTCCACGTGGAAGCTTCTGTCATATCTTGTATTTCTGCCACACGAGTGCCCACAAAAACCTTGTATCTGCAGGAGTCTGAACCCAACCAGGTTAGGACTGTGGCTGAGTCAGACCACAAGGTACAGCTGCGTATGGGAAGAGTTAACTCAGAGCTGACGACTTTGCAGAGCTGAGCACCTGTTAGAGCAGCACACAACTCTAACCGAGGAACAGATTGCTGCTTCTTTGGAGCAACACGAGATCGAGCTGCAAGGAAGGCAACCTCGACTTCTCCTTCTGGACTCTCTGTTCTGAGATAAGCCACTGATCCATATGCCTGTTCAGAGGCATCACAGAATACATGGATATCTCTCATACAGTTGGGCTGGTCTAATCTGTGACTGGTGTAGCACCTAGGCAGTGTGATCTTGTGCAACTGTTCCAGCTCTGCTTCCCATGCATGCCACTTCTGCAGCAGCTCCTCAGGGAGTTGTGGGTCATCCCAATCCCTCTGCTTCTCCCACAGGTGGCGTACAATAACTTTGGCTCGGGTGGTATAAGGCACTATGTAGCCAAGAGGATCGTACTGGCTAGCTAAAACTCTATAGATGTTTCTCATAGTAGCCACTGAGCAATCGATTCGTCTGTGTTTGTAAGTGAGGGTGTCAGACTTACAGTTCCAGTGTAGCCCAAGGGCTGGCTCTTGGATGTCGGACTGACTTTGACTGAGCCACAGCTCACAACTGGATGACCTGAGGTCTGGAGGAAGATGGCAGATAACATCTGGATTATTACTGGCCCACTGCCTCAACTCGAATCCCCCATCGGCCAGAAGGTAGCGCAGTTTGTTAATGAGTGTCTTGGCGGCTATTGGACATGTGAGACTCTGTAAGCAGTTGTCCACATAGAAGGACTTGTTAATGGCAACACGAACATCTTCTTCTGGTTGGCTGTGGTCTATGACGTGTTTCTGCAACGCGAACGTTGCGCAACAAGGGCTGCAAGTAGTTCCAAATGGAAGTACTTGCCACTCGTAGACATCAGGGGGCTTGTCTCGGTTCATGTCCCGCCACAGAAACCGAAGCAGGGGTCGATCTGCCGGTAGGAGCCTCACTTGGTGGAACATGCCACGAATATCGCTGCTGAAGGCCACAGCATGTTCCCTGAAACGTAGGAGCACCGCTAGCAAGGCAGGGCCGAGAGTGGGACCTGGTAAGAGGAGTTGATTTAGGTTGTAACCTTGGTGTTGGAATGAACAGTTGTACACCACCCGGTTCTTCCCATTATGTTGAACCATGTGATGGGGTATATACCAAGCTTCACCAATGGTGTCAGACTGATGGTCCACCAACTTCACTACATATCCAGATTCTACAAGCTTCTCAATCTCCATCTGATAAGCAGCAGCTTGTTCTGGCGACTTGGCTAGGCGCTTCTCTGTGCTTCTCAGGAGAGGCAACACTGCTTCTGGTGTGGAGTTCAGTAGAGGCATGTTCTTGATTCGAAGAAGGGGTGTGGCATAACGCTCAACACCACTGACATTGACTCTCACCGTCTGGTTTTGCAGGAGCCCGACTGCTTCGTGATCTTGTCGTGACCTAACTGCTAACTTCTCACTGCGGTAAGGGAGCACATCCATCTGCCATAACTTCTCTACACAGGAGAACAGCTCTGTGGGTGATGATGTAGACGTGAAGAGACAGTGACTCACATTCGTGATGGATTCCACGGCTTGTGCTGGTCCCTGTAGTGTCCAACCGAGGAGAGTCTTCACTGCTGCTGGCCCACCAGGTGATCCCAGTCTGACTGGCTCCACAGGTGTTATGAGGTGTGTGTAATCGGCGCCAATCAGCAACATGGTGCGGACTCTGTTTAAAGGAGGAAGAGGCAAACCTGACAAATGTTTGTACTTCTCCTGGAGTGAGACAACTGGATGGGAATGCTCTGCTAAACTCAGTTGCTCGGCTGTAAAGGCATTCTGGATGCTGTACACTTTGTCAGGGTTGGCTGCTGGGGAAATTGTGAAAGACACAGCCGCCCCGTGGAGCTTCTCCACTTCTTGTCTGATTGTACGAAGAGCTAACACCTCTTTGCTTCCTTTAAGGCCCAACTGTTTGGCAGCAGGCTGAAGCAGGATTGTCCGCTCAGAGCCATCGTCTAAGACGGCATACGTCTCAAGGGACTTGTCACCATTTCTCAGGACTACCTTACTGATCTTCAGTAGCACCTTGCAGTTGTAAACTGGTCGGTCAACATACATGACTTTATTGGCAGAGTTAACAAGGCAACTTTCTGCTGAAGGTGAAACTGATGTTGGTTCCTCCTCTGCTCTCTCATTCACCTCATGCAGCACTAGCAAATGTCTCCTACCACAGGTTTTGCAGGGAGCTTTAAGTGTACACTTTGCCGCTTGGTGATTACGTCCACAACGCCAACACTTATTATTCGTTTTAATCCATGTCACCTTCTGTTCTTTGCTCAAGGTCTTAAAGTTAGAACAGTTGTTCAGGAAGTGCTTGTCGTTGTCACAATAGGGACAGTAAGCCGTAACCTTCTCTATTCCCTTTGACTTGTTGACAACATATCCAGGTGTAGGTGGTGCTGCTACACTATTTGATCCAGATACCTTCTCAGTACCCAGGAGGATAGTAGCAGTCTTACTTGAGAGTTTGGAAGTGCGCTTGGTATCAGGCTTCTTGTTAAACGACTCCTCTCTCCTCGGGGGCTTCATGCTGTCTTCCTGAACTTCCAGCTCATATTCTAGCCAATCAGCAAAGTCAATGAGGGTAGGAATGGCTACTCTCAGGGGATGGATAAATCTCTTAAAGCTGGCATTGAGGTCATAGGGAAGTTTACTTAAGAGTCTTGAAACATGAGAGCCACAGACTAACTCGATTTGACCTCTCTGCCCCAGTTGTTCCAACATGCCTACTAGTGACCGCACGTTGAGGGCAAACAGACGAAAGCTCTTCACATCACCACATATTTGGACCATCCATTAACTCTGCAATCCGTTGCACTGCAAGCTTGTGGGGCTGTCCATACATCTTCGTGAGAGCCAACATTGTATCAGTGTAAGGTTGCCTTGAGTTGCAGTAGGAGTCTGCTACAAGTGAAGCTTCTTCACACTGGAGATGATCAGTGAGGATCTGGTATTTGTATCTTTCAGTAGCATCGCCTGGTAATAGATTCTCTAAGGCAATTTTCATGCGTGCAAACTCTCTGGGATCTGGTGATGTAAATCTGGGGATAGTGGGCTTTGGCCCCCTGTATGTGGTCTCTCTCTGTGGCTCATTAAAGCTGGGAACTTGGACAAATGAAGAATCTCTATGTGAATAGGAAGGTGCGCTCCGCTGTGGTGTGTCTGCGTAATATAGGCTATGAGGCAGACCACCAGATGTTTGGGAAACTCTAGGATTAGTGAAATCTAATGGCAGGTTTCTTCGGGAGCTGAATGTTGGATATTGTAGCTGCTGGTATGCTGGAGAATTGGTAGGGGGTTGGTAAGGTCCATAACCACCACTGTACACACTTTGAGGTGAAGGAGGTGGGAACATAGGCTGATGGGCGGCTGGCTGGGACTGTAAAGCAACCATCAGGCTCTGAAACTGTTTACGAAGCTCAGCGTTTTCTTGGCGCATCTCTTCGAGAGCAGCACTAAACTCTGGAACTTGGCTGGTCTGCTGCTCCCCGGTGACTTGCTCCATAGATTGACAAAGCTCTCGTTCTTGCTCCATATCATCCCTCAAATCCATCATGTCGAAGCTCTGGCTAATGGGTGGTGATGGAGATCTGGCAGTTGGACACTCTAGTCCGCTTTGCTCATCTGATGGTTCCCCTGCAGCTGCTGTCCGGGATCTACTCTGAGCTCCAGGTCCACTTAGGTCATAATCTGACAGGTAGGAAGGAACTGACATTCGTCGTTTGGGTCGAGTGTCCAATGCCTTTGACTCTGAATTCTGCATCTTTTAAGCAGTAGTCTGCTCTCCGGCTCGAAGGACCATTGAAAATTAGAGGTTGCTTTTGCTGGTGTGACTATGCAGAACACTGTGGTGAGTCGGTCAGAACTCCAAAGAACGCAGAGTCGTACTCCAGGTGACTTAACTCGTACTTGCGGTTTATTTAAATAATTGTGTGTGGTTCCTGAAATTAAACAACAATACAGCGTCAATGTCTAAATAAACTGACTGAAGTAGCATCACACATACTGCATAACTGCACATTTCTACATAAATACACGACACAAACAAAATCCACTGTGTATAACGTGAACAGAGCATGCTATTAATTAAGGGTAAAACTAAAATACTCTGCTAAATAAACAATATTATTAATATGTAACATCACTTACTTGTATTTCCACGCACACACATCAAGGAGTAACAATAAACGGCAAACAGCAAGTTAAAATAAACAAAATGCGAACATAAACTATACTCTCTTTTCACTCTACTCTTTTTTTCTCTCTTTCTTCGTCTGCATGCTGCAGCTGCTCTAAGCCCCGCCCCTTAAAGGCTCAGCATGGCAGTTTGTTACACAGCCTTTTCCACACCATAACTGTCTGACACAAAATCAGACAAAACCCTTTTAATTTTTGATAGGTTAAGATTTTTTATAGATTTTTTTTTTACTTTGAAATTTCTAAGTGCAAAAAATATTGTGCCATTAAAAAACTGAACAAAGAATGCTTACTTTCTTGATAAACAACATTGGACTGAAACTGAGGCACACTTTTCAACAACATAAGCAGTGTTTAATGAATTAAAATTTGTGTTATTTTAGGCCTGTTGTGATAAACAATAAATCGCATGATAAATGAAAGTTATCGACCTCATTTTAATTATCAGCTTTATTGTTCCTGCCTTTTTCTCTTTCTATTGATGACAGTGAATGAAAAAAGGCTCAACTCCGGTGCTCTCCACTGACCCTCCCCTCCTCATTCCCTAGTGTAATGCCCAGTTCACACTGCACGATTTTAGAATTGTCAGCCGATGTTGGCCCATTTTCAAAACCTGAGAGACCACAAACTAACAGACAAAAAACTGCAGGTGAAACGGGTTCAACCGTGCAGTGTGTCCAGCTACACGGCAAGAGCAACACACCACACACGAACCTATTTCTCTCACCAAAATTTAGATTTCACTATATCACACGTGAATTTAGAGTGAACAAACACGTCTGATGACGTAGAAGCAGTAGCTATAGTTTGTGATCTTATTTTAAGCGATAAAAGATGTAAGAAAAGGCGTTGGATAAAAGAGTGGTGGATTAATTTCAATTTCACTAAGTCTAACACAGAAGCTGTTAGAGGTGCTGATGTTTTCAGCAGCAAGAGGGGCCCCAAAGTCAAATTCTGCTCCAGGCCTCATACAGCCTTGGACCGGCCCTGCAAGATGAGTTAAATCTGTTGCACGACGGGCAGAGATACACAACAAACGGGAGATTTAATTTAATGCTCCTAATGTGGCTTTAGTAGCTCTATTATTTAGTGTCTGTTGAGTTTTTAATAAGATTCACAGAAAATACTTTGTTTGCTCAAGTTCATGGGACGAGTTTTTCAGATGGCCGTGCATGTTAACTCTGGCTGACTAAGTAGACCAGGGGTCTCAAACTCCAGTCCTTGAGGGCCGCTGTCCTGCAACTTTTAGATGTGCCTCTGCTGCACCACACCTGAATAGAATAATTAGGTAATTAGCAAGGACTCTGGAGAACTGATCTAGACAAGGAGGAGGTAATTAAGCCATTTCATTCCAGCGTTTTGTACCTGTGGCACATCTAAAAACTGCAGGACAGTGGCCCTTGAGGACTGGAGTTTGAGACCCCTGAAGTAGACAAAGCATTTGGTATGGTTTTATGAATCATGTAATCGAAAAAATAATACTCAAATAAAAAAAAATAAAACCAAGTGTGACTAAGAGGGTATAAATGCATAAACTATAAACCTATCTGTTAGAAATAAATGTGCTCCACGAGTGAAACTCTCAGAACAACAGATATACAGTATATACTGTATACACAGTATATATATATATATATTTGTTTTTTTCCAAAATCATTAAGTTTTCTAAAAATAGAAACAACAATAATACACTGGGGGAAACCATGAGTTTTTGGTGCAGCACCAATGCTGCACCAGTTCCACAGGCGATGGGAGGGAACTGGTTTTTGAGTTAGTTTGGATCGTTTGACACAGTGCAGTGTGAACTCGAACCACAGCAGCTGAAAATGTTACAAATGTTACAATGTGGTCGTTAATCAAACCGAGTGGACTGGAGACGCAACAGTGAAGCATCTATAAGAAGAGACAGAGCAGACTGTACTTCTTGAGGAACGTAAGATCCTTCAAGGTTTGCAGCAAGATGCTGCAGATCTGTTGTTGAGAGCATCATCTTTACATCCATGCGGCAGCAGCATCAGAGTCAGGGATCTAAAAAGGCTCAACAGCCTGATAAAGGTTGGTTCTGTTCTGGGGACGACTGTGGAACCTCTGGAAATGATAATGCAAAGAAGGGTTCTTCATAAAATCAAGAAAATTATGGACAATCCTGACCATAATCTTCACAAGACTATCTTGGGAAAGTTGAGCATCTTCAGTTGGAGGCTTCTTCAGGTTCAGTGTGGTACAGACCAGTTCAGGAGATCTTTCCTGCTGACCGCCATCTTCAATGACTCTTTGAAGAATCTTGATGAGCTACAACAACATTTAGTTTCCCTTTGGGAATAATAAAGTATTTTTTTAACTTGAAATCAGACCCGGGAATCCATTCTTTGTGTCATCTGCAGAAGAATTTTTTACTTGATGACGTCACACGCTTCTGGCTTGCTACGTCAGAGAGCGCACAGGCGTGGTTTGTTTTTTGTTGCCAGCCCATGGTGATTGTAGCTATTAGCTAGATGGTGATATGATCAGGAACAGCCGAGGGATTACACATTTTTGGGTTTAGGTTTAATAGTTCCTGTGAGGGACACAACGCTGGCGGAAAAGTGTCAAGGTCTGGAGAGAAACTGTTTGAACAGTGGACCTATCAGGTCAGGTCAGTCAGGGCAGAGTGGGTCAGTAAGGGAGGGGCCAAGAGAGAGTAGAAAATAGTGAAAGCAGCTCTGTGCAAAAAAAGCAAGTTGTCACAACACGAGTTTATTAACAAAAATAATTCACCGTTACAGTTAAATACTTTAATCATTAAACTCATTAAGCGAGAAAAGCTAGAAAAAAAATATGATTACGTTAATTTAGAGAAAACTGCAAAAATATCAAAGCATTGAGAAAAAATTATACCATAATATCACACTTCACTATAGACCTTGAATGTTGAGAAACCAGATTTTTTTTAATAAGAACTTGGAACTGAGTCCAAATTAGCTTTCAGCTTATTTAGATTAATTTATACCAGAATCTACTGTGAATTTATCACATAGCAGCACCAGAAATGTGTAAAGAAAAAAAGCATGAAATAATCCATAATGGACACTGAATTCTCCTTAGATGTGGGTGTGTGCTTGCATGGTTGTTTGTCTTGTCTGTCTCTGTATTGCTTTGTGATGGACTGGTGACCTGTCCAGGATGAACCCCGCCTCTTTCATGTTGAGCGCTGGAGATAGGCACCAGCACCCCTGTTGGCCCCACTAGAGATAAGGGTGTAACAAAATGGATGGATGGGTGGATTTATTTGATGGACCCATAGAATTACATATAGCATCATCACAATTCAATGTGAATAAGACCAAGGTTTGTGTCAAAGGGTTTTGTTGGTGAGTCCGAAATACCTCTGAAATAGTTAAAATTGGTTTAGACTACCGTATTTTCCGCACTCTAAGGCGCACCTAAAAACCTTCAATTTTCTCAAAAGCCGAGAGTGCGCGTTATAATCCGGTGCGCCTTATATATGGACCAATATTGAGCCACAACAGGTCTCGCAACTACGGTAAGCAGCCGCCGACTTCATTTTCCCCCGTAGAAGAAGAAGCGCGTGGTGCATGCTGGGTTTTGTGTAAAGACCCCAAAATGGCTCCTATTAAGAGACACGCTTATGACGCAGAGTTTAAGCTCAAGGCGATCAGTCACGCAGTAGAACACGGGAATAGAGCAGCAGCGAGAGAATTTAACATGAACGAATCAATGGTGCGGAAGTGGATATATATTGTGATTGCACTAACATTTGATTTACCGTAACAATATCAGACTGTTTTTTACGTGTTTATTGAATCGAGGAAAAGTTCCCCTCCATTATATGTTATACCTTGCTGATGTTAAAAGATAAACTGTGTTACGAAAATACCACGTCCCTTACTTTACCTCGGGGAAAATAATAAAACAGGTGTTTATTCATTTTGGAAATGAACGGAGTTTACAGAACGCTGGTTTGTAATCTATTAATAAAGTTTGACTGACCTATCTGACTATTTTGTTGACATTCCCTTTAGCGCAGTTCCGTCTAATGGATGCATAACGTAACCCCAGCCTCTACTGTAGCGTCTATTCTATGCGCCTTATAATGCGGTGCGCCATATATATAAAAAAAGTTTTAAAATAGGCCATTCATTCAAGGTGCGCCTTATAATGTGTTGCGCCTTATAGTGCAGAAAATACGGTAATTGACAATCTTGGTATGTTTGCCAAAAAACTGTTTTCACAATGCAAAACACAAAACATTATTTTCAGAAAGTAGTGTTTTATTATTTTTGCCTGAATTAGATTTTCCCCTCACAGATCCACAACTTTTCCATCAGGAAATAGGCATACACGTGTTTTATAATTGAGGTGAGAAATAAGTAATTTTAGCAACTGGTCAAATACAGAAGATGCTTTTTGTATCCTAATGTAAACCTTAGATTTACATTAGGATTTATTTGTTAGTTAAATGTTTGCTAAATAATCTGCATACACAATGTAAAAATGTCACATTTTCCCTCAGGGGATTTCTGTTGTGGTCAAATATCAAACCAGTGTCATTTTCTGTTTTCCTCTTTCTGTTTTTGTATGCCAACAGTGCTGGCGTTGGGCGCACAGGCTGCTTTATTGCTATTGATGCTATGCTCGAGAGGATGAAATACGAAAGGTCTGTCGACATATATGGTTATGTGACATGCATGCGAGCTCAGAGAAACTACATGGTACAAACATTGGATCAATACATGTTTATACATGAAGCACTTCTGGAAGCTGCAACATGTGGCAAAACAGAAGTCCCGGCCCGCGGTCTGTACACCCATCTCCAGAAACTCACTCAAATTGTTCCCAGAGAGAATCTTACTGCCATGGAACAAGAGTTTAAGGTTAGTTCATTTTTGCTCTAGGATGCTTAAAAAACATTGTAATCAGGTCATTTCAAAAATTAAATGTACAGCTTAATGTTTTATTGCCATTTCTAATACTATTCAATTCAATTTTGTTCAGTTTATTTATATAGCAATAATTCATCAATTTAATCTGAATCCACTTTACAAAATGTGTCAATTTTCCATCGAGCCTATACAGTAGAGTATGCTCAGTTAATTATTCAAAGTGAGAGAAAGAGAACAAGAGAGAGAGATACAGACTAAGCAGAAAACTTGGAAAACAAAGAATAACTGGACATACTGTATATAATTAAACTAGGACAATTAAGAAAGGATTTAACAAAGATGAAGCAGAAACAAGGCTGATAGGTAAATAAGGAACACATAATAATAATCAAACAGACCCCAAAGACAACTCAAGACTCTGACAGTATTTTGTAAACTTTCTGATAGTAAAGAATTACAAAAGTCCATCCTTGACTTAAATAATACATGCATGGACTAGTTTTTCAGCATCATTCCTGGACAGGATATTTCAAATTTTGAGAGAGAAGAAAGAAGGAAATCTTAGAAATGTTTAATAAGAGATTTAAATGACATCCTTTTCAAAAATAACATAGAAATTCTTCACTTTTTTATCGGAGGTCAATTCAGTGACATCCAGATCCTGGATGGCAGTTCAATGCCATCCAGGATCTAAGCAGGTTCTTTTTCAGAAATTGTGGTCCAGAAAAAAGTTCAGAGTCATCCTGGTTTTAATGTCCTCAAGACATGCCTGTAATTTAGGATTTATGGACCAACATATGTGATTATCATAAGCATAAGAATGAAAATGCATGCTATGCTGTCTGATGATTTTTTCCAATTAGTAAAGAGAGAGGAGTGTGAAGAAGATTTATGGTTCACATGAACAAACTAGAATCTACTGGACAGATAGGATTTAAACCAGCCTGGTGCTGACACCTTGGTACCTACGTGTACAAGCTGTTCTAAGAGAATATTGTGGTCAACTGTGTCAAAAGCAGCAAAATCAGATATCTACCAGCAGAGTAGCCCTAGCTGGCCCTAGCCTGTTTGGCACTATGGGCGAACCACTTTGCGACTCCTCAAAACTACTTAAGTGCTCTCATTCTTGATAAGCAAATATTATTTTGAAAACACTAGATAAGAAAGGAGCATTAGCTATAGATCTGCAATTAATAAAGCCATCTTAATTGAGGGAAAGTTTCTTAAGTAAAGGTTTGATTACCTTAAAAACTTGTAGAACAGGTCTATGCATTAAGGATAGATTAATTATATCTAAAATACGGGCAGTAATAAAAAAAGAACACTTTTTAAAAGAATTTAGTTGGGAGAGGGTCCAACATGCAAGTTGAATGTTTGGAAGAAGTAATATGTGGCAATTTATTACAGTTATTTCAGAAACGGTGTGTTTATTTTAATCATACAGATAAATAAATTACAGGGCATTATGGGAATGCCTTGTAATTTATACTAGATAATTACAAATTAATTAGTGGACTTTAAATGAAAGAGTTACCACATGAATGGATAGATTAAAAGTGCATAAGCTTATTGCTTATTGTTCTGTAAGGAGCAGAGGCAGGTAGTGGCAGTTGAAAGGTTTCACTTTGAGAAGCTACAGTGTCTAAGAAGTATGACAATCAGCCCTTTAACTCCTTCTGTTTCTCTAGAAACTGACTTTGAATGGAAGTCATAAAACATCCACTCAGAGATGCATCAGCGCCAACCTGCCATGGAACACATTCAAGAACCGCCTGGCAAACATTATGCCTTTTGAATCTAACCGTGTCTGTCTGCAACCAATCAGAGGCATAGAGGGCTCTGATTATATTAATGCCAGTTTCATTGATGGATACAGGTGAGTCCACATAAACCAAAATATTTTTTGCTCAGTCTAACTAAGGGATCATTCCTGGTTGCTAATGCTAAGCACATAGAGTGTTCCATTAATTCAACACAATATGTTGGTGCATGTTTTGAAGTTTATATGCTCACATAAATATGAGTGAATCAACTTTGAAATATTGTTAGGCAGAAATATTGAATCCATGTTGAAGCCTGACATTGAAATGATGTTGAAAGTGGTTGATGACTTACATGTTGAATCAACATTAAGGTGTCAACCATAACTGACACTATGTCACTGTTGATTCAACCATAATCTAACTTTGGATCTACATGCAAATTTTAATTTATTTTATATTGACTCAACCTATAGAATCTATAGAATTCAATATTGAATCAACCATCATTTACATTTGGATCTGCATGCACATTTGTGTTGATTTCATATTGAATCAAAGTTAAGGAATCACTGTTGATTTATGTACAATCAATAGTGATTCCATAACATACCTTTAAAAGTTTCTTCAACTGGTATTAAAAACGCTATTTTGTTCAGACAATGCTTGTAGTATTATTATTATTCCAAAAATCTGTGTACACAAAGTTAAAAATGACAGCATGGCTTTAATATTACATTTTATTTAGGAAAGCAGGCATAGATCTGTAAACATATTTGACTCCTTTTTGCCTTTGTTCACCACCTTATTTGTCCCTATGAAGGTTTATTCTCTGTTGGGCTTACTGTGTATTGCTTAATGTGTAAATTATGTAATCTGAACTTCTTTTTTTTCCCCCCAAACATGTGCGCTGTATTGGGCTAACAGAACAACAGTCTATTGTTCATGGAAGTTAAAAAGAAAAAGTAATATCACCAAAGTTACTGAAAAAATGATTAGAGAAGTCCATCGCAGGGCAACACACAGACAGACAGGACAAACAACAATGCATGCACATACACAACCTTAGGGAGAATTTAGAAAGACCAATTAACCTAACAATCATGTTTAAGAGTTGATTTGAATGAAAAGTGAAGATTAATAGTAAATACAAAAAAATATGTAAAGCCTTAAACAGCGTTAGGGGGCCCTCACAACTCAGCACCTCTCCGGTCTTGTGGGGATGGTGGGAGCTTCAGCAATGCTCACATGCCATTCCTGTACACGTCCATTACGTGGCGCATTTACTGAATCTTCCAAATCATCCTCAGTCCAGTTTTTGCTAGTCCAGCAGCAAATCTTCAAATTTAGGCCGAAAACCAACCTTCCAGGCCTTCCACACTTTCCAGACTTTTCAACCTTCCAGTGCAATTAACTCCCTTATCAATCTTTTTTTAGACTGTCTGTATAGAATATTTAGGGTTCTATCTTTATGTCTATGTCTGAATGTAGACATTTTTGTATAAATGTTTATACAAAATATTTTATGCAATATTTTACATAAAACTGTCTCAGTGCTGGCCATAGGTCAAACACACCGTTCATGCTAAGGAACTACTAGGCAGTTGGATTTTCCTATTTTAACATCATGTCACTCAGGCAAGCTGAGCATGTCCAAGGGTCATTGATTAAAAAGCAAAGTGCAAAGTATAGTCTTGTGGGATGCCTATTTTTATGTTCTAGTGTGCAGATATGCCTTGGTCTATTTTAACACACTATTCTCTAGAATGAAGAGTCATTGTTTGATCACTGGAAATGGTTCTTCTCCATTTTTCCTGTTTTCCTTCAGTTCACCATAACTTAAAATTGTGGATAAATGGGTGGGGCACAGAATGAAAACAGACTTAGTCCTTTCAGTCATTCAATCACCTACAGGTTGAACTCACAGGAACAGTAACAAACTACCTACATACAGGTACAACCAGAATAAAACAAATGTAAAAATACAATTTAGACTAGTTTGTTTGCTGTATAGATCACATCACCGACATACATCATTGGTGATGTGATCTATGCATCACCGATCTATACATCGGTATACATACATATAGATGCATACATCTATATGTGTACATATAGATGTATGCATCTATATGTACACATCTATATGTGTACATATAGATGTATGCATCTATATGTATACATATAGATGTATGACCATCACCGATCAACCACCGAGCAACCATAGAAAAATAAAATCTCTTTTTTAAAAATCTGTGCAGGCACCAGAAAGCATACATTGCCACTCAGGGACCACTGGCCCAAACTACTGAGGACTTGTGGAGAATGTTGTGGGAACACAACTCCACAATTGTAGTCATGTTAACCAAACTGCACGAGATGGGACGGGTAAATCACAACAATCATGTCCATAAGATAGAAGAGGGAAACATGATTGCATGATTTCAAAGTGAAAAAAGGTCTAGATATACAAATACAACCCTTTCAAGGTGTTAATTCAGGGTAAAATCATCAGTAGTACTCTGGGAAAACAAAATGGCCATAACATTAACTTCTGTAATGCAAGGGTTTCTTACTCCTCTCATTATTACTCATTTATGTATTCTTCCTTCTGTGTAGGAAAAGTGCCATCAGTACTGGCCAGTGGCGCTTTCTACACGATATCAGTACTTTGTTGTTGATCCAGTGGCTGAGTACAACATGCCTCAGTACATACTCAGAGAGTTTAAAGTCACAGACGCCAGAGTAAGCCCTCACAGATATTTTTTTTTCTTTGATGAAGCAAAGTGAGAGAAATCAGAACCATGTAGTTTGGTTTATAATTCAATAGTAAGCTCATTTCTAAAGTACTGTTTGACCTACATCCAGTTAATTTCTTTGCATTTTGACATGAATTTAAAATTCACCCAAGTATTTTAAGTGCTTTACATTTTTAAGAATCTAAAACACATTTTAAAGTGTGACATTATGTTAACATTTGTGTCAACTATGTTTAACACAAACACAGTAATTTCAGTGTTTAGGAATTGCATAACGATTAATAATTTTATGAATAAGTAAAGCAGCTTTTTCATATCATAGTCAGTGTAGTCATCCTCAGCATTATCATTTTTTTTCAGTACAGATGGCAAGTTATTAAATATTAATTCTAAATAAGTGTTTCTAAAACTGATTATTGTAGCATTCCTAATGTAGCTTTTTCAAAATGGAGGAAGTACATACCTCACACAACACACACGTGTGAGATATCTTACACACATTTGGCTATCGTTTAAGAAAGATTTATTCCGCTTTTTTATCTGCATAAAACATCATTCTGTAATTTGCAAACTGTTAGATATTTAGGAATGTTCCAGGACCAATGACATTGATGAATATATGACGTTAACCCTAACAGTGCTAATGTTACTTAAAGTACAGCTGTTTTTCTGTATGCATTTTCATTTTGCTGTGCCTCCATTAGGATGGTCAGTCAAGGACCATCAGGCAGTTTCAGTACACTCACTGGCAAGAGCATGGAGTGCCCAAAATCGTAGAAGACTTCATCAACTTTATTGGTCAAGTTCATAAAACTAAAGAACAGCTTGGACAGGATGGACCAATCACTGTACATTGCAGGTAAAGTGTAAAATGTGTTCTTTGCTGTTCTCATATTTCAAAACATAACGGTTTCATGCCGTAAAGTGATGGTGCACTGGAATTGACATGATGCCGACTCCGCCCCCTTATGGAAGTAGAGCTGTCCTCCGACAAGCAAACTGTAATGCCAGTCATTATTTGAGTCATTTCTGCCTTATAAACCAACACTGAGGCAAAAACAGCGGGCGAGAAAATTTTCTAACTAGTCCTACATCAGGTTTGTAAGGTCATTAGTGGAAAATAACGGAGAAATCAACGATAAAGCCTAAGAGGAAAAATGAGGGACAAATAGGTCTGGTTGATGTGAGTGTGAATGCTGTGGGACACATTTTGCACATACAAAATGGGTGAGTAGTGACTTAAATAATACCGGCTTATGAAAATCTGCCTTCAGGACAATGCTTAGAAATAAACAGTAGCATGAAACGGTGTTTAAATGTCAGTACAGCAGTTACTGCAGTCTGTTTTCATCAGTGTTGTATAGTAACGAAGTAAAAATACTTCACTACTTTACTTAAGTATATTTTGGAGTACTTCATACTTTCCTGGAGTATGAACATTTTTGATGACTTTCACTTTTACTTCACTATATTTCCGAACTTAATTGCGTACTTTTACTCCGATACATTTTCAATGTGTGGTTTAGTTACTCGTTACAAAAAAGCGAGAGAGAGAAACGCAAGTGTTTTGACCCCACCTACTGATTAGCAAGTAGCAAGCAGGCTACCGAACAAAGTCCGTAGCCTGCTTGCCTGGGCTTGTTCATCACCACCAATAGGATACTTCTTCTTCTTCTTCTTCTTTTCTATTATGGCGGATCACAAGCAACTTTAAGGTGCATATCGGATACCAAATCGGATCCCCTCAACACCTTGGCTGCGCCTAGAAATTCTGTCCATGAAAGTAATGAACAGAATCGGTGACAAAGGGCAGCCCTGGCGGAGTCCAACTCTCACCGGAAACGAGCCCGACTTACTGCCGGCAATGCGGACCAGACTCTGACACCGGTCATACAGGGACCTGACAGCCCGTATCAAAGGGCCCGGTACCCCATACTCCCGGAGAACCCCCCACAGGGCTCCCCGAGGGACACGGTCGAACGCCTTCTCCAAGTCCACAAAACACATGTAGACTGGTTGGGCGAACTCCCATGCACCCTCCAGGACCCTGCTGAGGGTGTAGAGCTGGTCCAGTGTTCCACGACCAGGACGAAACAGCCATGGACCATGGACCATGATTATCTCTTATTTTCCTCAAAATCTCTCTGACCTCAGCGTGTTTTCTATGATAGATACTCTCAATATTGGTCAGTTGCTGACAGGTGCCCTGGAATGATTGTGGGAGGATTGCTCTACATCAGCATGGGAGAGGAGCCTGTATCATATCAATTAATTGGTAATCCTGCAGTTGAAGAGGGACATTGGAGTTATTTTTATTTTATTTAAATGTTTCAAATGTTTGACAAGAAATGACATGTCACAGTGATCACTGCATTACAGTTGCCCCTCACAGCAATTCTAAAGAGAATTGTTGTTAAACCAAACAGGGGAAAACACTGTTACTAAAAACAATGCCAATAAAAAAACAAAAAGAATAACGTGTCTGCTTTAATCAATAGAGCCATAAACGCCCTATTCTCCAAGCCTACTACACAAAAATGTGTCCATACATCTAAAACAATTTATCAGGTCAAATTTGTCTGCCAAATTCTTTTTCATACATCAGGGGTGTCAAACTCCAGTCCTCAAGGGCCGATGTCCTGCAGTTTGTAGATGTGCCACAGGTACAAAACACTGGAATAAAATGGCTTAATTACCTCCTCCTTGTTTAGGTCAGTTCTCCAGAGCCTTATTGACCTAATTATTCTATTCAGGTGTGGTGCAGCAGACGAATCTAAAAGTTTCAGGGCAGTAGACCTTGAGGACTGGAGTTTGACACCTGTGCCTTACATGATCAGAGCTAGGAAAACCCATGTAAAGCCAATCCAAACAAAAGAGGTAAACTCTATTCATCCATTATCTTATATGCTTATTCCTAATAGGGCCTTAAGGGGTGCTCAGACCCCTCTAGGTGGGCCTATCTCCAGAAGTCAATGGGTGGGGAACACCGTGGACAGGTTGCCAGTCCATCGCAGAAAGAGACAAACAGGATAAACAATCATGCTTCACCTAAGGAAAATTTAGAGATCGATGAACCTGTGGGAGGAAGCTGGAGTACCCAGACAGAACCCACGAATGCACAGGGAGAACATGCAAATTTCATGCAGAAAGACCAGGGCTGGGAATCAAGCCCTGGACCTTCTTGTTGCAAGGCAACAGTTCTACCACTGTTCTGTGCCACAGTGAAGCCCCCAGAGGTGAACTAAAGTGCCAAATAAAGCATGAGCTGCAACATTTGTTTGCTAAGACTAAGCAAAAACTAAATGGCTGGCAGGTTCAACAGTTATTTAAAAAAACTAGTCTACATTTTACATACAAATGACATTACAATAGTCAACGTAAACTGAATGATGAAGCAGAAAACTTAATGTTAACTGAGCAAAATGCCACAAAATGAAATACTGTATAAACTAATGAGCTCACATTTTGTCACAATAGGCTCATGGGTTATACAGTAATAAAATATGTGAAAGAATGCAGAAGGACAGTTTATAAATATTTATTTAAAAGAAATAGAGAACCAATAACAGTATCATTTTTGAAGTTAGTAAAATCAGATACAGTGCCTGGTGAAAGTATTCACCACCCTTGAACTTTTCAACCTTTTGCCACTTTTCAGGCTTCAAATATAAAGATCTAAAATTTTTATTATTTTGTGAAGAATCAACAACAAGTGGGAAACAATCGTGAGTTGGAGCGAAATTGATTGGATATTTTAAACTTTTTTAACAAATAAAAAACTGCAAAGTGGGGCGTGTAATATTATTCGGCCCCTTTACTTTCAGTGCAGCAAACTCACTCCAGAAGTTCCGGGAGGATCTCTGACTGATCCAGTGTTGTCCTAAATGACTGATGATGGTAAATAGAATCCACCTGTGTATAATCAAGTCCTGTATAAATGCAGCTGCTCTGTGATAGTTTTAGGGTTGTGTTTAAAGCCCAGAGAGCATCATGAAGACCAAGGAACACACCAGGCAGGTCTGATGCTGTTGTGGAGAAGTTTAAAGCAGGATTTGGATACAAAAAGATTTCCCAAGATTTAAACATCTCAAGGAGCACTGAGCAAGCGATGATATTGAAATGGAAGGAGTATCAGACCACTGCAAATCCACTAAGACCTGGCCGTCCCTCTAAACGTTCATCTGGAACAAGGAGAATAAGGATCAGAGATGCAGCCAAGAGGCCCATGATCACTCTGGATGAACTGCAGAGATCTACAGCTGAGGTGGGAGAGTCTGTCCTTAGGACAAAAATCAGGCATACACTGCACAAATCTGGCCTTTATGGGAGAGTGGTGTAATCCGGGGGTACATTTTAACTTACATTCGCTCATTCTCTGGTTTTTCCACTCTCTATCCCCTTTATCTCTCAGATCTCGCAATAGTTCTATCATAATATCAGTGATTCTCATGAGACTACTACACAGCCAAAAGCTGTTGAATATTGAGTATTACATGTGCTACTGCAACCTATCTGTTAGGTATGGAGCAGGGAAGTATGAGAGATTAAGACGTGTTGGGAGGAACAGAGCTGCAGGTCAGTTAAACGTTGTGTAATTTTTTCTCCTTAATTCTGTATGATGCTCACATTAATGTGCTGAACTATAGGAGCCAACTACTATGAGCCAAGCTGAGATGAAAAAACCTGTTTGTGTGAGAGAAACTGCAGATCTGGTGAGTGTTTTTGTGTGTAACTTAGCGGTTAGCTCATTCATGTCACTGAGTGTTTGTGTAGCTGCTAGATTACTCACTGCTATGCATATCCAGACGCCCGTACTAACTTCGAACAACCCATATGTGAAAAATAAGGTGCCTTAAATAATTATTGAGCACTTGTTTAGTTTTTTTTTTACATTTCATGTTAATGCCAAACATATCGTTTGGCATTGGCCAAACATATCTGGAACCCTATATAATGTATATTTATTGGATTTTTCATGGATGTAAGTTGATTTTGTTATTTATTGAATACGCATATTGACCAAAAACTTATTGGAATTATTTATAGTGCAAAGAGTGCTGTTTATTGAATTTTTTTTGTGTGCACATTAGAATGATTTGATTATCTCTTAATTGAGAAAATGCTCCTGTTTTATTAATCAGGCCAGGTTTTGATGGCAAGCTGAAGGTCCAGGCCTAGAGCCCAAGAAAAATTTTACTTTTGGTGCATTAACACTTCTGCTTCTCCTGCCAGGCTGGTAGGAGGCTCCTTGCAGCCAACAAACAATTTTGTCCTCACTCTGATCTGACTTTTGTCAGCCCATAACCTGCACTGCACCAAGCACTTTATAATTAACTTGCTTGGGACCTCTAACCAACCTTGGGGTGGATGAACGGAAGGTTGTGGGTTCTTTAATTATGGAACTCTGGAATTAATAAATTTTTGTTTATTGTTTTGTTTTTCTCTTGTGCGTTTTATATGGCTAACCATATAACCATATAAAACCCATTATTCGTCTTGCTTGCTTCAATTTAGCATTTCTTTTATCTTGGGACGTTTTTATATAGGACATCAAGCCTTTCTCAGTCAGTTTAATACATTGTTTGGATGAAACCTCCAAATCACTCTTTGTCAACTGTGCTTTTATTACATTAGACATTTTAGCAAAACACTTTGAGCTGCTTGTAGTTTTGTTGTCTTTTACTTTGTTTATTTTAAACCCCCTAGCTGTGCGTAAAGGTGCAGCGCTTTAACTCAGTCTTTTATTCATCTTCATTTTGACAGACTTGTACTGTAACGTTGATCGCTATTATCAAACACTGATTGGATAGACTGGCTGACTGGTAAAAAAACAAAAAAAAAAAACAACATATGAACACCCACGTACATAATGAGCTACTTCAAATCTACGTATTTATACTGTGAAACACCTACGTCCCAAACTGAAATTAACTAATTAAGTGAATTACTAACCAAAGAACGTATTTTAAATAACAAATTAAAAAAAAATTCTAATTATAAGTCAACTAGAAAGTAAGCAAAAAATAAACTAAATAATCTAAATTCTAAGATTTTACTGAAAATGGAGAAATAGCTCCTACATCCATTAAAAGTCTTGTTTAAAGTTTGCCACAAGCCACCTGGGAGACACAGCAAACATGGAAGAAGGAGTTCTGGTCAGATGAAACCAAAATCCAACCTTTTGGCCACAATGCCAAACGATATGTTTGGCATAAAAGCAACACAGCTCATCACCCTGAACACACCATCCCCACTGTCAAACATGGTAGTGGCAGCATCATGGTTTGGGCCTGCAGGGAAGATGGTTAAAATTGATGTGAAGATGGATGGAGCCAAATACAGAACCATTCTGGAAGAAAACCTGTTGGAGTCTGCAAAAAAACAGAGACTGTGACGAAGATTTACCTTCCAACAAGACAATGATCCCAAACATAAAGCAGAATCTACAATGGAAAGGTTCACAAATAAACATATCCAGGTGTTGGAATGGCCAAGTCAAAGTTAAGACCTGAATACAATAGAGAATCTGTGGAAAGAGCTGAAATCTGCTGTTCACAAGCGCTCTCCATCCAACCTCATTGAGATCCAGCTGGTTTGCAAGGAGGAATGGACAAGAATTTCAGTCCCTTAATGTGCAAAACTGATAGACCAAGTGACTTGCAGCTGTAATCGCAGCAAAAGGAGGCTCTACAAAGTATTAATGCAAGGGGGCTGAATAATATTACACGCCCCACTTTGTAGTTTTTAATTTGTTAAAAGTTTAAAATATCCAATAAATTTCATTCCACCTCACGATTGTGTCCCACTTGTTGTTGATTCTTTACAAAATAATAAACATTTTAGATCTTTATGTTTGAGCCTGCCTGAAAAGCGGCAAAAGGTTAAAAAGTTCAAGGGGGCCAAATACTTTCACAAGGCACTGTATGTCAATATAATCATCCATTTCCATCCATCCATCTTCTGTACACCCTTGTCCCTTAAAGAGGTCGGGAGGGCTGCTGGTGTCCATTTCCAGCTAATGTTCCGGGCGAGAGGCGGGGTCACCCTGAACAGGTCGCCAGTCTGTCACAGGGCAACACAGACAGACAGGACAAACAACCCAGAGAGAACCCACGTAACCCACAGGGAGAACATGCAAACTCCATTCAGAAAGACCCTAGGTCGGGAATTGAACCCAAGACCTTCTTGCTGCAAGGCAACAGTGCTACCAACTGCGCCACTGTGCAGCCCACAATCAATATAATCAATCAAATTTTATTTGTATAGCACAAATGTGCTATACAAATAATCAAATTTTATTTGATTGAGCAGCAAAGCATTTCAACGTGCTTTACATCATAACAAACACAAAGTCATGCAACATAGAATCAACAATCAAAACATGACATTAAGTCAAGTGCCATCATTAAATTTTTAATCAATTAAGCTTCAACGGCAACTCCTAACAGGTGGGTTTTAGTCTAGATTTAAAGGCACTCTGTGTTTCAGCAGTTTTACAGTTTTCTCGAAGTTTATTCTAGATTTGTGGTACATAGAAGCTGAATGCCGGTTCTCCTCGGTGCTTCTGGTTCTGGGGATACAGAGCAGAACCAGAAGACCTGAGAGGTCTGGAAGGTTGATACAACAACAGATCATTAATGTATTGTGGTGCTAAGCCGTTCAGTGATTTGTAAACTAACAGTTTTTAAGGTCTATTCTCTGAGCTACAGGGAGCCAGTGGAAGGACTTTAAAACTGGTGTTATGTGTTCTATCTTCCTGGTTTTAGTGAGAACGTGAGCAGCAGCGTTCTGGATCAGCTGCAGCTGGAGGATTGGTTTGTTGGACAGACCTGTGAAGATGCTGTTGCAGTAATCAATATGACTAAAGACAAACACATAGATGAGCTTTTCTAGATCTCACTGAGACATTAGTCCTCTAATCCTGGAGATGTTCTTCAGGTGATAGAAGGCTGACTTTGTAACTGTGTTTATGTGGCTCTGAAGGTTCAGAGTCTATCACTACTCCCAGGTTTCGGGGCTGATCGCTGGTTTTTAGTTGTAATAACTGAAGCTGTGCATTAACTCTAGATCTATTACTCTAGATTGTTCCTCTTTAGGTCCAAAAATAAGAATTTCAGTTTTGTTTCTGTTCAGCTGGAGATAGTTCTCAGCATTTATTCAGTGATTGGATGAATTCAGAGTCACCTGGTGGCATCGTAATGTAGAGCTGTGTTTCATCCGCAGAGTTATGGTAGCTAATCTTATTTCCTGTTATAACCTGAGCTGGTGGGAGCACATAAATATTGAATAAGAGGAGTTCTAGGATTGAACCTTGGAGTACCCCACATGTGACCTTTGACCTCTTTGATGAGAAGTTTCCAATTGAAACAAAGAAATCCCAGTTCTTAAAGCGAGATTCAACCTCGCACTGGACCGGAGAGTCCGACCCAACTCTCCAGTCGATTCAGTAAAATGTCATGATTAACAGTGTCAAAAGCTGCACTGAGGTCCAATAGAACCAGCACTGTGGTTCTCCCACAGTCCGTATTTATGTGGACATCGTTGAACGCTTTCACAAGGGCAGTCTCTGTGCTGTGGTGAGCACGAAAATCAGGCTGGAAGGAGTCAAAGCAGTTGGTTATCCTTAGGAAGCTGTTTAATTGTTTAAACAGCTTTTTCAATAACTTTGCTGATGAATGGGAGGTTGGAGATTGGCCTGTAATTCTGCAGTAGTGATTTGTCCAGATTGTTCTTTTTTTATCAGTGGTTTGATAACTGCTGTTTTCAAAGCCTGGGGGAAAACGCCTGATGAGAGCGATGAGTTTACTATTTGGATCAGATCAGAACTTTTTTTTCTCCTCCCCTCCAGGGGGTCTTTTGTGGGCCCTTATATGAAAGTAGGCTGACAGGAGAGGGAGGAAAACATGCGGCAAATATCGCCGGGTCCAGGAATCAAACCCGCAACGGCCGCGTCGAGGACTCAAGGCCTCCAAACGTGGGTTGCGCTATTCCCTACACCACCACAGCACACCCAGGCAGGACTTTCTTAAAGAAATGTGAGGGTAGGACATCCAGACAGCAAGAACTTGAGCCTAATTGACTTATAATTTCTTCTAGGATTTTATAATTAATTAGTTGAAATTGGGTCATTTTTCCTCCATTTGTTTTGTTTGGGCACAGCATTGGTACTGGCTTTAGAGTGGATGTGCAGATTAATCCTCTGATTTTTTTTAAAAATTTTCCCTGAAAAAAAGCTGGAAAACTTGTTGCAGGCAGCATTATATGAAATTCAGGTGGTAACTTCATAGAAGGGTTTGTGAGCCTGTCAACTGTTGCAAATAAAGCTTGAGCTTTTTTCATGTTTTTGTTTGACATCTGCAAAAAAAGCTTCCCTTACATGTTTTAGTGTTGAATACATACATAGTCTTTCTTTATAGATATCATAATAAATGTCAAGTTGAGTTTTACGCAATTTCCGTTTGGCCCTACGGCAGAGTTGTCTTGCATATATATCTAACTGTATTTTTCATGGAGATTTCTTCCTACCAAACACAACCTTCACTTTAATGGGGGCAATGGAATCAATGATATCTGAAATTTTATGCTAAAAATCATCTACCAACTTATCTACATCAGCACATCTTAAGGGCAAGGAAGAAGAACAGATTTGATGAAATGTTTCTGAACGTTTTGTGAAAGTAGCTGTTTGTCCAAGTGGTTTAATGGATAAAGAACTTTCAAAGATCACAGCGAAGTGATCCAACAGGGTGACATTTGTTACACCCTTACTGATAACCAGATCCAGTGTGTGACCTCTAGTGTGTGTTCCTTGTTTGACATGTTGTGTTAGACCAAAATTCTCTAATATATTAAAGAGTTTTTTGCCACTCTGTCTTGGGGGTTGTCAACAATCATGTTGAGACATTAGTCCTCTAATGTTGGGGGTTGTCAGCAATCATGTTGACATGATTGTTGACCAACATTCTAACACAACTTCAAGTCTTCATCAGATACCTAAGTTCTGAAGTTTTTTCTTGACTTGCTCAATTCCAACATATTTCCTGGCTTTCAATAATGTTTCATTAGCAACATTTACCAGGTGGGTGTATCCTCACTATTGCCATTGTGATGATCTTAATAATATGTAATGTAATGTCCATCAGCGCTGGGGTCGGACGGACTGGAGTATTCATCACTTTGAGTATTGTGTTGGAGAGGCTGAGGTACGAAGGCGTGGTTGACATCTTTCAGACAGTCAAGATTCTCCAAACTCAAAGGCCAGCCATGGTTCAGACAGAGGTATTGCTTTGTTAAATTCATGGTGCCATTACCAATTACATGTCAACAATAGTGAAAATGTTATGGTATTATCATTTATAAGGAAACTAAGATCACTTCCATTACTTGGAATGTGGGGCAAATACAGTGCATGTGGAAAGTATTCACAGCACTTCACTTTTTTCACCTTTTTTATGTTACAGCTTTATTCAAAATTGTATTACATAATCTTTCCTCACAATTCTACACAGACGTAGTAATCATCATAGCAAAAAGAAAAATTATTGCTATTTTCGCAAACTTATTGAAAATAAAAGAAACAGTAAATCACATTTGTGTAAGTATTCACACCCTTTGATCCACATCTGGCAGCAATTCTAGCTAGAAATCTTTAATATGATGCCATGAGCTTAGCTGACCTATATTTAGGCAGTGTGGCCCATTCTTCTGTTCAGTTCTTCTCTAGCTCCATCACATTGGATGGAGACATCTGTCAGCTATTTTCAGATTTTTGCAGAGATATTCAGTCAGATTCAAGTCTGGATTATGAATTGGTCAGAATTGAGTTTTTAAATATAAAAAAATAGTAGAGAAGCTGGTCCTCGACCAGCCCCGAGCCAAGTGTCTTGATTTTTGATTTGCTTCTTACTTTTGCCTCTCTTGGTCTTCAAACCATGACCATAAGATTATGTGTAAACAACTGATATAAACCTGCCTATCAACCATTTTACAAGTTTGGGAAAACTAAAATATGTTCTGTGGATATCTATTGTAAAATAAATATTTTTACAAGCGCAGTTATTCCGTTTCTATTTAGCTCACCCACAATACTTCAAAATATTCTGCATCTCTGTGTGTACATTTCAATGTCAGCGAATTAATTTCATCCTTTATTTATTGCCCTAGTAATTTCTTTGCTTTTGTTGATTTATTCATTTTTCTCTGCAGGAGCAGTACCACATGTGCTACAGGGCAGCTTTGGAGTACCTGGGAAGTTTTGATGTCTACGCAATGTAACCTGTCTTATAAACACACAAAGCAAAAAGCTGGAACCAAAGCCAAAACTAATTTTTTTGCTTAATGAATAAGGAGTCAGTGAGGGGCCAGTGAGGAGATGACCACTGCAGGAAAACAAGACCATTACTTCTATGTGGACTGGTGGTAGACAGTTATTGCACCCATGCCTTCCCAAAAATAACCCTGAATCCCCATTTAGTCTTTCTACATATACAGAATATATATTTGTTTACAATCATCATTAACCTTCCTGAGATAGAACCTAAAGAAAGCCTAAAAGAAGCAGTGGATATAGTGCTTGTTTATTTTAATTGTGCCAGACAAATTACTGGATAAGAAATGAGACAAGTTAGTCACTTCGAGGAATGTTAGAGTTGGTTTAACCAACAATTTTTTTCACTCCTACATTGTTTATGGATGGTGCCTGGACAGTGTCAACCAAAAGCTACAATATAACTGAGCAAGGTCTTTTGTCTATCTGCATCTATGGATGATTATTTCAGACATGAAAATTGATAGTAATACTTTGTGGTATTTTCTTGGAATGATGAGATTCAAACCCCTGCAAACATAATTATGGGTCCTAAAAATAAAACTAAGTCATTATTAAAAACAACTACATACTTTTGCACACCAGGCCTGTGAAGTAGAGAAATTGTTTACTAAATAGCACATGCTAATTGTACTGACAAGACAGAGCAAATACTTGTTGCATGAATGAGTATTTGCTCATGGAACAAATACTTGTTTGGCAATGCCTTCTGGCAACAAATGGAAGGACTGAGATCTTACTGTCACCCCTCTCCAATGCAAAATAATTTTCCATTATTGTATGTATATTGCTTATGAGCATGTAGTAGCTCTGGTTTTTCAATAGAATCCATAGATTCATAAATGTTGAAAAAAGGAGAGCTGTTAAGAGATGTTGTAAAAAGTAGAAGAGAAAAAAAACTTCTAAATCTTGGGTGAATTCATGAACTATATTTGTAGTATATTTTGTACTTAGTTATTGAGATTTCATAGGATCTCAGACTATCCATCCATCTATCCATTTCCTACAGCTTTATCCAGGGTCGGGCCGCGGGGGTAGCAGCTTCAGAAGGGAGGCCCAGACTTCCCTCTCCCCAGCCACTTGTTCCAGCTCCTCCGGGGGAATCCCAAGGTGTTCCCAGCACCCATAAATTTTCTGTATTTTACAGCCAACATTTAAAGTAGTTGGCTGTTCAATGCTGTTAAATTTCCGATATACACGCCTATATCAACACTAAGTGTAACAATAATGACCAAAATAAAACACAGGAAACATTAACGTCAGCTAAATTGTTGTGGCGGGACCTTCACAGGACACCCCAGAATGCTATGGATCGACGCTGCCATCACGGTTGCCTAGAGACCTGTTTCCTTTTTAAATGTCCTCAACTCGATACTCCACCATGTCATTAGAAGCAAAAACTCTTGCAAAAGTACAGACGTGAGTGGGAAGACGTATATCTAATACTAAACAATTTCAGTGAGGATGAATACAGGCAATTAAAAAAAAAACATGTACCAGCGATGAGTATGATTTCGGACAGAATGGATCAGGAGAGAAACACTATAGACACAGCAGAACCTAGAAGAACCATAAATCAGGCTAGGGTTAGGGAGAACATTTTCAGTTTTTGTGCTCTTAGTCGACTACTATGGTTTTATTATTTGCTTATGTTGAGTTTGGATGGTACATTTTTTAGATATATATTGTCATATATATTGTCAGATATTGTCATATTAGACAAAAATGATATATATGGAAATTTAAATAAATCCTACTTATAGATTAACAGTAAATAAATAAATGTGAAGAAAAAATTTTGTTTGTCCTACATTTCACATTTTTTTAGGGATTTCTGTGTAGGAAAATTTTGATCTTTTATAAAGAGTGTTCTGTGATCAATATTATTTCACTATTATTTTGTTAATGTGGGCTGCCAGTTAAGCTATAATATATTCCTATCTTATAAGTAGCATATCTTATAGGAATATTAAGCTATAAGAAAGAAGGAAGAACATGCTAACAAAAATGCACCAAACAAATTCTCTGTAAATGTGGGTATTTTAGTACAAAAAACTTCTCATGAATTCAATGCTTGAGTCTAACGCAACCTCACCTGTCCTTGATCAGGTCCTTCTGTCATGACATGGGGGTGAAGATGGTGAGGATAAAGCGGAGAACCCATTTGATGTGGTTTAATGATGAAAAAAGGACAAAACTTCAGGCAGCACAGAGGAGCAAACGCTAGTACCTAGACTCTGGTAGCAACTGGTAAACAGTAATAGGCCGACAGCAGACACGAGACAACTACAGTTTAGACAAGGACCTGATAGAGAACAAGAAACACAGATGGGTATAAATACACAGGGGGTAATCAAGGGAACTAGACACAGTTAGGATTAATCAAGGGTAGACAGGACAACATGGGAACTCAACTGACACAGATACCTATATAAACACACAGAAAAACTAATCCTTTCACAAAATTTATTTACAGAAAATGAGAAATGGTCAAAATAACGAAGAAGATGCAGTGCGTTCAGAACTCAAATAATGCAAAGAAAACAAGTTCATATTCATTTAGAAAGAACTATATTAATGTTTTAACTCAAGAAGAGTTAATAAATCAATATCTGGTAGAATAACTAAGGTTTTCAATAGGGTTCAATGCAGTGATCTATGAATTTTTCCAGGGCTGCATATATATACACATTTACAATAAAAATCTTATAAGCTGGTATGTATATTTGATCATTTGAAACTCATCATCAGTAGTGAACCGCAGGATCCCGGGGTGTTTGGCCATTACCACAATCACCCTCCCAATGATAGTCAAACCAAGGTTGATCAAGGTTTATAACAAGCCACTTAGGGGTCTATACATTAAGTTAAAGTATTGTTTAACCCTCATGTGTATCAGTCTGAAGCAATATACACTGCTCAAAAAAATAAAGGGAACACTTAAACAGGTGTTTAACACTTAAAGTGTTCCCTTTATTTTTTTGAGCAGTATAGTTGATGCTGACTCAGGGTCAGCGAAAAAGCCAAAAAGCCCACCAAAGCGAAAACGACAGTTACTTCTAATGCTGGGTAGAGAAGTGGGGCATGGTTGAGCTCCTCACTGAAGTGAAAATGACACAGTTGATGCTGACGCTCTGGTGTAGGGGTCCGATTGGACGCTGAGGCGAAAACGAAACAGGAGCTCTTGCATCCCAAACAGTGAAAAAACGTACTACTACATCTTCTGTGTTACTGGCTGTAACACAGAGGAAGCCAATCTGCTGCTGCAACACTGATGTAGTGCAACACAAAACACAAAGACCAGAGTTTACGTTAGATGCCTTCATGCAGTCGAATGAACACAGTTAGATAGCTCTTCTGTGTTCCTGGCTGTAACACAGAGGAAGCCAACCTGATCCTTGTTATGAATTAATACCACCACAACACATAACAGCATGCCAGTAGGCCGTGTTAAGTGGGGTTTGATACACCACCAGCATTGTTAAGTAGGATCTGACCCTCTGTAAAACAGAAGGAGACCTAACACAATCCCAAGTGGACCGATTAGGGTAAATACTGAAGAATTAAGCGGTTATGTGAGGATTTGGATTTTGTGTTTTTTCAGTTAATTGAGTCTCTTTGTTGTTGCGTCTTCCCCTTGATTGTTTCCAGCTGTCCCTTGTTTTTCCCGATTACCCCCTGTGTATTTAACCCTGCTTGTGTCACTTGCCCCTCGTCAGATCCATGTTTTGTGCATCTACTTGGGTCTATGTTCCGTGTTTCCTGCATTTTGTGTACTTTATCATTAAAATCAGAATTTCACACTACAACCTGAGTCCAACCATGTCAATCCTCAACACTACAACTCTGCCATTCATGACAGAAGGATCTGACCAAAAGTACTACGGTGAGGATTGCTGTGTCAAATGACCAGAAATGGATACAGACCGAGAGAGATGGATCCTGCAGCAGTTGGAGTTGGTCCAGAAGGATTTATACCAGGATGCTGAGATCTTGCCTTCTCCACTGCTGCTGGAGGAACTGGGACTGGAGTCAAATTATGATCAGCTGAAGAAAGTGTTTCCCACCCCTCAACAGGATTACTTCACCCCTTCAACAATCACGACGGCTTCCACTGACATTTCCCCGGTGCATCAGAACATTTTTGATTTAGCTTCAGAGGAGGATTTTTGTCCACTCTTTAAACAGTTTAAAAATGACTCTTTTATGTTAGAAACAGTTTTCGAGTTCTATGACTCATTCGTTCAGCGAAAACTATTGAAGTGGAAAATTACAATAAGGTCACATCTGCTAGTTGTATTGCCATTCTAAGTTCCTGTATGGTCGAACAAACATAAAACTATTTGGGTTACATGTACAGGGTTGGGAGTTGTTTTCCACAGCTGCATTAGAACCAGACTGTCTTGCCTCTTGTTTTGGAACCTTTATCCTTGGTATAAAACTCATATGTTGTCTCTGCCTGGTAGAGCTTTTCATCCAGAATTGCTTCATTATTGATTGTCCTACGAGCTCTCTGAGTTGTGCACAATTCATAAGTAAACCTGATTGAGTGATTTTACCTGAACAGTGTTTGGCAATAGTTTTTTCCACAACTCTATCAACCACAGAAGCCTCGTCTTCAACTGCTCCAGATTCCTCATCTCTTGCAGCTAAGGTCTCCGTGTCACCTGCAGCAGCAGAAACGCCAGCCCTGGTAAGCGGGCATCCAGCTAAGCTTCTTCCCAGCGTTCTTTCCGAGACCCCCAGCGCTCCTCCCAAGCCATCATTTTTGTTGTGCAGGCAGAGCCTGCGTTCTGCCTGCGGCTAGCTCCTCC
Organism: Xiphophorus couchianus; assembly: GCF_001444195.1. Taxonomy (NCBI): domain Eukaryota; kingdom Metazoa; phylum Chordata; class Actinopteri; order Cyprinodontiformes; family Poeciliidae; genus Xiphophorus; species Xiphophorus couchianus. The sequence continues at coordinate 29,229,006 of NC_040250.1, read as the reverse complement.
GAGCCTTCCTGCGCTGGTTCAAACCAGCCTCCGGACTGCCTTCCAAGGCCCGAGCTCCTCCATCGCCAGCCACCAGAGCCGCCGACTACCCTCCACAAGCTGCCAGAGTAGTTAGCTACCCTCCACATGTCCGTGCATATACCTGTGCAGTCTGCCAGCATTCTAGGTCCTCCTAGAACCGGGGGGGACGTGTCCCCCACAATATTGGAGGCAGGCACATTTGTCCCTCCTAATAATTTCACAGCAGTTGCGAAAAATATTTGATTTTGAAATTTTACTGCTAACTTTGTCTAAAAACATAGCTACTCTAGCCACAATGTTCTATTTCATCACAAGGAAATGAAACAGCAGCAAAATTTGCCTCTTTTGTTGTTGCTTAAAGTTTAATGTCACTGTGAGCAATGGCCACACAACACCTGATAATACTGATCACTTAACATGTGAATTATATTGTATTATATTATATTAGATATTCAGGAGAATAGCAGTGCTAAAATAGTGATGCTGTTGAAGAAAGGTGAAGAGACCGAGGAAGCTCTGGTGAGGTCTTCAATTAGTTTATTGAATATTAACTGGTTTTAATTTTTAAATAAACTAAACTATTTTATTATGAGAAGAGCAGGTCAGGGATAGTTTGTGTGTATACGTTTCTGTGAGGCTGCTTATCTGAGCATTATAGTTTTCTGTACATTCTTCCTGCTAAGATATGGGGGAATTTTTCTGCCATAATTTGAGAGTCAATATTTTCAATTTGAAAGCAGGATTACATGTCTTTTTTTGTCAAAATGTGTAATGTTTGTACACCAACCTTTGTTCTTGTGCTCTCACAGAACTCTGCTCATCAACGAAACATTCTCTGCTTGCTTTTTGAACAAAGATGTAAGTGTTGTACTGGGTGCATTTGTTTCCTTCTAGTGGGTGTGCCTGTGTGGCTACTATTGATAGCCAATATTAAAGAGCACACATTTTCAGGTTGGCTTGATATCATGTCATGACTATGTTGTAACATAGTTGATCAGAATACTGTTAGCATCTGCTGGTGGGCGTTTAGTTTAACATGGAGCAGAAAGCGCAAGCTGTTTCTTCCTACATCTGATGAGTGGTTCAGGTTGCTACAATTGAAAGTAGCCATATTCACCCATACACAGGCTCACCTGTGCTTGAAGGAAACAAATGCATCCAGTACACTTTTTTTCTATTCACTGAGAGGCTGCCAGGTGATGGTGCCTTTTTGTTCCAAAAGCAAGCAGAACGTTTTGCGTATGCTAGCATAGAGTTTTGCAGGAGCTTGAGGAGCAAGGTTGGAGACCAAACACTACAAGTTTTGAGACAAAATACATGAAGTCCTGCTCTAGGTTCCTCTCACAGTCAGGTTAATTGGGTTTTCTAAATTTCTCGTTTGGTGTGAGTGTGCATGGTTGTGTTTCCTGTCTGTGATGCCCTGCAACAGACTTGTCCAGGGTATACTGTGCCTGTTGCTAATTGGCTGCTGCAGATAGGCACCAGCAGCATTCCTGATCCTAGTGGGATAAAGGTGTAAGAGAATGAATGGATTAAATTAAGTCAATACATTTTATAGACAATGTATCAGTATTTCTTAGTCTTTTTATTGTTCATGGTGTGGATTGTCCTAAGAATTTATTTATTTTACTATATTCAGTTGGAATTGCTATATGTGTTTTGATATTGTTTTTTTTTTATGCTAAAATCTTTCAGAGAAAATCGATGCTTCCACACAGACACATGAGGAAGATGAAGATGTCCAAGACATGAGCTGGAGCACTGAAAACTTATTTTCTTTAAGTTAATCAGTTTTGTTTAAATTTTTGTTTAAATTTGTAAAATTTTAATTTTATTAGTTTTTGAAAATGTTTCTATTAAAGAAAAGAGTTCTGCATTTGTGAATGGATTCATTTTACATTTTTGTAACATGATAAAACAAGATTTCCCCTCTAGGGTTAAAGGTAGTTTTATGTGAAGTTGTGTTAAAGTTTGAGGGAAGGACATGTGGGATACTAACAGACTAAAGTAAGTTTGGTATAAATGTTGATGTCACACAACTCTGTTGTGGTTTTGACAGAGCTCAGTTGGTAGGGAAGATTTTATTTATTTTGTTGGTTTCTATTTTTACTGTTGAACTACATAAACTATTGCTAAAGAATGGTGTGGACAACCCAAAGTACCAACACCAGAAACGGTTGTAGTAAGGACGATCACCCCTGCCAGGGATTCAGTGAGCCTCCTGAGAGAGGATAGCATTCGGTGTCAGGGTTAGGTGTGAAGGTAAGTGGTCAAAGACCAAATGCATTGGCCATCCCGTCCCTATCATCCACTGAACAATACGCCATCGGCCCCCAACTGGCTCGCTAATGGCTTTCTTTGTCTTTGCTTCCTTCTTTGAATTGGCCTCCTATTGTCTTTGTTGCCCCCTGTTTGTATGCACAGGCCATCATCGTCTCTGAACCTCCTAGAACCCATTCCCACTATAAAATATAATTAAATTTGCCCCTTATAGGTCACACGGGTTAGGGTTGGGGTAGGAGTTTGGGTTCAGGGTCAAAGGTCAGAGGTCCAAAAAATTGAACCTCCTTCCCTCTTCCCCTCACCCTCTTCTCCTCCCCCGTATGTGCACGGGCCATCCTGTCAGGAGTCCAGCAGGTGGAGCCTACCTCTCATTCAGACCCTTTGGGATCTGTGTATCCAGCCTGTGGATCCAGATTCTTTCAGCCCTTCTCCTCTGGGCTGAAGACCAGGCTGGGTTACATTCCAGCACCAAGACTGAAACTGCATCCCAGCCATGGCGTATAAAGTGCTGCACTAAAGGTACGTGTGTTTTTTTGTGTTTTTGAATGTTATGTCTGTGCTGGGTAAAACGAGTAAGGAGACTGTTACTCGTCTCACCCACATAACTGATTTTACAAATTAGACAGGTTATTAAATAAACACAATTTTTTGATTTGGGGTTTCCTGATTGGTCTGATTTGAAAATTGTGTTATTGAATCTGTTCTGTACCCAGTGCAGCTGCTTGAAAAATCCACTCTGACCTTAGACCTTTGGTGTCTTCAAAGGTTTGACCTCAGCACGGACGAGGAAATCCCTTAGGTTTTTATTCCTTTTGTAGGCCGCAATTATTTTGTAATTTGGGAGCAAAGAAGTGTCAGATTGGAATTTTGTGAAATTCTGTTTAACGTTGTAAACAAATTGTCCTGCTGAGGAGGAGAATGTTGTGATCAGAGGGATCATCGGAGATGAATCGGGGGGTCTGGACTCAAGGAAGTTTTTCCTGCCTGCTCTCAGGAAAGACCTGGAATATCCTCTCTTACGAAGAGCAGAAAACAGAGTTCTAGTTGCCTCCTCAAAGTCTGTTTTCTGTGTGCAAATCCTATGAAATCTGAGGAGTCGTGATTTGATTAGGCCAGCATAAGTGTGCCTTGGATGGTGACTAGTTTTAAATAGCAGAGCATGTGTGTCTGTGGGTTTAAAGAAAACTTTAATATCTAATTTGTGTGTTGTATCAAAATTTGGTCCTTTATATGTGGTAGTGTCCAGAAAGTCGACCGCTTTAACGCTGGTAGTGGACTTTACTGTGATAGATGGGTTATGTGTATTCAGGTGCTGGAGGAATTCCTGAAATTCTGCTTCAGAATGGGTCCAGACCCCCCAGATGTCATCCAGGTATCGATAGTAGTACAGGTTGCCCTCCTGCACGTACTAAGGGCACCGGTCTCCCACTCGGCCATGAAAATGTTGGCATAGGCCGGTGCAAATTTCTTACCCATGGCTGTGCCTTTAACCTGGAGGAAGAATTGGCCATCAAAAACAAAAGGGATAGGGTTAGGGTAAGGGTTAGGGGTAAGGGATAACAATCAAAAGAGATATTGAGGTTGAGTCCGCAACATTTTTAATTTAATAATTGTTACAAAGTAACTCCGTTAGCGGTCTCGTTTCTAACAGCCGTTAGAAAAAAAAGCACGGTTCCACAACCGTCGTTTTCTAGCAACTGCGGAGTGATATTGACCCCCTCCGCAACCACGTCAACCTGCGACACCACTAGTAAATAACACAAAACAGTATTAATAAACACAAAACAGTATTAATTTACCTCGACTATTCCATCAAAATGGCCTGTATGCCACATAATCACTGATACATTCTGTCCTTTGCTCATGTGAGCTAGCAGGCAGTGAAGGTGCACCGGGTCGAGGATTGTGTGGTTTATTGCTAAGGGTTGGTGGATTAGGAGCAATTTGCTAACTGCTAGCAACAGGAACTGTTTCCATGACGCGTACCATTCTGGTTTCAGTCTTGAAATCAGAACACGTCAGTGTTTAGCCCACTAATGTGGACTAAACAGTGGGTGGGGATTTAGGTGAGTATGCCAAATACAGGGAAGCATTTTGCCTTTGTCACAATTGAGATTTCATAGATTTCATTGACTGTGTCCTTTTCCTACACTTGTTGTGACAAATTCCTATAATACATTTTATTCTACGCAGTGCCTCATCCTTACCTGAGTCTGAACTGTCTAATCACGCAGATTAGAACAAAAAATTGGGGAGTTTTGAACTTCATGAGCCCGTCTTGATGGTGGAGTCCAGCCGACTGCAGCCGTCACAGGGCTTTATGTGTCTATGAAGCTAATGTGTAACCCTCCTGCAGTCTTAGCGCGATGCTTATGAGGAGTGCAGGAAATGTCACAGTGGGACACCGGGGAACCATCAGATTCCAAAACTTCACAGAAAAAGCCCCTTGTAAAAGCACACGCAAGGTCAGCGCAATCCCACCGGACCGCGCAGACCATAGGAAAAGACTGGAGGGTCCAAATGAACCCATCTCTGACCACTGCAGATGAAACGGGTAGTGTTTGTTTGTGAAGTTTTCAACATCGCAGATACAGGAGCTTTACTGTTCATTTTAGGCTGCTTTCAAACATCAGTGTTAGCATAGCTGGCACGTGTCATTCTTTGGTATTCCTCTTTTTTTTTCCATCTGCCTTTATGGGAAAGTTCGTCTGAATGACTCTTTTGTGTTAGTCCTGTTGGCTGCACAGGGTCGCATATGTTTCTTTTCTGTCATGTTAGCAGGTTAAACTCACAACACAGGACGGTAAGGAGCTAAGAGTCTGTTATTTTAAATCAATACATTTTCTAGTATTGATTAAATTGAGACATTGGTTATTTGGACTTGAGAACCCTGCTAGCAACTTCCACAGACACAACAGCATGACCTTTGGAGAAACATTGTACCATGACATGATTAACTCTTTCAGCCTCACACCAAGAGGCGGTGGGCTACCAGTCCTTACCAGTCCAGTCCTGCAATCATAGCAGCCACAGCATGGAAGACTCCGGAAACCCACATAACCAATGAGGGAGGACAGAACCAGGCTGATGATGCAGGTCAGGATGATGGTGGCATTGGCTCCTTTCACCAGCCGATGGAGAACAAATGTCTGAGTTAGGAGACAGAAATAATATCAGTGTGACACAGTTTGCTGCTGTTAGGTACAAATACGTCCAGAGCCACACTTAAAACCATGTTCCACCAAAATAAAAGAAGCTTCAGAAGCTTGAGTCACTTCAACTTGTCTGGTTTGTAGACAGCAGCTACTGTCACTGCTGTCAGTTGTTAGAAAGGCTGTGAAACAGCAGACAGATGTGTGTGTACTTGAAGTTCCACCAAATGAAGAGCTCTGAATACAGCCGGCTGTGCGCGGTAATTACCACTTTGGCACTTTTGTGTTGGTGGAAGACGTCTTCGTCCTCTTCCCCATAGGTCAGCGTCAGAGAGGAGTAGCCGAAGATGATGACCGCAGCTGCACAGGAAAGTCCTGCAGCCACCACCATGCAGCTGACCTGAGGACAGCACAAAACGTCCAGACAATACGTGTTTATGTGTGGAAGGGACGAGCAGCAGGAATCATGGATGAATCAGAGTTGGAGGGCAGTGGCACTCGAGGACTGGGTTATTAAGCAAACATGGAGCCAAAACGGAAAGGTTTCTGGAAAATGATGACACCCCACAACCATAAACACTCACAAAACACAAAAAAGGTCAACAGAATTTAAAAGTGATGCACTTTCTGCTCAAAGTCACCGTAATTTGGTAAGTCTCTTCCTTATTTTCCAAAGCTAGCACATTAAATTTTAATCTGTACAGGCAGCTGACTTACTGCGCACGAAACGTTCGTTCAAACTCTGGAGGACCAGAGACTACAGGAGGGAGGATCTTGTGAGCCATTCTAGACCATCCAACTCTGCGGGCCAGGTACCCTGAGTGAACACAGTGATGGTAGGAAGCAACCTTTTGTTAATAATTCAAAAAGCAAAACATTTGCAGGCATTTAGAGCGCCTCATGGTTACATATTTTATGAAATTTTACTTTTCAAATGTTGGAATCCTGCCAATCATGACAAAATGTAGAGATAGTAAGGAACCTCTTTGTCCCTAATTATTGGCTGGCTAAAACAATAAAGCACAGTGGTGTTATCATCATCATTATGTGGGCGTCAGACATGCTAGTAAACAACCGGCTCTCCATCCTATTGTTCGGCGGTCACTTTCTGTTAATGGCATCCAGTCGGCTGAACGACCTCCATTGTTCTCCAGTTTGAACCATTCCAGCCTGTGAGGACCTTGGTGGTCCGGTAATAACTTTACTGTGCAGCATTTAAATTGTCTTTAGTTTACGTTTAGTTTCTTCTTCAATGGCGGTTGGCTGGCAGCATTTTGGTACATTATCGCCACTTCTAACGTCCCATTGGCAAAAATTAAACCCTGTGATTTACGTTCCAAAAACAAGCATTCTGTTGGTAGTGAAAAATCTTTAAACTAAGTTGAAATGGGTGGACAAGAGCCATAAGAAGTAAATGCAGGGATGAAAAGATCACCATGAAATAATCAGCTAATTATACGGTCAGTCAATGATGCGTTTTGAATGAATCACCGTTTTAGAAAGCAATGACCTGTAAAATAATCAGAGGAAATCTGATTAATTTATTTTTATTAATTTTTTTTTGCGTGGTCCTGATACCACTACAACTGCAATCAGACTTGTGTGTGAACAGTTTGCGACTCCAACCTCATCGGGCTTCTTTTGGTGCAGAATTATGACGCATGTCGCATAGCAATGACGTAAAAGTCAGATTAAATGACCATTCAGAGTGCAGGCACTTTGAAAACAATTGGATTAATGATGCGTTCCAGTCGTATTCAGAACTGGGAAATTCTGACTTCCCAGTTGGAAAAATTAACTGCAACATCCTCCAAAGTCGAATTTGGGGATAGTTGGAGCAGCTCCAACTACACTTCATGGTCCAATCTGGCCGCTCCTGGCATCAACTATAGTAAGTCGTGGTGAAAGCAGTTTTATTTTTCAAAACACAGAAGTAGGAAGAGTGCATCTAACATTAATATTACAAAATCCAAAGCATGCCGGTGGGAACCGTAATCTGGCAATAAGTCATGACTGGGGTCATTCACCCCACAGGTCCACACTGACACCAGGAACACGGGGTAAAACTCTATACAGTTCTAACTGCAAACACATAAAACTGAGGCAAAAGTAGTGTTATGGTTACACTAGTACTTGTATAAAGATTTTTCATTTAATATCAGTTAATATTTACCCATCTGGAAGGCAGATAGAAGGGTCACCGCAGCCAGGAGAAGAGGGGAATCTGTTGCCATTGCAGTCTGAACTTTACTCAAGTATTAGGAGGAACTACCTGGGAAAAGACTTAAAGCCATCCCACTGTCTGTCCAAACATGTCCGTACAGTTAAGCTCTGCCCTGCCTCTGTAAAATACGGACTGGATTCTCAATTACATAATTTTGTTCGCGCCCTATGAAGAAAAAAATGTGAGAATGTTTTCTCAGTGAAGCCTGGTGTGAGTTTTATATCGTTTCTTTCTTTCATTGCTACCTGTTTGATATGTCTGCAGGAACCTTTCTGGCAACGCTGTCAGGATTCCTCTAATGAAGATTTTTATTTTTTTTAAACGAGTTCAAGTCAACCGTTAACCGGTTCAGAGTGTCTAATAGGTGGCGTGTGTTACCACGCCCCACGGCAGCCCACGGGTGACAGCGCAGGGTTGGGATTGCGTGCCGTGATCAGCCGGCTTCCTCCCGCGGCGGCATGGACAGCGACGATGAAAGCGTGGAGGAGGTGGTGGAAGGTTTGTACCGCTGCAGCGCACGCTGTTCACGGGGGGAATGCGATGAAGGAGGGCTTTGATCCCGCTTTAACTGCTAAACGTGTCAGACCCGAGCCTCCGTGAGGCGGTCTGACTCTGGGCCCGCTCGGTAGCGGGGAGCGCCAGGGGCTGGAGTTGTGACAGCGATCCGCGCGAGAGGCAGCTGAAAGCGGCGTGGGGGCCGTCAGAGCTCCGCAGCCGGCGGACGTTTAACACGATGCAGTATGTTCGATTCCTCACCGCTGAACGCACCGGTGCTTTCAACAGCTGGTGTGTCTGTTGAACAGGAGTCAGTCAGGAAAGGTTGGATAGTTTGTTTCTTTAAGAGTTGACAGAAAGTTGACTATGAGTTTATAGAAGCTCCAGCTGCTGGGGTTGAGTGAGTAGTAAGCCAGTAAAACTACAGCAGCGGTAGGATCAGAACATGGAATGTAGAAAAAACGCCACAAAAAAAAAAAAAAAAAAAAAAAAAAAAAAAAGAAATATATATATATATATATATATATAAGTACAGAAAATCAATGGAATCACTCAATGTTAAGGGAAATTTCTCAGATCATTAACAAAAAACTGCATAGCAATACATTATGAAAACCTGTGATGTTGGACAGTGTTTTTCAAAGTGGAGGCACCAGAGGGCGCTAGATGGGCTGGATGGAAGTTGTGAAAAAAATGCACAAAAAAAAAATTCTGGTACCTTTTTTTAGCAAAATATTTTAATCAAACTTTTTTTTTTAAATCATGAATGCTACTTCGTTTTTCATCCATCCATCCATCCATTTTCTGTTCACCCTTTGTCCCTAAAGGAGTCGGGAGGGTTGCTGGTGTCTATCTCCAGCTACGTTCCAGGCGAGAGGCGATGTACACCCTGGACAGGTCGCCAGTCTGTCGCAGGTCAACACAGAAACATACAGGACAAACAACCATGCACACACACACCTAGGGAGAATTTAAAGAGACAAATTAACCTGACAGTCATGTTTTTGGACTGTGGGAGGAAGCCGGAGTACCCGGAGAGAACCCACGCATGCACAGGGAGAACATGCAAACTGACCCCATGCAGAAAGACCCCAGCCGGGAATCGAACCCAGGACCTTCTTGCTGCAAGGCAACAGTGCTACCAACTGCGCCACTGTGCAGCCTACTTCGTTTTTCAATCGTTATTAAAAACTAAAAATAATTTATTAAAAACAACATGGCTATATGTGCAGCAATGCCATAACAATGCAACAACATTCAGTTGATAATTATCTATCATGTGTTCAAATGTGGGTTTATGTGTGTGTAGATCACAAACAGTTGAGCCCGATCAGCCAGAACCTGTTTGTGTTTATGTGTAGGCCCGTTGGATGAAGATGGCCAGCCCCATGGTGTCTGCACAGTCACCTATTCCTCCAGTGATCGCTTCGAAGGACATTTCACCCACGGAGAGAAGAATGGGAAGGGGAAGTTCTTCTTCTTTGATGGAAGGTAGTGACTCACTGTATCATGGAGGTTCACTAAGGGCGCATTAACACCAGCCCTGTTTAGTCCGTTTTAATCAAACCCCAGTCCGTTTGCCCAGAAAGTCTGGTTCACTTGAGGAAGTGTGAATGCACAATCCAACTCTGATGCAAACTCTGTTCCTTCTAAAAACCGATATTCTGTTTGTTTCAAGTGAACTCTTGTGCAGGTCAATTCAAGTGGACCGGTGACCATTCCGAAAGTAGCAAATTAACTATAGCGCAGGGCACAGGACTATCAAGTCTGAAAATTTGATAGTCCAGTTTTCAACTGTGAAAACTGGACTATCAAGTCTAAGACCTTGGGTTCCCCCAGAATGAGTTGGAGGAGACAGATTTCTGGGGTTCCCTTCTGGACTTGTGGTCCCCGAGTCCCAATCTCGAATAAGTAGAAATTATTCCAAACTGTCAATTTTAGGTCGTATGGTCCAGCACTAGTTGGTGCCAACAGGAACTGCTTAAATGGCTTTGTCCTGAAGACAGAATAACTTGAACACAGAAAGACCAGTTCTATCCTCTGTAGCAGTGGTTTCTAACTCCTCTCCTCGAGGGCCGGACACCTGCAACTTTTAGATGTGTTCCTTGTCCTACACACGGCAGCTGTCTGTTTTGTGTCCGCAGCACCTTGGAAGGTTTCTACGTTGACGATGGTCTGCAGGGCCAGGGGCTGTACACACACGAGGACGGCAGTGTCCTCCATGGGACGTATGTCGACGGTGAACTCAACGGGCCAGCTCAGGAGCTGGATGCAGATGGCCGCCTAGTCTTTAAGGGTCAGTACAAAGGCAACATCCGCTGTGGGGAGTGCTGGATCTACTATCCTGTGAGTGAGCTGAGTGCACTAATGGTTCTTTATTCTGAAGGACAGCAGCCATTTCATATGTGTGTGTGTGCGTGTGTTGGTGTGTGCTGTGGTTAGGACGGGGGCAGCGTGTTTGGGCAGGTCAATGAGGACGGGGAGATGACTGGCAGCTCCACAGCCTACATCTACCCAGATGGCTGCACGGCTCTCTATGGAAGCTTTGTGGGCGGAGAGATCACCGAGGCTCGCCTCGCCACACTGACCTCCAACCAGACCGGAAGGCCACGCTTCCAGATCGCTCCAAACAGTAAGATTTCATCTCATCTTCACTCACTCGCAATGAAAACATGCCATAGATAGAGAACTATGTTCTCTAATTTAACTGAGCTTGAGTTATTTTTCAAAACTTTCAGTCTCTAGATCAGGGGTCTCAAACTCCAGGCCTCGAGGGCCGCAGTCCTGCAGTTTTTAGATGTGCCACAGGTACAAAACACTGGAATGAAATGGCTTAATGACCTCCTCCTTGTGTAGATCAGTTGTCCAGAGCCTTAATGACCTAATTATTCTGTTCAGGTGTGGTGCAGCAGAGGCACATCTAAAAGTTGCAGGACTGCGGCCCTCGAGGACTGGAGTTTGAGACCCCTGCTCTAGATGTAGAAAGCTGGCAGAGGAAAAGACTGCCAGCTGTAACTGCAGCCAGACCTGGTTCTGTGAAATATTACTCAGTGGTTCTGAATGGCTTGTTTTTTACATATTTATTTGTAAAATGTCTCTTCTGTAATGCTTTATTTAATTTCTATAGTGTTTGTTAGTGTTTTCTACAAATAATTTATGTGGAAAAAGTGTATATGCTGTTAGCTGGACTCAAACAGGAAGTGCTGTAGAGACATGTTGGTGTGATTGAACAGGTGACATGATGACTTCATGTGACCTGCAGGTCCTGTCTACTCCTATGACAAGTCCACCTCCACCTGCATCGCCACCCACGCTCTGCTGCCGGACCCGTATGAGAGCCAACGGTAGGGCCGCTCCGTGTGATGATGTCACACTGTGGAATGACGACGGTTGTTCCAACAAGCCGGAACAGAACCAGAACCATTTGGAACCTTGTGTGTTCCCTCTCTGTCAGGGTGTTGGTGGCAGAATCTCTGATTAAAGGAGCCGGTCAGGGACTTTTTGCCAAGGCAGCTGCTGAGCCGGGTACCGTCATGGCTTTTTATAACGGAGTCCGGATCACGCATTCTGATGTATGGCGCGCTGCTTCTATGGAAACGAAGATACGTTGGAATCACGTAATGAGGGGAAATTGACATAAAACGTAGCAAATTTGATTTATTGATTAAAAACGATTCCTAAATGACTGATGTTGCTTTGTCAGGTGGACAGTCGGGACTGGGCTCTGAATGGAAACACCATCTCACTTGACGACGACACTGTGATCGACGTCCCACAGCCGTTCGACCAGACGGAGAGGTACTGCGCCTCTCTGGGTCACAAGGGCAACCACTCCTTCACTCCCAACTGCCAGTACGAGCCGTAAGTAGAAACGACAGGAAGGAGGAGCGTCGACTTTTAAAATATGGGTCCATAATCAGATAGGCACTCAGCTACATGCAATGCATCCTTCAAGTCATTCAGAATCGGATGTTATCGTACCATTAATTGATTTATCGTTTATCGCGACAGGCCTAATCATAGTATTAATTATTACCGCAATTAACTATGAAAACTCAACTTTTATGATTGAAAATTTTCATAATTTTCAATTTAATATGTGTCTGGGCTGAGGCCACGTTTCATAAACACTGTGACTTTAAACAGATCAAATGCTGTTTAAAAGTTTATCATCCAAGGTTATTTAACATGTTAATGGCTGTGTAGGGATTAACTCCTGTAGCAGTCTGTATTACTGCAGATCTGAAGAAGCCTCTGACTGAAGACACTGTTGTATGATAGTTTGATGATGAGGATGCTCCAGGTTGTTCATAATGTTCATCATTTGGTAAAGAATCTCCACACGTCCCGTTACGACAGTTGGAAGAGATGATTTGAACTTCCTCCTCCTCCTCCTGGATAAACGGCGTAACAGCAGGTACAGTACCATCAGTGAGTCCACCTCTGCTGTTTCTCTTCCTATTTCATCTTTGTGTGTGGTCAGAACATTGGCTCCATTGTGTCCTCAAAAATTACTTTTTTGTTTTTGGGTGGGGTGGGGAGCAGTTTTGGAAATTCAAGCATTCCCCATGATAGTTAAACTACATCCAGAATATGTCGGATTGTTGATGAATTTTTATTTCTCTGGAGGCATAGTTACAGATTTATTGTTCAAACTTTGGTCCAACTTAACCAAAATCTAGATTCTTTTTTAAACGAATACAATTGTCTGTTTAGTCATGTTTTCAATATCTTTACAGTGACTATTCATGGTTCAGATTTTGGGGTTCAATATTTGCAGATATTTCCATAGAATGCTATTTCAAATTATTTGTGAAAACCACAAATATTTTTTTTCTGTAAAGCCCAACTAAGTTATTATGAAGAAAATGCAGCTAGAGAAGTTGAAATGTCTTGATGCAACGCTGCTTAGCAAACAATTGGCTGTCGATTACAAAACTGTCAATCCAAGAGCACCGTTAAATTACACAGTATTGATCGTAAACTTCAAAGTGGAAATACGGAAGACTGGATGTTAGCTTCTGTGGTAGTGTCAACATGGCTTCCACTGTGTGTATTAATGCATATTAAGGTATATTTGATGTTTGAACTATTAAGATGCAGTTACAAGTGTTTTATGAAGGGGTCTCAAGTATTTATAGATTTTAGCCATTCGCAGACAACTCTGGTTCTTAACACCCACAAATCCTGGAGGTTCACTGCATACCAAAAACACATTAACATATCCTTAACTATCATATTAAAAGTGGATTTTACATCAAATATCATTTTCTAAGTCAATTTGAGGATTTAGCTAGAATATTTATCTGGACATCAGTACAGGCTGGTGAAATTGTCAGATATTTAATAGTGATGATATCATATTCTCCAATAAGGAACGTAACCCTTTGACTGATTAAAAAACGTTACAAATCAGTTAACTGAAAATTATTTTAATCACTAAAAAGAAAAAATAATAATCAAGGATAAATGCCACAGACTGGCGACCTGTCGAGGGTGACCCCGCCTCTCGCCCGGAACGTTAGCTGGGGATAGGAACCAGTACCTCCTGGTTCCCACTGTCCCCACTGGGGACAAGGGTGTTAGAAAATGGATGGATGGAATAATCAATGATTGCTTAGTTGTTGTTTTTTTACAGCAGAATCTAAAGCAAATTAATTAAGCATATTTTAAAAAGCGATTCGCCGTCCTCCCGACTCTTCATGTTCATAATAATCATGAAAGACTGAAGATGGAAGTGGGGGGAGGGGGGGGCGAATGAAAGTCTGCTCACGGCCTCAGCCAATCTTTGGCCGACCCTGTCAACAGTCATTATTATTCTTCAAGAGGATCCACACCATATTTTAGAAAGCGGTCTCCTATATGAGCCTGTAACACACCAATAACACTCCGTAGGTATCCTGATACCTGGATGCCCACCGAGCAGAGCCTTCCAGGTGATACTGACCAGTCCTCCCCACACCGGCGTCCTGCTGGTGCTCAGCGGGGTGTTCTTGCGGAAAGCAGCGTCCATTAAGCCGCAGACGACACAGAGACCCGCACAGGCTATCTGGAGGATGCCTAGGATGAGCACACTCCTCTGGTTGAATATGAAGTACCGGTACCGGTCCATGTTCAGACGGAAATCCCTCCCGCTCTGCTTCTGTTTCGGTTTGAAGAAGTTCTGAGGGAAACGTGTGAGCGAGGCTGATGCTAAGCGCCGTTTGGTTGGGTTTATGACTCAGAAACATTAACACTAATAACTATTGACTGGAGAAAAAAAATAACTTTCTTGTAAAAAAAAGTCCCATTGACAGGTTCGTCACCACAGCGGCAGTATTCCGGAGAAGTTTCGGTGTCAGTTTGGAGGCAGGAAGTTTGTTTATCCATTAACCTGGCTGAACCGGGCGCAGGTGGAGGGGGAAGCGTGGGATGTTTCTGCCCAGAGTTTGGACTCTCAGGCTCTCACACCCCGCCCACATCACATTTTAGCCATTCGTTCCTGGTACAGAAATCACAGGTGCCTTGTAGCGGGGTTTTTTTTTAAGACCTTGCTTTCGCTGTTCATAAAATTTCAAAGACTATTTTTAGGAAATATATCCAATTTTTGAAAAGTCAATATTCTCTGTGTTTTTAGGACTGGCTGAGAGTAGATTTGTTCAAACTGTTCTTGGAAAATGTTGCAAATTAATTTCTTTTTTATTCCAGTAAACAACTGTCTATAATATCTATCTGCATTTCTTTGTATCTTCGTGTAAGAAGTGCACAAATATAGCTGCACACAACATGTGCAGCAGATGGGAACAAAGCTGGTATCTGAAAGTTCATGATTTGGAAACGGCTTAAAATGGATACCGAGACAAATCTGGCCAACATCAAACAAAGATATTTTCCAACATAATTTAAGATTTCTGAAACTTTAATTTTACTTCTGAAAAAACTTTGTAACCCTTTATAACCGTATGCACTTGAGCTTAAGATCACAAACTGATGGCTATAAATTCTCCAGAATTTTCTTCTAGTGAGCAGAACTGAGGGATCTATAACTAGCAAACCATCTAGAATCTGGAAGCAGCAAAGCAACCAAACCACTATGCTGCCACCACCACCATATGTTCTTTTCCTGAAATACTTTGGCTTAAGTCTCGAAGTTCATTTCGCTTTTAGTCTGAAGAATCATAGAACAGCAGGCTAAAAATAAGAGGAACTTTAAGACTTTGTTACATATAGGCACAATGAGTTTCAGTGAAAGAAAAGAAAATTGAAAAAAGAAGCATTGGAATGGATTTGGTTTGGTTTATTTTGGGGCGTTTCATTATTTGGGGTGTACAGATTTTGAAAGCTCCATTCTTTCCTGTGTAGCAGAAAGTCCACTCATTTTTTCAGAGTCCTTCACAAACACAATTCATGTAACTTGTGATAAATACAATGATCTCTAGCATGTTTCACATGTCAGGTCAACAGACATGTTAAGGCAATGGAAGTCTGGGCAGGTCAGATCTACTGTACAGCTCTTACAGTAAACACCTAAACAGAGTCCTATCGTGTAAACTGACCTAATGAAAACAATGGGTTTCCATGACGTCTAGAAGCACCAGTGATGAACATGTGAATCTTAAAACATGAGATGAAGCAGCACTTCCAGTCAGAACAACGACCTCTAAGACCACTTGGTTTCTTGCATAGTTCTTGTGTCACTCTGGTCAAAGCAGTTTGGAAGGTCGGCAGCTGCAGCAGTGTTCCAGGAGTTTTATGAAGTGGCAGCACAAATTTGGGGAGTTTGGGGGTCTTCCTCTGGGTTTTCAGTGGCTCACAGGAGCTGCCTGTCTTTGTTGGAAAACCTCAAGCTCACGTTTGTACCAATCAGGAGCCTCCGGGCCGTTTTTCCCCAATGACTCGTGATCGTAACCGTAGGCGACCGTGAGCTCTTCGTCTTTCTGCACAGCTCTCAGTGTTCGGATGCATTTGATGGGTCCAAAACGAGGGTGGACAAACCTGAGCAGAGAGACAGACGTACATACAAAACACAAACTGAAAAGGCAAAAAGATCAACGCACTGGAACAATGGACATTTCCTGGTTGCTATAGATAACAAACCAACATTGTATCCGACATGGATTGCACTTTATAGCAGTTCTATTCCTAGAGAAATGTTGACTGTGGTCTGATCTGGTGTTTGGGTTCTAGACCTCTAAACAGTGTCTCAGTCTGGGCCAGTAGGACACAATCATGGGGAGGACAGCTGAGCGGACATGTCCAGAAGACAGTCATGGACAGGGAGGGCAAGACAACAGTCATTCCTGAAGGAGCTGCTTGTCCTGAGAGTTTTGTATGTAAACACAGACAAAAAGTTTTTTTTTTTGTTTTTTTTTACCATATTCCAATTGTTTGACTCATGAAACAGAAAACCTCCTTACATGTGTGATGTGCAGTCACAGCTCCACAGCACAATTTCAATTTAAACAGAATATATATATAAAAATTCACCATTTTATAAGATCCTGTGGGACTTCCAGATCCAGACAGACAAAATGGTAATGGTGAACCAACCAGACATTGTCGTAGTGGATAAACAACAGAGGAAAGCCGTTGTGGTAGATGTAGCAATACCAAGCGACTGCAACATCAGGAAAAAGGAGCACGAGAAACTAGAGAAATACCAGGGCCTCAGGGAGGAACTGGAGAGGGCCTGGAAGGTGAAGACCACAGTGGTGCCTGTGGTCATCGGGGCCCTCGGGGCAGTCACCCCCAAACTGGACCAATGGCTACAACAGATCCCAGAAACAACATCAGACATCTCAGTCCAGAAATGTGCAGTCCTTGGCACAGCCAAGATACTGCGCAGAACCCTCAAGCTCCCAGGCCTCTGGTAGAGGACCCGAGCTCAGAGGATAAGAACCACCCGCGGTGGGTGAGAAGGGAATTTTTTTATTTTATTTATACAGTACAGACCAACAGTTTGGACACACCTTCTAATTCAATGGGTTTTCTTTATTTTCATGACTATTTATAAGGCAAGAAATCCCACTTATTAACCTGACAGGACACACCTATGAAGTGAAAACCATTTCAGGTGACGACCTCTTGAAGCTCATCAAGAAAATGCAGAGTGTGTGCAAAGCAGTAATCACAGCAAAAGGTTGCTACTTTGAAGAATCTAGAATATAAGGGGTATTTTCAGTTGTTTTACACTTTTTTGTTTAGTGCATATTTCCACATGTGTTATTCATAGTTTTGATGCCTTCAGTGTGAATCTACAATGTCAATAGTCATGAAAATAAAGGAAACTCATTGAATTAAAAGGTGTGTCCAAACTTTTGGTCTGTACTGTATATATATATATATATATATATATATATATATATATATATATATATATATATATATATTTAAATATATATCGTTCGGTGTAAACGACGCCTGCTCTGCAGCTTCAATCGACTCCGTGCAGTACTTTTAGTTTCTATTGGGAGAAATCTATTCCTTATCTGTGGGACCACTGTTACTGGTGCTAAACTAATCTCATCAGTATCATCTGTGACTGTAGTGCTGTTGATTTGGAAGATGTTTTTAATCAACTGAAAAACTCAGAACTCCAGAAGAACCTCATAATAGTGTATTTCACAAATACGTGGTTTTTTTTTAGATCGTTGTTTTTTTGTTTTATAGATATATATATGTTGTCCAGCCGTATAATAACATTTTACAGCACAACGCTATTAAAATGCTATACGCATCAAATATGACTTGAAAAAAAATTTGACTTTGTAATTTAACACCTTAAAATTATGCCACTGTCTCTTTAAGAAAGCCCTGGTCTTTCCAACACTCTCCTTCAGGAAGTCAAGCCTTCACTAGCTCTGCACTGAGAAGTAGCTCGTATAATGAAATCATCAGATGTGCCGTTCCACCAGGTGCATGCTAATAGTTCTGGGCTAGTCTGAAGGAGCTGAATGGGGGAGTTATGGGGAAGATCAGTAGCTTAAAAAACTTCAGCTCTGAGGAGGAGCTGCGTCTCAAAGGCGCTGCTAGATTCAACCAGGCATTTTGCACACCCGAATGGTTGCCATGGAGATGAAAAGATTTCTCAGACATGCATGAAAGACAGACGCATGTCTGTATGTTTTTGATGAGGCGATAAAATTATAACGTGACATAAAGCTAAAAAAAGAGTTGATTTTACATAACGCTGCCCCTTTAAATAGCTTCTAGCATCTTTGTGTTTCCTGTGACTTCATTTTAAACATCCAACTGAAACTGAAAACGGATTCTCTCAGTCATAACTTCTACGTTGTTGTACGATGTGCTAGCTCCTACGTATGGTGTATTTACTGGTTAGAAGATTATTGGATTTTTTGTTGGATTGGTTGATGACCAATCCACGTTGACCAAGCAAAAAAAAAACAAAAAAACAACAACAGACAAAAAAACAACAACATCCGATTCTGAATGACTTGAAGGATGCATTGCATGTAGCTGAGTGCCTATCTGATTATGGACCCATATTTTAAAAGTCGACGCTCCTCCTTCCTGTCGTTTCTACTTACGGCTCGTATTGGCAGTTGGGAGTGAAGGAGTGGTTGCCCTTGTGACCCAGAGAGGCGCAGTACCTCTCCGTCTGGTCGAACGGCTGTGGGACGTCGATCACAGTGTCGTCGTCAAGTGAGATGGTGTTTCCATTCAGAACCCAGTCCCGACTGTCCACCTGACAAAGCAACATCAGTCATTTAGGAATCGTTTTTAATCAATAAATCAAATTTGCTACGTTTTATGTCAATTTCCCCTCATTACGTGATTCCAACGTATCTTCGTTTCCATAGAAGCAGCGCGCCATACATCAGAATGCGTGATCCGGACTCCGTTATAAAAAGCCATGACGGTACCCGGCTCAGCAGCTGCCTTGGCAAAAAGTCCCTGACCGGCTCCTTTAATCAGAGATTCTGCCACCAACACCCTGACAGAGAGGGAACACACAAGGTTCCAAATGGTTCTGGTTCTGTTCCGGCTTGTTGGAACAACCGTCGTCATTCCACAGTGTGACATCATCACACGGAGCGGCCCTACCGTTGGCTCTCGTACGGGTCCGGCAGCAGAGCGTGGGTGGCGATGCAGGTGGAGGTGGACTTGTCATAGGAGTAGACAGGACCTGCAGGTCACATGAAGTCATCATGTCACCTGTTCAATCACACCAACATGTCTCTACAGCACTTCCTGTTTGAGTCCAGCTAACAGCATATACACTTTTTCCACATAAATTATTTGTAGAAAACACTAACAAACACTATAGAAATTAAATAAAGCATTACAGAAGAGACATTTTACAAATAAATATGTAAAAAACAAGCCATTCAGAACCACTGAGTAATATTTCACAGAACCAGGTCTGGCTGCAGTTACAGCTGGCAGTCTTTTCCTCTGCCAGCTTTCTACATCTAGAGCAGGGGTCTCAAACTCCAGTCCTCGAGGGCCGCAGTCCTGCAACTTTTAGATGTGCCTCTGCTGCACCACACCTGAACAGAATAATTAGGTCATTAAGGCTCTGGACAACTGATCTACACAAGGAGGAGGTCATTAAGCCATTTCATTCCAGTGTTTTGTACCTGTGGCACATCTAAAAACTGCAGGACTGCGGCCCTCGAGGCCTGGAGTTTGAGACCCCTGATCTAGAGACTGAAAGTTTTGAAAAATAACTCAAGCTCAGTTAAATTAGAGAACATAGTTCTCTATCTATGGCATGTTTTCATTGCGAGTGAGTGAAGATGAGATGAAATCTTACTGTTTGGAGCGATCTGGAAGCGTGGCCTTCCGGTCTGGTTGGAGGTCAGTGTGGCAAGGCGAGCCTCGGTGATCTCTCCGCCCACAAAGCTTCCATAGAGAGCCGTGCAGCCATCTGGGTAGATGTAGGCTGTGGAGCTGCCAGTCATCTCCCCGTCCTCATTGACCTGCCCAAACACGCTGCCCCCGTCCTAACCACAGCACACACCAACACACGCACACACACACATATGAAATGGCTGCTGTCCTTCAGAATAAAGAACCATTAGTGCACTCAGCTCACTCACAGTATAGTAGATCCAGCACTCCCCACAGCGGATGTTGCCTTTGTACTGACCCTTAAAGACTAGGCGGCCATCTGCGTCCAGCTTCTGAGCTGGCCCGTTGAGTTCACCGTCGACATACGTCCCATGGAGGACACTGCCGTCCTCGTGTGTGTACAGCCCCTGGCCCTGCAGACCATCGTCAACGTAGAAACCTTCCAAGGTGCTGCGGACACAAAACAGACAGCTGCCGTGTGTAGGACAAGGAACACATCTAAAAGTTGCAGGTGTCCGGCCCTCGAGGAGAGGAGTTAGAAACCACTGCTACAGAGGATAGAACTGGTCTTTCTGTGTTCAAGTTATTCTGTCTTCAGGACAAAGCCATTTAAGCAGTTCCTGTTGGCACCAACTAGTGCTGGACCATACGACCTAAAATTGACAGTTTGGAATAATTTCTACTTATTCGAGACTGGGACTCGGGGACCACAAGTCCAGAAGGGAACCCCACAAATCTGTCTCCTCCAACTCATTCTGGGGGAACCCAAGGTCTTAGACTTGATAGTCCAGTTTTCACAGTTGAAAACTGGACTATCAAATTTTCAGACTTGATAGTCCTGTGCCCTGCGCTATAGTTAATTTGCTACTTTCGGAATGGTCACCGGTCCACTTGAATTGACCTGCACAAGAGTTCACTTGAAACAAACAGAATATCGGTTTTTAGAAGGAACAGAGTTTGCATCAGAGTTGGATTGTGCATTCACACTTCCTCAAGTGAACCAGACTTTCTGGGCAAACGGACTGGGGTTTGATTAAAGCGGACTAAACAGGGCTGGTGTTAATGCGCCCTTAGTGAACCTCCCTGATACAGTGAGTCACTACCTTCTATCAAAGAAGAAGAACTTCCCCTTCTTCTCTCCGTGGGTGAAATGTCCTTCGAAGCGATCACTGGAGGAATAAGTGACTGTGCAGACACCATGGGGCTGGCCATCTTCATCCAACGGGCCTACACATAAACACAAACAGGTTCTGGCTGATCGGGCTCAACTGTTTGTGATCTACACACACATAAACCCACATTTGAACACATGATAGATAATTATCAACTGAATGTTGTTGCATTGTTATGGCATTGCTGCACATATAGCCATGTTGTTTTTAATAAATTATTTTTAGTTTTTAATAACGATTGAAAAACGAAGTAGGCTGCACAGTGGCGCAGTTGGTAGCACTGTTGCCTTGCAGCAAGAAGGTCCTGGGTTCGATTCCCGGCTGGGGTCTTTCTGCATGGGGTCAGTTTGCATGTTCTCCCTGTGCATGCGTGGGTTCTCTCCGGGTACTCCGGCTTCCTCCCACAGTCCAAAAACATGACTGTCAGGTTAATTGGTCTCTTTAAATTCTCCCTAGGTGTGTGTGTGCATGGTTGTTTGTCCTGTATGTTTCTGTGTTGACCTGCGACAGACTGGCGACCTGTCCAGGGTGTACACCGCCTCTCGCCTGGAACGTAGCTGGAGATAGACACCAGCAACCCTCCCGACTCCTTTAGGGACAAAGGGTGAACAGAAAATGGATGGATGGATGGATGAAAAACGAAGTAGCATTCATGATTTAAAAAAAAAAAGTTTGATTAAAATATTTTGCTAAAAAAAGGTACCAGAATTTTTTTTTTTTTTTGCATTTTTTTCACAACTTCCATCCAGCCCATCTAGCGCCCTCTGGTGCCTCCACTTTGAAAAACACTGTCCAACATCACAGGTTTTCATAATGTATTGCTATGCAGTTTTTTGTTAATGATCTGAGAAATTTCCCTTAACATTGAGTGATTCCACTGATTTTCTGTACTTGTATATATATATATATATATATATTATTTTTTTTTTTTTTTTTTTTTTTGTGGCGTTTTTTCTACATTCCATGTTCTGATCCTACCGCTGCTGTAGTTTTACTGGCTTACTACTCACTCAACCCCAGCAGCTGGAGCTTCTATAAACTCATAGTCAACTTTCTGTCAACTCTTAAAGAAACAAACTATCCAACCTTTCCTGACTGACTCCTGTTCAACAGACACACCAGCTGTTGAAAGCACCGGTGCGTTCAGCGGTGAGGAATCGAACATACTGCACTGTGTTAAACGTCCGCCGGCTGCGGAGCTCTGACGGCCCCCACGCCGCTTTCAGCTGCCTCTCGCGCGGCCACACATATATACAGGCATGAACAGCAGCACACGCCTAATAGGATCAAACATAAAAAAAAGTGTGCAACACCCCCAACCCCAAATGAAGGATTGTTTATTGGAAGTAAACCCTGAGTTTCACTGTAATAGCTGTATGCACAAACACAAACACACACAAAAAGGACAGTGTAAGCTACAAAAACACACTCTTACAACCAGAACGTTTCAACTAAAAATAATGTTCACCTCTAAAAATATCAACTCTAATTCAAAACTATGCCCTAGTGTTTATATACAACAAATTCACAATTTCAATCGATTAAAAAATTAGAACCATCCTCATTTACAAAAGAAACATACCTTGTGCCTCTGTCAATAGGGCCGCTAATCTTCTGTTCCTTTCTGCCATTAAGCTGCCATTCTACAACATATATAGAGCAAAATAAAAATAAAATAACATCAAATCAAAAACTGGAAGTCATGTGTCATACAAAATAAAATGAGATAAAGGAACAAAGTGCTAAAGATGTCTAAATGAGAGACAGTTTAACCTGAGTTCATCCAACACTTTTCCTCATCAAAAATGTCTTTTGATGAGGAAAACACTGTTGAGCAGATTTAATGGGAAACCAGGTGATTGTGTTTTGCATTGTTAAGCCTATTTAAATTACAGCCACATTGGCGGAAACTAGTCTAAATTGTTGGGAAAAGTTTCATTTGTCTTAATATGAATGAATTTATTTGGAAATGTTTTAATGGTTTGAAACATCTCCTTTACTAGAAGGTGTGAATCACTTCAGAGCTTTTCCTGGTTACCATAGCAATAGCAACTAATGTTACACTTCTACCTAACTGATGATGTCATTAGGATCAGATGCTTTGTGTCATAGGTCTATGACATCAGCTCTGAAACCTCTTAAATAGTTTGTCACTTGTGTTCTAGAGCCAGACCTGCAGAACCCAGCGGATTTATAGTGAATTGTTCTCGTTGCACCGTGAGACAGAAACAGAAGATGGACTCCCCTCGTTTACCCAAGATTATTATTCCTATGGTAAGGACAAAGAAGATACAACCAAATGAAGAACTGTACCAAACTTTGCGACTTCGAGAGCAGGAAGAATCTTCAAACACCGTTGTTTCATACTGGACGATATATACAAAAAATGCAGAACATGAACGAAAAATGAGACAAAGAGCTGTGTCCACAGCTAATTGCAATGAGGTTACTGGGAAAGACAAACATGACAAACAGTTTAAGAAGCCTTTGTCATGTAAAAAAGAACAGAAACCCATCATACAGGACCTGAAGAAAAAAGAAGTTGCAAAAGACACTTTAGATGAGAACATTTTTTCTAAAGAAATGGCTATGCGGGAGACAAAGGAAGACTTTCCTTCTATATCTGTGTTTCAACACCAGCGTGAGATGAGGCTTCCTGAAAAGGTTCTTTCTCAACAAGATTGTAAGAAGATTGTTTACGACAATCTAGACGAAATAAAGAGGAAAGAAGCTGCCAAATACATTCTTCTGGAGAATAAGCGTTGTGCAGAGAGGGCCAATCAGCAGTTACTCCAGAAGTTGCAAGAGGAAAGCGAAAGGAAGCAGAAAGATGAAATAAAACGGTCTCTGACTGATACCTGGGATGCTCAAATTCTATATAAACAACAGAAGGAGGAGAAACAAGCTAAACTTGAAAGGCAATACAGGGCTGCCATGATTGAGTCAGATAGACTCCATCAAACTGAGGAAATTGAGACGAGGAGACGGAAGAAAGAGCAATGCCGGAAATTTTTGAGACAGAATGAGACTCTGCGTACCAAAGAAAAAAAGAAATCTAGTGATTACAGTTTAGAGGACGTACTGAAGAAATGTGATGTTCTTTTACAGGAAAAGCATTGTGACATGTTTTACGAGGATGAGACTGCCACATTGTCACATAAAATACAGCAGCAACAGAAAACTCCAAAGCAAAACCCTCTGGCTGATGAATTGGCTGCCAGACATAAACGCAAAGAGAAAAAGAAGAGGGAAATGGACAGGGCTGAAAGGCAAGGGATTCTTCCTGGATATCGAGGTGAGGAAAGTAGACAGAAGAAGGTGGCTCAGCAGAACCTGAAGACACAGAACAACGTTACTGAGCCAGAAAGAGCTGTTCATCATCAATCGGTCGTTCTAGATCGTGACAGTCACTGTGACATTGCTGATAACAACACAAGTCTTGAAATACGTAAAAAAATCGTGTACGACCAACTTTCACTTATAAAGAAAAAAGAAGATATGAAAAGGACTTCTATGGAGGAAAAGTTAATGGAAGACTTTAAACATCGGGAAGCTGCAGAGCAGAAACTTGAAAAACTGGAGAAGGAGAAAAAAGCTGCAGCTAACATTTGTCTGATTGATTCGTGGGGTTCCCAGATACGACGCAAACAGCAGGAAAAAAAGGAACTTCGTGAGGCTGAGAGGAGAGACATGCTGTCCTTAATTGAGCTGGACAGAGTGTGTGGAGGTGAAAGTAGAAAAATCAGCCATCAGAAATGCAAACAGCCTGTTCAGGGGACTCTGCCAGCAGCAAGACCAGGGAGAAGCAGCTCCAAGTCCTGTGCGGGAAAAACCAGCAATGCTTGCAGATCTTCACCGAGTCGTCAGAAGGTTAGCAGTACCACGCCTGTCAGACTTCCCTCACTGGACTCCAGCTCTATACACCTCCCTGAGGATTGCCAAGAGACTGAGAATGACATTGTAAAACTCCCATCCATTCCCATACAAAATGAATAATTGTTTCTCAGCTGGCCAAGGAATGCGAGGGGATTCCCCTGGAGCTGAGGAGAGGGAAGTCTGGGCCTCCATACTTAGGCTTCCGTCCCCACGACCCGACAAGCAGAAGACAATGGATGGATGGATGGATGGATGGATGGCTCTTCAAACCAGTCTTTCCTTTTGTCTTCTGCCTGTCTGTGAAAACAGCGGCTATCACTTTTCGTTTACATAACATCTTTGTAAGATTGTTAGCTACATCAGACATATGAGGCCTTATCTTTGAAGGTAGCATACACGGTATTAGTACGTTTAAGTTATTGTTAGTCATTTTAACAAAAGGTTTTCTCTGGGTGCTCCAATTTTCCTACAAAAACGATAGACAGACCGATAGACCGATAGATAGATAGATAGATAGATAGATAGATAGATAGATAGATAATTGTCTTTATTAGTAAAATTAAGTAATCCTACTTCAAATATAAGTTTTCTCTGGGTGCTCCAGTTTCTCTAAAAACACAAGTCACAGACAGACATTGTAATTTGCTCTCTTAGTAAAATCAAATAATCTTGCTTTAAACAAAAGGTTTTCTCTGGGTGCTCCAGTTTTCCTACAAAAACGACAGATAGATGGATAGACAAATAGATGGATAGACAAATAGACAGACAGACAGATAGATAGATAGCAGTGGCGGGCCGTGCATTTCACACCCAGGCCGACAGTAGTGCTCCGTCTGAATCAATCCAATCCTCAATAACTATTTCATGGCTATAAAACTTCTACTGCAGGTACAGCTGCGACACACATAAAAAAAGCATCAAAAATAACCTGATAAAATTGCAATATTATTTAGGAATATAGCAACATTTTACTCACCAAAAATCCTGATTATTTGTACACAAAATCCATCCTCCTTTCTTTCCTCAAGATGTCAATTACTCTGTTGTGCAGATTATCCTTGCGTTTCACTTCCATGAAGAAGTCCTTTTCTATCGCCATCGAAGCTAATGCTGAAAGTCGAGTCTGCCCGGTCCTATTTCTGGCATAAGTTTTAGTTAGTAGACTGAAAGTGGCGGACAAATCCTTTTCCCGGTTGTGACAGGCTTGCTAGCTTCGGAGTTACCCGACCT
Source organism: Xiphophorus couchianus (assembly GCF_001444195.1). Classification (NCBI taxonomy): domain Eukaryota; kingdom Metazoa; phylum Chordata; class Actinopteri; order Cyprinodontiformes; family Poeciliidae; genus Xiphophorus; species Xiphophorus couchianus. The sequence goes on along the minus strand of NC_040250.1, from coordinate 29,202,760 downwards.
TGTTTAACAATGTCCAGCTTTTCTTGAAAAGTCCGTCTTGAAAATGGCTTTGACAGTAAATCTCCAACCAAATCCATTTCTTCTCCTCCTTCACCATTGTGGGTTGACAAAACAGCTATTAAATCAACACAACAATATCTTTGCTTGCGCAGCAGATGCAGTTTGCTAGCTCTGGCTAGTACGCGCTTTGACTATCCAATCAGAGCATGTGAATACGCTGACATTTCCGCCAACTCAAAATCTAATTGGTTGAAGCAACAGTTTGATCGACATTTATTTTATTCTACAGGCCCCGCAGAACTGATTGTGAAGGCCTCCAGGCAGATTTCTTTGACCCTGGCCTCAGACTTTTTATTATGACATTAATAGTATCATAATAATGACACTTTTAATGTCATCATTATACATATATATGTAGACATATATACATATAACTCTTTCCAATTCAATATATATATATATATATATATATATATATATATATATATGTATAAACACATATCACTCTTTCCAATTCAATACAAATGTGAGTGAAAGTTATAAGCTGAACAATTTCAGTTAGGATGGATACTGTGTACATCGAAAGACCAAAAAAAAAAGTGAGACAAAGCTTAGCTGATGTTTGACACCATCTGTTTGATTTAGACAAGTTATACACAACGTAGCCGCTGGAGGGCGATGCAGCACCATGAAGTGAAATGGTGGTACATTTCACTTTGTGAACACACACACACACACACACACACACACACACACACACACACAAACACAAAAGAATCTTTGTGTGTGTGTTGCAGCAGCACAGACTGAATGGGTATAATAGCACTTTGCACCAATCTGATGGTTGAATAACAGAACAAATACAATAAATACTCTTGTTGTTGAGCTCAAAAACTCCAAAATGGATTTTTTAATTGAAAATGTTACTTATTTTGTCAACATGTAGTTTTCTTTTAAAACCCAATTAATTACATACCCTGCAATTAACTCAACAAAAAATTCTAGCAAAGTCCCACCACTAGTATTAATGCATGATAAGAAAATTTAAATAAAGACTTTATTTTCTAAACTTACAATCTGTTTACACTGTGTTACCTTTTAACAGAAGACTGTCTCATTTCCAGTCAGAATTAAAGAGACTTCTTCACTGAATGAAAGGAATTCAAAAATTGCCAGGCATATGAATCATGTTTTAACAGCAATAATTAAAATTCAAATGAGAAGACACACTTGGATGAGGGGGAAAAAAAACTTTATTGGTTTTGACAAAGTTGACTTTAATACGAATTTGTCAGTTACACTCTATTAAACCTAATTTTGGAGGATTGTGATTGGCCGATACTTAAATGTGAAGCCAATCTTATTCACTAATCTGAAAGGTTTGAGTGATGCATCCATCCACCAGATCATGTCTGCACATTCCCAGTCAACAATAGTCACTCCACTGTTACCACTTCAGCGACTTTTTGTTATATTTAGCAACATTTCAGACAAAACAAATAATTTGGCACTGGCCAAAATCAGAATCGGCATGGCAGACTTTCTATAGATCAACAATCGGCCAGAAAACTGCAACCGGTCTGCCCTCATTCAGAACCCAGCAGCAGCGAAAACTGGTCAGAAACCACTTTTAGACAATTACTGATAATTACTCAGATGAACCAGAACAGCTTCTGTCTACAGATTATTCACTTGGAGAACACAGGATTGCTATGTGATTAAAAAAACAATATTTGCAATCCTTTTCTTCTTCACATGAAACAGATGTAAATCTTTAGATAGGGGTGTAAAAGTACTTGTCCAGGAGTCCGCGCGTTATTCCGACCACAGCCAGAACGGACAGGGTGAGAAGTGCAGCCAGGGTCAGGTAAAAGCCAGGTAACCTGCAGAGCAGACACCGCTCACTGAGCACAATGCTCTCCTGACATCTGTACATGCTTTGTTCTTAGGACAGACGATGAGGGCGGGTAACCTTTTCTTGGTGGACTGGGTGTAGCCGTTGAAGTAGAGCTGCCTGGCCGCCATGTAGACCAAACCTGTTGCTGCAGCTAGCACCTCGCTGAAGAACATCCCACAGGTCCACAGACTCACCAAGAACAGGGGGTAGAACTCCACACAGTTCTGACTGCAAACACACAAAACCGATGTAGGAACGTCTGCAGGTTCGCTCATTAGAGGTGACATTAGAGCTGCGGTGTATCAAATACTTGTTTTCCCCATTGTACTTCTTTGAGGTGATCCATCAACTAAAATCCTTATGAAATTTCTCAAATGTGGCACCAATTAGCCAGCCTGGACACTCTCCAAACAGAGCTTCTCTCCGTTTCAGTCTTCTCAGCATGTGAGACCAGTTTGATGGAAACAGATGATGGTTGCACACTCTTTTGAGGTTGTTATTATTGCCAACGCCAGAAGCTAACAGTTTCTGTCTAAAAGGTTCTAAGCATGACCGGTGCTCAGGAGGTAACTGTACAAAGATGAAGTTTGAGGTTGTTCTGGAAAACCTGTTTCCAGGACAACATCATCTAAATTCAACTTTTGGATGAATCAGAGTTGGAGGGCAGTGGCACTCGAGGACTGGGTTATTAAGCAAACATGGAGCCAAAACGGAAAGGTTTCTGGAAAATGATGACACCCCACAACCATAAACACTCACAAAACACAAAAAAGGTCAACAGAATTTAAAAGTGATGCACTTTCTGCTCAAAGTCACCGTAATTTGGTAAGTCTCTTCCTTATTTTCCAAAGCTAGCACATTAAATTTTAATCTGTACAGGCAGCTGACTTACTGCGCACGAAACGTTCGTTCAAACTCTGGAGGACCAGAGACTACAGGAGGGAGGATCTTGTGAGCCATTCTAGACCATCCAACTCTGCGGGCCAGGTACCCTGAGTGAACACAGTGATGGTAGGAAGCAACCTTTTGTTAATAATTCAAAAAGCAAAACATTTGCAGGCATTTAGAGCGCCTCATGGTTACATATTTTATGAAATTTTACTTTTCAAATGTTGGAATCCTGCCAATCATGACAAAATGTAGAGATAGTAAGGAACCTCTTTGTCCCTAATTATTGGCTGGCTAAAACAATAAAGCACAGTGGTGTTATCATCATCATTATGTGGGCGTCAGACATGCTAGTAAACAACCGGCTCTCCATCCTATTGTTCGGCGGTCACTTTCTGTTAATGGCATCCAGTCGGCTGAACGACCTCCATTGTTCTCCAGTTTGAACCATTCCAGCCTGTGAGGACCTTGGTGGTCCGGTAATAACTTTACTGTGCAGCATTTAAATTGTCTTTAGTTTACGTTTAGTTTCTTCTTCAATGGCGGTTGGCTGGCAGCATTTTGGTACATTATCGCCACTTCTAACGTCCCATTGGCAAAAATTAAACCCTGTGATTTACGTTCCAAAAACAAGCATTCTGTTGGTAGTGAAAAATCTTTAAACTAAGTTGAAATGGGTGGACAAGAGCCATAAGAAGTAAATGCAGGGATGAAAAGATCACCATGAAATAATCAGCTAATTATACGGTCAGTCAATGATGCGTTTTGAATGAATCACCGTTTTAGAAAGCAATGACCTGTAAAATAATCAGAGGAAATCTGATTAATTTATTTTTATTAATTTTTTTTTGCGTGGTCCTGATACCACTACAACTGCAATCAGACTTGTGTGTGAACAGTTTGCGACTCCAACCTCATCGGGCTTCTTTTGGTGCAGAATTATGACGCATGTCGCATAGCAATGACGTAAAAGTCAGATTAAATGACCATTCAGAGTGCAGGCACTTTGAAAACAATTGGATTAATGATGCGTTCCAGTCGTATTCAGAACTGGGAAATTCTGACTTCCCAGTTGGAAAAATTAACTGCAACATCCTCCAAAGTCGAATTTGGGGATAGTTGGAGCAGCTCCAACTACACTTCATGGTCCAATCTGGCCGCTCCTGGCATCAACTATAGTAAGTCGTGGTGAAAGCAGTTTTATTTTTCAAAACACAGAAGTAGGAAGAGTGCATCTAACATTAATATTACAAAATCCAAAGCATGCCGGTGGGAACCGTAATCTGGCAATAAGTCATGACTGGGGTCATTCACCCCACAGGTCCACACTGACACCAGGAACACGGGGTAAAACTCTATACAGTTCTAACTGCAAACACATAAAACTGAGGCAAAAGTAGTGTTATGGTTACACTAGTACTTGTATAAAGATTTTTCATTTAATATCAGTTAATATTTACCCATCTGGAAGGCAGATAGAAGGGTCACCGCAGCCAGGAGAAGAGGGGAATCTGTTGCCATTGCAGTCTGAACTTTACTCAAGTATTAGGAGGAACTACCTGGGAAAAGACTTAAAGCCATCCCACTGTCTGTCCAAACATGTCCGTACAGTTAAGCTCTGCCCTGCCTCTGTAAAATACGGACTGGATTCTCAATTACATAATTTTGTTCGCGCCCTATGAAGAAAAAAATGTGAGAATGTTTTCTCAGTGAAGCCTGGTGTGAGTTTTATATCGTTTCTTTCTTTCATTGCTACCTGTTTGATATGTCTGCAGGAACCTTTCTGGCAACGCTGTCAGGATTCCTCTAATGAAGATTTTTATTTTTTTTAAACGAGTTCAAGTCAACCGTTAACCGGTTCAGAGTGTCTAATAGGTGGCGTGTGTTACCACGCCCCACGGCAGCCCACGGGTGACAGCGCAGGGTTGGGATTGCGTGCCGTGATCAGCCGGCTTCCTCCCGCGGCGGCATGGACAGCGACGATGAAAGCGTGGAGGAGGTGGTGGAAGGTTTGTACCGCTGCAGCGCACGCTGTTCACGGGGGGAATGCGATGAAGGAGGGCTTTGATCCCGCTTTAACTGCTAAACGTGTCAGACCCGAGCCTCCGTGAGGCGGTCTGACTCTGGGCCCGCTCGGTAGCGGGGAGCGCCAGGGGCTGGAGTTGTGACAGCGATCCGCGCGAGAGGCAGCTGAAAGCGGCGTGGGGGCCGTCAGAGCTCCGCAGCCGGCGGACGTTTAACACGATGCAGTATGTTCGATTCCTCACCGCTGAACGCACCGGTGCTTTCAACAGCTGGTGTGTCTGTTGAACAGGAGTCAGTCAGGAAAGGTTGGATAGTTTGTTTCTTTAAGAGTTGACAGAAAGTTGACTATGAGTTTATAGAAGCTCCAGCTGCTGGGGTTGAGTGAGTAGTAAGCCAGTAAAACTACAGCAGCGGTAGGATCAGAACATGGAATGTAGAAAAAACGCCACAAAAAAAAAAAAAAAAAAAAAAAAAAAAAAAAGAAATATATATATATATATATATATATAAGTACAGAAAATCAATGGAATCACTCAATGTTAAGGGAAATTTCTCAGATCATTAACAAAAAACTGCATAGCAATACATTATGAAAACCTGTGATGTTGGACAGTGTTTTTCAAAGTGGAGGCACCAGAGGGCGCTAGATGGGCTGGATGGAAGTTGTGAAAAAAATGCACAAAAAAAAAATTCTGGTACCTTTTTTTAGCAAAATATTTTAATCAAACTTTTTTTTTTAAATCATGAATGCTACTTCGTTTTTCATCCATCCATCCATCCATTTTCTGTTCACCCTTTGTCCCTAAAGGAGTCGGGAGGGTTGCTGGTGTCTATCTCCAGCTACGTTCCAGGCGAGAGGCGATGTACACCCTGGACAGGTCGCCAGTCTGTCGCAGGTCAACACAGAAACATACAGGACAAACAACCATGCACACACACACCTAGGGAGAATTTAAAGAGACAAATTAACCTGACAGTCATGTTTTTGGACTGTGGGAGGAAGCCGGAGTACCCGGAGAGAACCCACGCATGCACAGGGAGAACATGCAAACTGACCCCATGCAGAAAGACCCCAGCCGGGAATCGAACCCAGGACCTTCTTGCTGCAAGGCAACAGTGCTACCAACTGCGCCACTGTGCAGCCTACTTCGTTTTTCAATCGTTATTAAAAACTAAAAATAATTTATTAAAAACAACATGGCTATATGTGCAGCAATGCCATAACAATGCAACAACATTCAGTTGATAATTATCTATCATGTGTTCAAATGTGGGTTTATGTGTGTGTAGATCACAAACAGTTGAGCCCGATCAGCCAGAACCTGTTTGTGTTTATGTGTAGGCCCGTTGGATGAAGATGGCCAGCCCCATGGTGTCTGCACAGTCACCTATTCCTCCAGTGATCGCTTCGAAGGACATTTCACCCACGGAGAGAAGAATGGGAAGGGGAAGTTCTTCTTCTTTGATGGAAGGTAGTGACTCACTGTATCATGGAGGTTCACTAAGGGCGCATTAACACCAGCCCTGTTTAGTCCGTTTTAATCAAACCCCAGTCCGTTTGCCCAGAAAGTCTGGTTCACTTGAGGAAGTGTGAATGCACAATCCAACTCTGATGCAAACTCTGTTCCTTCTAAAAACCGATATTCTGTTTGTTTCAAGTGAACTCTTGTGCAGGTCAATTCAAGTGGACCGGTGACCATTCCGAAAGTAGCAAATTAACTATAGCGCAGGGCACAGGACTATCAAGTCTGAAAATTTGATAGTCCAGTTTTCAACTGTGAAAACTGGACTATCAAGTCTAAGACCTTGGGTTCCCCCAGAATGAGTTGGAGGAGACAGATTTCTGGGGTTCCCTTCTGGACTTGTGGTCCCCGAGTCCCAATCTCGAATAAGTAGAAATTATTCCAAACTGTCAATTTTAGGTCGTATGGTCCAGCACTAGTTGGTGCCAACAGGAACTGCTTAAATGGCTTTGTCCTGAAGACAGAATAACTTGAACACAGAAAGACCAGTTCTATCCTCTGTAGCAGTGGTTTCTAACTCCTCTCCTCGAGGGCCGGACACCTGCAACTTTTAGATGTGTTCCTTGTCCTACACACGGCAGCTGTCTGTTTTGTGTCCGCAGCACCTTGGAAGGTTTCTACGTTGACGATGGTCTGCAGGGCCAGGGGCTGTACACACACGAGGACGGCAGTGTCCTCCATGGGACGTATGTCGACGGTGAACTCAACGGGCCAGCTCAGGAGCTGGATGCAGATGGCCGCCTAGTCTTTAAGGGTCAGTACAAAGGCAACATCCGCTGTGGGGAGTGCTGGATCTACTATCCTGTGAGTGAGCTGAGTGCACTAATGGTTCTTTATTCTGAAGGACAGCAGCCATTTCATATGTGTGTGTGTGCGTGTGTTGGTGTGTGCTGTGGTTAGGACGGGGGCAGCGTGTTTGGGCAGGTCAATGAGGACGGGGAGATGACTGGCAGCTCCACAGCCTACATCTACCCAGATGGCTGCACGGCTCTCTATGGAAGCTTTGTGGGCGGAGAGATCACCGAGGCTCGCCTCGCCACACTGACCTCCAACCAGACCGGAAGGCCACGCTTCCAGATCGCTCCAAACAGTAAGATTTCATCTCATCTTCACTCACTCGCAATGAAAACATGCCATAGATAGAGAACTATGTTCTCTAATTTAACTGAGCTTGAGTTATTTTTCAAAACTTTCAGTCTCTAGATCAGGGGTCTCAAACTCCAGGCCTCGAGGGCCGCAGTCCTGCAGTTTTTAGATGTGCCACAGGTACAAAACACTGGAATGAAATGGCTTAATGACCTCCTCCTTATGTAGATCAGTTGTCCAGAGCCTTAATGACCTAATTATTCTGTTCAGGTGTGGTGCAGCAGAGGCACATCTAAAAGTTGCAGGACTGCGGCCCTCGAGGACTGGAGTTTGAGACCCCTGCTCTAGATGTAGAAAGCTGGCAGAGGAAAAGACTGCCAGCTGTAACTGCAGCCAGACCTGGTTCTGTGAAATATTACTCAGTGGTTCTGAATGGCTTGTTTTTTACATATTTATTTGTAAAATGTCTCTTCTGTAATGCTTTATTTAATTTCTATAGTGTTTGTTAGTGTTTTCTACAAATAATTTATGTGGAAAAAGTGTATATGCTGTTAGCTGGACTCAAACAGGAAGTGCTGTAGAGACATGTTGGTGTGATTGAACAGGTGACATGATGACTTCATGTGACCTGCAGGTCCTGTCTACTCCTATGACAAGTCCACCTCCACCTGCATCGCCACCCACGCTCTGCTGCCGGACCCGTACGAGAGCCAACGGTAGGGCCGCTCCGTGTGATGATGTCACACTGTGGAATGACGACGGTTGTTCCAACAAGCCGGAACAGAACCAGAACCATTTGGAACCTTGTGTGTTCCCTCTCTGTCAGGGTGTTGGTGGCAGAGTCTCTGATTAAAGGAGCCGGTCAGGGACTTTTTGCCAAGGCAGCTGCTGAGCCGGGTACCGTCATGGCTTTTTATAACGGAGTCCGGATCACGCATTCTGAGGTATGGCGCGCTGCTTCTATGGAAACGAAGATACGTTGGAATCACGTAATGAGGGGAAATTGACATAAAACGTAGCAAATTTGATTTATTGATTAAAAACGATTCCTAAATGACTGATGTTGCTTTGTCAGGTGGACAGTCGGGACTGGGCTCTGAATGGAAACACCATCTCACTTGACGACGACACTGTGATCGACGTCCCACAGCCGTTCGACCAGACGGAGAGGTACTGCGCCTCTCTGGGTCACAAGGGCAACCACTCCTTCACTCCCAACTGCCAATACGAGCCGTAAGTAGAAACGACGGGAAGGAGGAGCGTCGACTTTTAAAATATGGGTCCATAATCAGATAGGCACTCAGCTACATGCAATGCATCCTTCAAGTCATTCAGAATCGGATGTTGTTGTTTTTTTTGTTTTTTTTTGCTTGGTCAACGTGGATTGGTCATCAACCAATCCAACAAAAAATCCAATAATCTTCTAACCAGTAAATACACCATACGTAGGAGCTAGCACATCGTACAACAACGTAGAAGTTATGACTGAGAGAAGCCATTTTCAGTTTCAGTTGGATGTTTAAAATGAAGTCACAGGAAACACAAAGATGCTGGAAGCTATTTAAAGGGGCAGCGTTATGTAAAATCAACTCTTTTTTTAGCTTTATGTCATGTTATAATTTTATCGCCTCATCAAAAACATACAGACATGCGTCTGTCTTTCATGCATGTCTGAGAAATCTTTTCATCTCCATGGCAACCATTCGGGTGTGCAAAATGCCTGGTTGAATCTAGCAGCGCCTTTGAGACGCAGCTCCTCCTCAGAGCTGAAGTTTTTTAAGCTACTGATCTTCCCCATAACTCCCCCATTCAGCTCCTTCAGACTAGCCCAGAACTATTAGCATGCACCTGGTGGAACGGCACATCTGATGATTTCATTATACGAGCTACTTCTCAGTGCAGAGCTAGTGAAGGCTTGACTTCCTGAAGGAGAGTGTTGGAAAGACCAGGGCTTTCTTAAAGAGACAGTGGCATAATTTTAAGGTGTTAAATTACAAAGTCAAATTTTTTTCCAAGGCATATTTGATGCATATATCATTTTAATAGCTTTGTGCTGTAAAATGTTACTATATGGCTGGACAACATATACATATATATATCTATAAAACAAAAAAACAATGATCTAAAAAAACCCACATATTTGTGAAATACACTATTATGAGGTTCTTCTGGAGTTCTGAGTTTTTCAGTTGATTAAAAACATCTTCCAAATCAACAGCACTACAGTCACAGATGATACTGTTGAGATTAGTTTAGCACCAGTAACAGTGGTCCCACAGATAAGGAATAGATTTCTCCCAATAGAAACTAAAAGTACTGCACGGAGTCGATTGAAGCTGCAGAGCAGGCGTCGTTTACACCGAACGATATATATTTAAATATATATATATATATATATATACAGTACAGACCAAAAGTTTGGACACACCTTTTAATTCAATGAGTTTCCTTTATTTTCATGACTATTGACATTGTAGATTCACACTGAAGGCATCAAAACTATGAATAACACATGTGGAAATATGCACTAAACAAAAAAGTGTAAAACAACTAAAAATACCCCTTATATTCTAGTTTCTTCAAAGTAGCAACCTTTTGCTGTGATTACTGCTTTACACACACTCTGCATTTTCTTGATGAGCTTCAAGAGGTCGTCACCTGAAATGGTTTTCACTTCATAGGTGTGTCCTGTCAGGTTAATAAGTGGGATTTCTTGCCTTATAAATAGTCATGAAAATAAAGAAAACCCATTGAATTAGAAGGTGTGTCCAAACTGTTGGTCTGTACTGTATAAATAAAAATAAAAAAAATTCCCTTCTCACCCACCACAGGTGGTTCTTATCCTCTGAGCTCGGGTCCTCTACCAGAGGCCTGGGAGCTTGAGGGTTCTGCGCAGTATCTTGGCTGTGCCAAGAACTGCACATTTCTGGACTGAGATGTCTGATGTTGTTCCTGGGATCTGTTGTAGCCATTGGTCCAGTTTGGGGGTGACTGCCCCGAGGGCCCCGATGACCACAGGCACCACTGTGGTCTTCACCTTCCAGGCCCTCTCCAGTTCCTCCCTGAGACCCTGGTATTTCTCTAGTTTCTCGTGCTCCTTTTTCCTGATGTTGCAGTCGCTTGGTATTGCTACATCTACCACAACGGCTTTCCTCTGTTGTTTATCCACTACGACAATGTCTGGTTGGTTCACCATTACCATTTTGTCTGTCTGGATCTGGAAGTCCCACAGGATCTTATAAAATGGTGAATTTTTATATATATATATATATATATATATATATATATATATATATATATTCAGTTTAAATTGAAATTGTGCTGTGGAGCTGTGACTGCACATCACACATGTAAGGAGGTTTTCTGTTTCATGAGTCAAACAATTGGAATATGGTAAAAAAAACAACAAAAAAAACTTTTTGTCTGTGTTTACATACAAAACTCTCAGGACAAGCAGCTCCTTCAGGAATGACTGTTGTCTTCCCCTCCCTGTCCATGACTGTCTTCTGGACAGTCTGGACAGTCAGCTGTCCTCCCCATGATTGTGTCCTACTGGCCCAGACTGAGACACTGTTTAGAGGTCTAGAACCCAAACACCAGATCAGACCACAGTCAACATTTCTCTAGGAATAGAACTGCTATAAAGTGCAATCCATGTCGGATACAATGTTGGTTTGTTATCTATAGCAACCAGGAAATGTCCATTGTTCCAGTGCGTTGATCTTTTTGCCTTTTCAGTTTGTGTTTTGTATGTACGTCTGTCTCTCTGCTCAGGTTTGTCCACCCTCGTTTTGGACCCATCAAATGCATCCGAACACTGAGAGCTGTGCAGAAAGACGAAGAGCTCACGGTCGCCTACGGTTACGATCACGAGTCATTGGGGAAAAACGGCCCGGAGGCTCCTGATTGGTACAAACGTGAGCTCGAGGTTTTCCAAAGACAGGCAGCTCCTGTGAGCCACTGAAAACCCAGAGGAAGACCCCCAAACTCCCCAAATTTGTGCTGCCACTTCATAAAACTCCTGGAACACTGCTGCAGCTGCCGACCTTCCAAACTGCTTTGACCAGAGTGACACAAGAACTATGCAAGAAACCAAGTGGTCTTAGAGGTCGTTGTTCTGACTGGAAGTGCTGCTTCATCTCATGTTTTAAGATTCACATGTTCATCACTGGTGCTTCTAGACGTCATGGAAACCCATTGTTTTCATTAGGTCAGTTTACACGATAGTACTCTGTTTAGGTGTTTACTGTAAGAGCTGTACAGTAGATCTGACCTTCTGCCCAGACTTCCATTGCCTTAACATGTCTGTTGACCTGACAGGTGAAACATGCTAGAGATCATTGTATTTATTACAAGTTACATGAATTGTGTTTGTGAAGGACTCTGAAAAAATGAGTGGACTTTCTGCTACACAGGAAAGAATGGAGCTTTCAAAATCTGTACACCCCAAATAATGAAACGCCCCAAAATAAACCAAACCAAATCCATTCCAATGCTTATTTTTTTCAATTTTCTTTTCTTTCACTGAAACTCATTGTGCCTATATGTGACAAAGTCTTAAAGTTCCTCTTATTTTTAGCCTGCTGTTCTATGATTCTTCAGACTAAAAGCGAAATGAACTTCGAGACTTAAGCCAAAATATTTCAGGAAAAGAACATATGGTGGTGGTGGCAGCATAGTGGTTTGGTTGCTTTGCTGCTTCCAGATTCTAGATGGTTTGCTAGTTATAGATCCCTCAGTTCTGCTCACTAGAAGAAAATTCTGGAGAATTTATAGCCATCAGTTTGTGATCTTAAGCTCAAGTGCATACGGTTATAAAGGGTTACAAAGTTTTTTCAGAAGTAAAATTAAAGTTTCAGAAATCTTAAATTATGTTGGAAAATATCTTTGTTTGATGTTGGCCAGATTTGTCTCGGTATCCATTTTAAGCCGTTTCCAAATCATGAACTTTCAGATACCAGCTTTGTTCCCATCTGCTGCACATGTTGTGTGCAGCTATATTTGTGCACTTCTTACACGAAGATACAAAGAAATACAGATAGATATTATAGACAGTTGTTTACTGGAATAAAAAAGAAATTAATTTGCAACATTTTCCAAGAACAGTTTGAACAAATCTACTCTCAGCCAGTCCTAAAAACACAGAGAATATTGACTTTTCAAAAATTGGATATATTTCCTAAAAATAGTCTTTGAAATTTTATGAACAGCCAAAGCAAGGTCTTAAAAAAACCCCGCTACAAGGCACCTGTGATTTCTGTACCAGGAACGAATGGCTAAAATGTGATGTGGGCGGGGTGTGAGAGCCTGAGAGTCCAAACTCTGGGCAGAAACATCCCACGCTTCCCCCTCCACCTGCGCCCGGTTCAGCCAGGTTAATGGATAAACAAACTTCCTGCCTCCAAACTGACACCGAAACTTCTCCGGAATACTGCCGCTGTGGTGACGAACCTGTCAATGGGACTTTTTTACAAGAAAGTTATTTTTTTTCTCCAGTCAATAGTTATTAGTGTTAATGTTTCTGAGTCATAAACCCAACCAAACGGCGCTTAGCATCAGCCTCGCTCACACGTTTCCCTCAGAACTTCTTCAAACCGAAACAGAAGCAGAGCGGGAGGGATTTCCGTCTGAACATGGACCGGTACCGGTACTTCATATTCAACCAGAGGAGTGTGCTCATCCTAGGCATCCTCCAGATAGCCTGTGCGGGTCTCTGTGTCGTCTGCGGCTTAATGGACGCTGCTTTCCGCAAGAACACCCCGCTGAGCACCAGCAGGACGCCGGTGTGGGGAGGACTGGTCAGTATCACCTGGAAGGCTCTGCTCGGTGGGCATCCAGGTATCAGGATACCTACGGAGTGTTATTGGTGTGTTACAGGCTCATATAGGAGACCGCTTTCTAAAATATGGTGTGGATCCTCTTGGAGAAGAATAATGACTGTTGACAGGGTCGGCCAAAGATTGGCTGAGGCCGTGAGCAGACTTTCATTCGCCCCCCCCGCCCCCCACTTCCATCTTCAGTCTTTCATGATTATTATGAACATGAAGAGTCGGGAGGACGGCGAATCGCTTTTTAAAATATGCTTAATTAATTTGCTTTAGATTCTGCTGTAAAAAAACAACAACTAAGCAATCATTGATTATTCCATCCATCCATTTTCTAACACCCTTGTCCCCAGTGGGGACAGTGGGAACCAGGAGGTACTGGTTCCTATCCCCGGCTAACGTTCCGGGCGAGAGGCGGGGTCACCCTCGACAGGTCGCCAGTCTGTGGCATTTATCCTTGATTATTATTTTTTCTTTTTAGTGATTAAAATAATTTTCAGTTAACTGACTTGTAACGTTTTTTAATCAGTCAAAGGGTTACGTTCCTTATTGGAGAATATGATATCATCACTATTAAATATCTGACAATTTCACCAGCCTGTACTGATGTCCAGATAAATATTCTAGCTAAATCCTCAAATTGACTTAGAAAATGATATTTGATGTAAAATCCACTTTTAATATGATAGTTAAGGATATGTTAATGTGTTTTTGGTATGCAGTGAACCTCCAGGATTTGTGGGTGTTAAGAACCAGAGTTGTCTGCGAATGGCTAAAATCTATAAATACTTGAGACCCCTTCATAAAACACTTGTAACTGCATCTTAATAGTTCAAACATCAAATATACCTTAATATGCATTAATACACACAGTGGAAGCCATGTTGACACTACCACAGAAGCTAACATCCAGTCTTCCGTATTTCCACTTTGAAGTTTACGATCAATACTGTGTAATTTAACGGTGCTCTTGGATTGACAGTTTTGTAATCGACAGCCAATTGTTTGCTAAGCAGCGTTGCATCAAGACATTTCAACTTCTCTAGCTGCATTTTCTTCATAATAACTTAGTTGGGCTTTACAGAAAAAAAATATTTGTGGTTTTCACAAATAATTTGAAATAGCATTCTATGGAAATATCTGCAAATATTGAACCCCAAAATCTGAACCATGAATAGTCACTGTAAAGATATTGAAAACATGACTAAACAGACAATTGTATTCGTTTAAAAAAGAATCTAGATTTTGGTTAAGTTGGACCAAAGTTTGAACAATAAATCTGTAACTATGCCTCCAGAGAAATAAAAATTCATCAACAATCCGACATATTCTGGATGTAGTTTAACTATCATGGGGAATGCTTGAATTTCCAAAACTGCTCCCCACCCCACCCAAAAACAAAAAAGTAATTTTTGAGGACACAATGGAGCCAATGTTCTGACCACACACAAAGATGAAATAGGAAGAGAAACAGCAGAGGTGGACTCACTGATGGTACTGTACCTACTGTTACGCCGTTTATCCAGGAGGAGGAGGAGGAAGTTCAAATCATCTCTTCCAACCGTCGTAACGGGACGCGTGGAGATTCTTTACCAAATGATGAACATTATGAACAACCTGGAGCATAATCATCATCAAACTATCATACAACAGTGTCTTCAGTCAGAGGCTTCTTCAAATCTGCAGTAATACAGACTGCTACAGGAGTTAATCCCTACACAGCCATTAACATGTTAAATAACCTTGGATGATAAACTTTTAAACAGCATTTGATCTGTTTAAAGTCACAGTGTTCATGAAACGTGGCCTCAGCCCAGACACATATTAAATTGAAAATTATGAAAATTTTCAATCATGAAAGTTGAGTTTTCATAGTTAATTGCGGTAAAAATTAATACTATGATTAGGCCTGTCGCGATAAACGATAAATCAATTAATGGTACGATAAATTAAAACTATCAACGTCATTTTAATTATCGGCACTATCATCTCTTTCTGTTAATGACACTAAATGAAAAAAGGCTCAACTCCGGTGCTCTCCACTGACTCCTCCCTTCCTCATTTCCTTAGTGTAAAGCCCAGCGGACACTACACGATCTTAGAGCTGCCCATTTTCGAAACCTGAGAGACAACACATTATTAGCCGACAGAAATCCTAGGTATAACATAACATTCAGTCCGTTACGATGTCAAGTTTCCAGGCTTGATATTTATTTCTCGATTATTGGTTGATTAGCTAATGTAAACTCCTGCTCTGCTAGTCAGTCGGTCTTTGAGTCGCTTTTTTTTTTTGCTAATGGAACTGAAACGCACTGAATTGCGCAACACGTTGTTGAAACAATAATTACTGAGAATATAAATTTTAACAGGTTTTGTTGATTATTATTTGTTGATATAATTCTTTAATGAAGCTACAAACGTTTAGGACCTTAGTGAATATTTTGATAAACGTGTCAGAAGAGGAAGTTCTGGTCTCATCGTCCTGGCGGTGTTCAGTTTGTCACCAACTGTCGAGATCAACTCAAAACCTTCCAGTGATCGACGTATTGAGCCCCCTGATCTACCGTAACACACCAAACACTACAGGATGATCGGTTACGAAATCGTAAGCGACAATGTTAGAACGGCCGGCGTTCTAACATTGTCTTAAGGGGAAAAATAGGGGCAAAAAAACCTTGTAGTGTGAATTATTGCATCAGGTAGTCGATGTGCCCATTTTCTCTATTTAAATCTAACTATTACTGAAGGGCAACATAGTATACAGTGCGTTTTTTGTTAATGGAGACTGAGAATCCATTTTATTTTTGGTTGTTTTGTTTATCAGTTCCAGTGTTTAGTGTTCTTTTGAAATTAAAGTGTATCTATCTTTGGCAGGAAATCGCATGCATTATTACGTCATTTTCATTACATCAGTGTAAAAAGGTCTTCAAACAATATTATCGTTTATCGCAATAATTTTTGAGACAATTAATCGTTCAGCAAAATTTGTTATCGTGACAGGCCTAACTATGATCAAATTAGGATCCTCGCTCACACTGCTTCCTGTTGTTTTCAGTTCATGGCCTGTCCTGGTGTGCTGGCGCTGTTTGCATCCCAGAGGAAGAACGCTGTGTTGGTGAGTTTCTAGCTTCTGAACTCTGCTTCTCTTTAGGTGACAATAGGCTGGTACATATGGCAAGCTCAGAGACACCTCTTCAGTCTGTGTCGACGTGGCAACCTGCTGATGACACTCTAAGCTCAGTGATCTCTTCCAGTTTGATGCCTCACAATGCCAAGGTACTGTTAACTTTTTACAAGGACTGGGCGATATGGCTGAAAACCATATCACGATATAAACATTTTATATCAGTGGATGCTGATAATTATGGATCAGTGTTTTGTTTTAAATACCTGAAATGCTGCCAAGCTGGTGACATGATCTTTACTGTTTAATCCTCAATTTCAGTCGTTTTCTCCTTCCACTCCATGCTGCTGCTGTTTATTTCTAAGCTGCTAAGAGGCACAGTGGTGAAACCTGAAACTGCTGCTGCGCATGGTACTCAGCAGGCTGTTGCTAGGAAACCAAAGAGTGAGCGAGCGAGTTAGTTGATGCCACCAATCTAGCTTAGCTGGCTGTGAGAGGTTGAGCAGCTATTGCCTTTCCTCTGCCTACATCCCCCAGAATGCTTTTCTGGAACAGAGTCCAATCAAAATTGTATCAGATATATTTTCTATTGATATTGATGATTTTCTGTTGCGATATATATTGTTATTGATTTATCGTCCACCGCTACGTTTTACACATTTTCAAGTTTTGACTTTTCAGAGTCAACTGCACCTCCAGGGAAGTTTCAGATAGATGGATGAATTAATTGATTGATTGATTTGTCAATTCATTTTTTTATTGGGTTTTACGCTTATGTCTGGATTGCAGAAGATGACTCTGTATGCCTAGCTATGATCTGAATATGACTCTCTACGGGGGGCAGTGGAGTGAATGTTTTTCCAGAGGGGTCATGTTTCCCCCTGATCCCCCTTTTGAGGGCGCCACTGTTCAGAGTCAGTCAAATCTCTTTGTTTTTGGCAATTTTATAGCTTTTATTCTAAATTCTTTTACACACCTTGATATAGATGATCTCCTTAGGTGGCACCTTCCCTCATTGCACAAATGTACATCTCTCTCTCTCTCTGTTGTTCAGTAGATTTTTCAATACATATATTTCACTCATCTTAAGAACTACTTGGGATGGGATCATTTGAACATCCTTATTGGTGATGATTTAAATTTAGGGTGTGTGTATTTACCTTGTACCATGGCTGTGTGTGGAAGTGTTGTGGTGTAAGCTGATACTGTGGTGCTGCATGGCTCTCTTATGAAATGGCCTGGAAATGGAAAGGTCGCAGGATGAGCTGGAATCCCTCAACAGGCATGAGGTTAACTCCTCATTCCATCGTTTTCCTGCTGCTCGTCCCTTCCACACATAAACACGTATTGTCTGGACGTTTTGTGCTGTCCTCAGGTCAGCTGCATGGTGGTGGCTGCAGGACTTTCCTGTGCAGCTGCGGTCATCATCTTCGGCTACTCCTCTCTGACGCTGACCTATGGGGAAGAGGACGAAGACGTCTTCCACCAACACAAAAGTGCCAAAGTGGTAATTACCGCGCACAGCCGGCTGTATTCAGAGCTCTTCATTTGGTGGAACTTCAAGTACACACACATCTGTCTGCTGTTTCACAGCCTTTCTAACAACTGACAGCAGTGACAGTAGTTGCTGTCTACAAACCAGACAAGTTGAAGTGACTCAAGCTTCTGAAGCTTCTTTTATTTTGGTGGAACATGGTTTTAAGTGTGGCTCTGGACGTATTTGTACCTAACAGCAGCAAACTGTGTCACACTAATATTATTTCTGTCTCCTAACTCAGACATTTGTTCTCCATCGGCTGGTGAAAGGAGCCAATGCCACCATCATCCTGACCTGCATCATCAGCCTGGTTCTGTCCTCCCTCATTGGTTATGTGGGTTTCCGGAGTCTTCCATGCTGTGGCTGCTATGATTCCAGGACTGGACTGGTAAGGACTGGTAGCCCACCGCCTCTTGGTGTGAGGCTGAAAGAGTTAATCATGTCATGGTACAATGTTTCTCCAAAAGTCATGCTGTTGTGTCTGTGGAAGTTGCTAGCAGGGTTCTCAAGTCCAAATAACCAATGTCTCAATTTAATCAATACTAGAAAATGTATTGATTTAAAATAACAGACTCTTAGCTCCTTACCATCCTGTGTTGTGAGTTTAACCTGCTAACATGACAGAAAGGAACATATGCGACCCTGTGCAGCCAACAGGACTAACACAAAAGAGTCATTCAGACGAACTTTCCCATAAAGGCAGATGGAAAAAAAAAAAAGAGGAATACCAAAGAATGACACGTGCCAGCTATGCTAACACTGATGTTTGAAA
Source organism: Xiphophorus couchianus (assembly GCF_001444195.1). Classification (NCBI taxonomy): domain Eukaryota; kingdom Metazoa; phylum Chordata; class Actinopteri; order Cyprinodontiformes; family Poeciliidae; genus Xiphophorus; species Xiphophorus couchianus. The sequence continues at coordinate 29,184,083 of NC_040250.1, read as the reverse complement.
GCAGCCTAAAATGAACAGTAAAGCTCCTGTATCTGCGATGTTGAAAACTTCACAAACAAACACTACCTGTTTCATCTGCAGTGGTCAGAGATGGGTTCATTTGGACCCTCCAGTCTTTTCCTATGGTCTGCGCAGTCCGGTGAGATTGCGCTGACCTTGCGTGTGCTTTTACAAGGGGCTTTTTCTGTGTAGTTTTGGAATCTGATGGTTCCCCGGTGTCCCACTGTGACATTTCCTGCACTCCTCATAAGCATCGCGCTAAGACTGCAGGAGGGTTACACATTAGCTTCATAGACACATAAAGCCCTGTGATGGCTGCAGTCGGCTGGACTCCACCATCAAGACGGGCTCATGAAGTTCAAAACTCCCCAATTTTTTGTTCTAATCTGCGTGATTAGACAGTTCAGACTCAGGTAAGGATGAGGCACTGCGTAGAATAAGATGTATTATAGGAATGTGTCACAACAAGTGTAGGAAAAGGACACAGTCAATGAAATCTATGAAATCTCAATTGTGACAAAGGCAAAATGCTTCAGTGTATTTGGCATACTCACCTAAATCCCCACCCACTGTTTAGTCCACATTAGTGGGCTAAACACTGACGTGTTCTGATTTCAAGACTGAAACCAGAAAGGTACGCGTCATGGAAACAGTTCCTGTTGCTATCAGTTAGCAAATTGCTCCTAATCCACCAACCCTTAGCAATAAACCACACAATCCTCGACCCGGTGCACCTTCACTGCCTGCCAGCTCACATGAGCAAAGGACAGAATGTATCAGTGATTAGATCACCACCATGATTCAATGGAGTCAGGACCATCATGTTTATGAAGCATGGCAGAGAGAGAGAGCCAAACCCAGATCAGCCTGGTCTGTAAGTGAGGTATTTTATATTTGGTGAACTCTGCTCCAGTAATAATAATGCTCCATACTCTAAAGTTCAACATTAAATTTCCGCCACTTCCTGGACATACAATTATCACGTTTAAACAAGATACGTATCACGTCTAAGATAAGTATCATGCTATAGCGTGATAGCATTCAAAATATTTTTTTTTCTGTGTGATAGCAATGCGCTGCCATACAAATCAAACCAAAATTAATACTGTTCCATCTGAGGACAGTCAGGAATAAAACCCACTTCCATTTTTCAGTTGAATTTGTTTGGCTCATTTGTCTACACTGGGCCACACATATATACAGGCATGAACAGCAGCACACGCCTAATAGGATTAAAGATAAAAAAAAAAGTGTGCAACACCCCCAGCCCCAAATGAAGGATTGTTTATTGGAAGTAAACCCTGAGTTTCACTGTAATAGCTGTATGCACAAACACACACACACAAAAAGGACAGTGTAAGCTACAAAAACACACTCTTACAACCAGAACGTTTCAACTAAAAATAATGTTCACCTCTAAAAATATCAACTCTAATTCAAAACTATGCCCTAGTGTTTATATACAACAAATTCACAATTTCAATCGATTAAAAAATTAGAACCATCCTCATTTACAAAAGAAACATACCTTGTGCCTCTGTCAATAGGGCCGCTAATCTTCTGTTCCTTTCTGCCATTAAGCTGCCATTCTACAACATATATAGAGCAAATAAAATAAAATAACATCAAATCAAAAACTGGAAGTCATGTGTCATACAAATAAAATGAGATAAAGGAACAAAGTGCTAAAGATGTCTAAATGAGAGACAGTTTAAACCTGAGTTCATCCAACACTTTTCCTCATCAAAAATGTCTTTTGATGAGGAAAACACTGTTGAGCAGATTTAATGGGAAACCAGGTGATTGTGTTTTGCATTGTTAAGCCTATTTAAATTACAGCCACATTGGCAGAAACTAGTCTAAATTGTTGGGAAAAGTTTCATTTGTCTTAATATGAATGAATTTATTTGGAAATGTTTTAATGGTTTGAAACATCTCCTTTACTAGAAGGTGTGAATCACTTCAGAGCTTTTCCTGGTTACCATAGCAATAGCAACTAATGTTACACTTCTACCTAACTGATGATGTCATTAGGATCAGATGCTTTGTGTCATAGGTCTATGACATCAGCTCTGAAACCTCTTAAATAGTTTGTCACTTGTGTTCTAGAGCCAGACCTGCAGAACCCAGCGGATTTATAGTGAATTGTTCTCTTTGCACCGTGAGACAGAAACGGAAGATGGGACTCCCCTCGTTTACCCAAGATTATTATTCCTATGGTAAGGACAAAGAAGATACAACCAAATGAAGAACTGTACCAAACTTTGCGACTTCGAGAGCAGGAAGAATCTTCAAACACCGTTGTTTCATACTGGACGATATATACAAAAAATGCAGAACATGAACGAAAAATGAGACAAAGAGCTGTGTCCACAGCTAATTGCAATGAGGTTACTGGGAAAGACAAACATGACAAACAGTTTAAGAAGCCTTTGTCATGTAAAAAAGAACAGAAACCCATCATACAGGACCTGAAGAAAAAAGAAGTTGCAAAAGACACTTTAGATGAGAACATTTTTTCTAAAGAAATGGCTATGCGGGAGACAAAGGAAGACTTTCCTTCTATATCTGTGTTTCAACACCAGCGTGAGATGAGGCTTCCTGAAAAGGTTCTTTCTCAACAAGATTGTAAGAAGATTGTTTACGACAATCTAGACGAAATAAAGAGGAAAAAGCTGCCAAATACATTCTTCTGGAGAATAAGCGTTGTGCAAGAGGGCCAATCAGCAGTTACTCCAGAAGTTGCAAGAGGAAAGCGAAAGGAAGCAGAAAGATGAAATAAAACGGTCTCTGACTGATACCTGGGATGCTCAAATTCTATATAAACAACAGAAGGAGGAGAAACAAGCTAAACTTGAAAGGCAATACAGGGCTGCCATGATTGAGTCAGATAGACTCCATCAAACTGAGGAAATTGAGACGAGGAGACGGAAGAAAGAGCAATGCCGGAAATTTTTGAGACAGAATGAGACTCTGCGTACCAAAGAAAAAAGAAATCTAGTGATTACAGTTTAGAGGACGTACTGAAGAAATGTGATGTTCTTTTACAGGAAAAGCATTGTGACATGTTTTACGAGGATGAGACTGCCACATTGTCACATAAAATACAGCAGCAACAGAAAACTCCAAAGCAAAACCCTCTGGCTGATGAATTGGCTGCCAGACATAAACGCAAAGAGAAAAAGAAGAGGGAAATGGACAGGGCTGAAAGGCAAGGGATTCTTCCTGGATATCGAGGTGAGGAAAGTAGACAGAAGAAGGTGGCTCAGCAGAACCTGAAGACACAGAACAACGTTACTGAGCCAGAAAGAGCTGTTCATCATCAATCGGTCGTTCTAGATCGTGACAGTCACTGTGACATTGCTGATAACAACACAAGTCTTGAAATACGTAAAAAAATCGTGTACGACCAACTTTCACTTATAAAGAAAAAAGAAGATATGAAAAGGACTTCTATGGAGGAAAAGTTAATGGAAGACTTTAAACATCGGGAAGCTGCAGAGCAGAAACTTGAAAAACTGGAGAAGGAGAAAAAAGCTGCAGCTAACATTTGTCTGATTGATTCGTGGGGTTCCCAGATACGACGCAAACAGCAGGAAAAAAAGGAACTTCGTGAGGCTGAGAGGAGAGACATGCTGTCCTTAATTGAGCTGGACAGAGTGTGTGGAGGTGAAAGTAGAAAAATCAGCCATCAGAAATGCAAACAGCCTGTTCAGGGGACTCTGCCAGCAGCAAGACCAGGGAGAAGCAGCTCCAAGTCCTGTGCGGGAAAAACCAGCAATGCTTGCAGATCTTCACCGAGTCGTCAGAAGGTTAGCAGTACCACGCCTGTCAGACTTCCCTCACTGGACTCCAGCTCTATACACCTCCCTGAGGATTGCCAAGAGACTGAGAATGACATTGTAAAACTCCCATCCATTCCCATACAAAATGAATAATTGTTTCTCAGCTGGCCAAGGAATGCGAGGGGATTCCCCTGGAGCTGAGGAGAGGGAAGTCTGGGCCTCCATACTTAGGCTTCCGTCCCCACGACCCGACAAGCAGAAGACAATGGATGGATGGATGGATGGATGGATGGCTCTTCAAACCAGTCTTTCCTTTTGTCTTCTGCCTGTCTGTGAAAACAGCGGCTATCACTTTTCGTTTACATAACATCTTTGTAAGATTGTTAGCTACATCAGACATATGAGGCCTTATCTTTGAAGGTAGCATACACGGTATTAGTACGTTTAAGTTATTGTTAGTCATTTTAACAAAAGGTTTTCTCTGGGTGCTCCAATTTTCCTACAAAAACGATAGACAGACCGATAGACCGATAGATAGATAGATAGATAGATAGATAGATAGATAGATAGATAATTGTCTTTATTAGTAAAATTAAGTAATCCTACTTCAAATATAAGTTTTCTCTGGGTGCTCCAGTTTCTCTAAAAACACAAGTCACAGACAGACATTGTAATTTGCTCTCTTAGTAAAATCAAATAATCTTGCTTTAAACAAAAGGTTTTCTCTGGGTGCTCCAGTTTTCCTACAAAAACGACAGATAGATGGATAGACAAATAGATGGATAGACAAATAGACAGACAGACAGATAGATAGATAGCAGTGGCGGGCCGTGCATTTCACACCCAGGCCGACAGTAGTGCTCCGTCTGAATCAATCCAATCCTCAATAACTATTTCATGGCTATAAAACTTCTACTGCAGGTACAGCTGCGACACACATAAAAAAAGCATCAAAATAACCTGATAAAATTGCAATATTATTTAGGAATATAGCAACATTTTACTCACCAAAAATCCTGATTATTTGTACACAAAATCCATCCTCCTTTCTTTCCTCAAGATGTCAATTACTCTGTTGTGCAGATTATCCTTGCGTTTCACTTCCATGAAGAAGTCCTTTTCTATCGCCATCGAAGCTAATGCTGAAAGTCGAGTCTGCCCGGTCCTATTTCTGGCATAAGTTTTAGTTAGTAGACTGAAAGTGGCGGACAAATCCTTTTCCCGGTTGTGACAGGCTTGCTAGCTTCGGAGTTACCCGACCTTGTTTAACAATGTCCAGCTTTTCTTGAAAAGTCCGTCTTGAAAATGGCTTTGACAGTAAATCTCCAACCAAATCCATTTCTTCTCCTCCTTCACCATTGTGGGTTGACAAAACAGCTATTAAATCAACACAACAATATCTTTGCTTGCGCAGCAGATGCAGTTTGCTAGCTCTGGCTAGTACGCGCTTTGACTATCCAATCAGAGCATGTGAATACGCTGACATTTCCGCCAACTCAAAATCTAATTGGTTGAAGCAACAGTTTGATCGACATTTATTTTATTCTACAGGCCCCGCAGAACTGATTGTGAAGGCCTCCAGGCAGATTTCTTTGACCCTGGCCTCAGACTTTTTATTATGACATTAATAGTATCATAATAATGACACTTTTAATGTCATCATTATACATATATATGTAGACATATATACATATAACTCTTTCCAATTCAATATATATATATATATATATATATATATATATATATGTATAAACACATATCACTCTTTCCAATTCAATACAAATGTGAGTGAAAGTTATAAGCTGAACAATTTCAGTTAGGATGGATACTGTGTACATCGAAAGACCAAAAAAAAAGTGAGACAAAGCTTAGCTGATGTTTGACACCATCTGTTTGATTTAGACAAGTTATACACAACGTAGCCGCTGGAGGGCGATGCAGCACCATGAAGTGAAATGGTGGTACATTTCACTTTGTGAACACACACACACACACACCACACACACACACACACACACAAACACAAAAGAATCTTTGTGTGTGTGTTGCAGCAGCACAGACTGAATGGGTATAATAGCACTTTGCACCAATCTGATGGTTGAATAACAGAACAAATACAATAAATACTCTTGTTGTTGAGCTCAAAAACTCCAAAATGGATTTTTTAATTGAAAATGTTACTTATTTTGTCAACATGTAGTTTTCTTTTAAAACCCAATTAATTACATACCCTGCAATTAACTCAACAAAAAATTCTAGCAAAGTCCCACCACTAGTATTAATGCATGATAAGAAAATTTAAATAAAGACTTTATTTTCTAAACTTACAATCTGTTTACACTGTGTTACCTTTTAACAGAAGACTGTCTCATTTCCAGTCAGAATTAAAGAGACTTCTTCACTGAATGAAAGGAATTCAAAAATTGCCAGGCATATGAATCATGTTTTAACAGCAATAATTAAATTCAAATGAGAAGACACACTTGGATGAGGGGGGAAAAAAAAACTTTAATTGGTTTTGACAAAGTTGACTTTAATACGAATTTGTCAGTTACACTCTATTAAACCTAATTTTGGAGGATTGTGATTGGCCGATACTTAAATGTGAAGCCAATCTTATTCACTAATCTGAAAGGTTTGAGTGAGGCATCCATCCACCAGATCATGTCTGCACATTCCCAGTCAACAATAGTCACTCCACTGTTACCACTTCAGCGACTTTTTGTTATATTTAGCACATTTCAGACAAACAAATAATTTGGCACTGGCCCAAATCAGAATCGGCATGGCAGACTTTCTATAGATCAACAATCGGCCAGAAAACTGCAACCGGTCTGCCCTCATTCAGAACCCAGCAGCAGCGAAAAACTGGTCAGAAACCACTTTTAGACAATTACTGATAATTACTCAGATGAACCAGAACAGCTTCTGTCTACAGATTATTCACTTGGAGAACACAGGATTGCTATGTGATTAAAAAAACAATATTTGCAATCCTTTTCTTCTTCACATGAAACAGATGTAAATCTTTAGATAGGGGTGTAAAAGTACTTGTCCAGGAGTCCGCGCGTTATTCCGACCACAGCCAGAACGGACAGGGTGAGAAGTGCAGCCAGGGTCAGGTAAAGCCAGGTAACCTGCAGAGCAGACACCGCTCACTGAGCACAATGCTCTCCTGACATCTGTACATGCTTTGTTCTTAGGACAGACGATGAGGGCGGGTAACCTTTTCTTGGTGGACTGGGTGTAGCCGTTGAAGTAGAGCTGCCTGGCCGCCATGTAGACCAAACCTGTTGCTGCAGCTAGCACCTCGCTGAAGAACATCCCACAGGTCCACAGACTCACCAAGAACAGGGGGTAGAACTCCACACAGTTCTGACTGCAAACACACAAAACCGATGTAGGAACGTCTGCAGGTTCGCTCATTAGAGGTGACATTAGAGCTGCGGTGTATCAAATACTTGTTTTCCCCATTGTACTTCTTTGAGGTGATCCATCAACTAAAATCCTTATGAAATTTCTCAAATGTGGCACCAATTAGCCAGCCTGGACACTCTCCAAACAGAGCTTCTCTCCGTTTCAGTCTTCTCAGCATGTGAGACCAGTTTGATGGAAACAGATGATGGTTGCACACTCTTTTGAGGTTGTTATTATTGCCAACGCCAGAAGCTAACAGTTTCTGTCTAAAAGGTTCTAAGCATGACCGGTGCTCAGGAGGTAACTGTACAAAGATGAAGTTTGAGGTTGTTCTGGAAAACCTGTTTCCAGGACAACATCATCTAAATTCAACTTTTGGATGAATCAGAGTTGGAGGGCAGTGGCACTCGAGGACTGGGTTATTAAGCAAACATGGAGCCAAAACGGAAAGGTTTCTGGAAAATGATGACACCCCACAACCATAAACACTCACAAAACACAAAAAAGGTCAACAGAATTTAAAAGTGATGCACTTTCTGCTCAAAGTCACCGTAATTTGGTAAGTCTCTTCCTTATTTTCCAAAGCTAGCACATTAAATTTTAATCTGTACAGGCAGCTGACTTACTGCGCACGAAACGTTCGTTCAAACTCTGGAGGACCAGAGACTACAGGAGGGAGGATCTTGTGAGCCATTCTAGACCATCCAACTCTGCGGGCCAGGTACCCTGAGTGAACACAGTGATGGTAGGAAGCAACCTTTTGTTAATAATTCAAAAAGCAAAACATTTGCAGGCATTTAGAGCGCCTCATGGTTACATATTTTATGAAATTTTACTTTTCAAATGTTGGAATCCTGCCAATCATGACAAAATGTAGAGATAGTAAGGAACCTCTTTGTCCCTAATTATTGGCTGGCTAAAACAATAAAGCACAGTGGTGTTATCATCATCATTATGTGGGCGTCAGACATGCTAGTAAACAACCGGCTCTCCATCCTATTGTTCGGCGGTCACTTTCTGTTAATGGCATCCAGTCGGCTGAACGACCTCCATTGTTCTCCAGTTTGAACCATTCCAGCCTGTGAGGACCTTGGTGGTCCGGTAATAACTTTACTGTGCAGCATTTAAATTGTCTTTAGTTTACGTTTAGTTTCTTCTTCAATGGCGGTTGGCTGGCAGCATTTTGGTACATTATCGCCACTTCTAACGTCCCATTGGCAAAAATTAAACCCTGTGATTTACGTTCCAAAAACAAGCATTCTGTTGGTAGTGAAAAATCTTTAAACTAAGTTGAAATGGGTGGACAAGAGCCATAAGAAGTAAATGCAGGGATGAAAAGATCACCATGAAATAATCAGCTAATTATACGGTCAGTCAATGATGCGTTTTGAATGAATCACCGTTTTAGAAAGCAATGACCTGTAAAATAATCAGAGGAAATCTGATTAATTTATTTTTATTAATTTTTTTTTGCGTGGTCCTGATACCACTACAACTGCAATCAGACTTGTGTGTGAACAGTTTGCGACTCCAACCTCATCGGGCTTCTTTTGGTGCAGAATTATGACGCATGTCGCATAGCAATGACGTAAAAGTCAGATTAAATGACCATTCAGAGTGCAGGCACTTTGAAAACAATTGGATTAATGATGCGTTCCAGTCGTATTCAGAACTGGGAAATTCTGACTTCCCAGTTGGAAAAATTAACTGCAACATCCTCCAAAGTCGAATTTGGGGATAGTTGGAGGCAGCTCCAACTACACTTCATGGTCCAATCTGGCCGCTCCTGGCATCAACTATAGTAAGTCGTGGTGAAAGCAGTTTTATTTTTCAAAACACAGAAGTAGGAAGAGTGCATCTAACATTAATATTACAAAATCCAAAGCATGCCGGTGGGAACCGTAATCTGGCAATAAGTCATGACTGGGGTCATTCACCCCACAGGTCCACACTGACACCAGGAACACGGGGTAAAACTCTATACAGTTCTAACTGCAAACACATAAAACTGAGGCAAAAGTAGTGTTATGGTTACACTAGTACTTGTATAAAGATTTTTCATTTAATATCAGTTAATATTTACCCATCTGGAAGGCAGATAGAAGGGTCACCGCAGCCAGGAGAAGAGGGGAATCTGTTGCCATTGCAGTCTGAACTTTACTCAAGTATTAGGAGGAACTACCTGGGAAAAGACTTAAAGCCATCCCACTGTCTGTCCAAACATGTCCGTACAGTTAAGCTCTGCCCTGCCTCTGTAAAATACGGACTGGATTCTCAATTACATAATTTTGTTCGCGCCCTATGAAGAAAAAAATGTGAGAATGTTTTCTCAGTGAAGCCTGGTGTGAGTTTTATATCGTTTCTTTCTTTCATTGCTACCTGTTTGATATGTCTGCAGGAACCTTTCTGGCAACGCTGTCAGGATTCCTCTAATGAAGATTTTTATTTTTTTTAAACGAGTTCAAGTCAACCGTTAACCGGTTCAGAGTGTCTAATAGGTGGCGTGTGTTACCACGCCCCACGGCAGCCCACGGGTGACAGCGCAGGGTTGGGATTGCGTGCCGTGATCAGCCGGCTTCCTCCCGCGGCGGCATGGACAGCGACGATGAAAGCGTGGAGGAGGTGGTGGAAGGTTTGTACCGCTGCAGCGCACGCTGTTCACGGGGGGAATGCGATGAAGGAGGGCTTTGATCCCGCTTTAACTGCTAAACGTGTCAGACCCGAGCCTCCGTGAGGCGGTCTGACTCTGGGCCCGCTCGGTAGCGGGGAGCGCCAGGGGCTGGAGTTGTGACAGCGATCCGCGCGAGAGGCAGCTGAAAGCGGCGTGGGGGCCGTCAGAGCTCCGCAGCCGGCGGACGTTTAACACGATGCAGTATGTTCGATTCCTCACCGCTGAACGCACCGGTGCTTTCAACAGCTGGTGTGTCTGTTGAACAGGAGTCAGTCAGGAAAGGTTGGATAGTTTGTTTCTTTAAGAGTTGACAGAAAGTTGACTATGAGTTTATAGAAGCTCCAGCTGCTGGGGTTGAGTGAGTAGTAAGCCAGTAAAACTACAGCAGCGGTAGGATCAGAACATGGAATGTAGAAAAAACGCCACAAAAAAAAAAAAAAAAAAAAAAAAAAAAAAAAAGAAATATATATATATATATATATATATAAGTACAGAAAATCAATGGAATCACTCAATGTTAAGGGAAATTTCTCAGATCATTAACAAAAAACTGCATAGCAATACATTATGAAAACCTGTGATGTTGGACAGTGTTTTTCAAAGTGGAGGCACCAGAGGGCGCTAGATGGGCTGGATGGAAGTTGTGAAAAAATGCACAAAAAAAAAATTCTGGTACCTTTTTTTAGCAAAATATTTTAATCAACTTTTTTTTTTAAATCATGAATGCTACTTCGTTTTTCATCCATCCATCCATCCATTTTCTGTTCACCCTTTGTCCCTAAAGGAGTCGGGAGGGTTGCTGGTGTCTATCTCCAGCTACGTTCCAGGCGAGAGGCGATGTACACCCTGGACAGGTCGCCAGTCTGTCGCAGGTCAACACAGAAACATACAGGACAAACAACCATGCACACACACACCTAGGGAGAATTTAAAGAGACAAATTAACCTGACAGTCATGTTTTTGGACTGTGGGAGGAAGCCGGAGTACCCGGAGAGAACCCACGCATGCACAGGGAGAACATGCAAACTGACCCCATGCAGAAAGACCCCAGCCGGGAATCGAACCCAGGACCTTCTTGCTGCAAGGCAACAGTGCTACCAACTGCGCCACTGTGCAGCCTACTTCGTTTTTCAATCGTTATTAAAAACTAAAAATAATTTATTAAAAACAACATGGCTATATGTGCAGCAATGCCATAACAATGCAACAACATTCAGTTGATAATTATCTATCATGTGTTCAAATGTGGGTTTATGTGTGTGTAGATCACAAACAGTTGAGCCCGATCAGCCAGAACCTGTTTGTGTTTATGTGTAGGCCCGTTGGATGAAGATGGCCAGCCCCATGGTGTCTGCACAGTCACCTATTCCTCCAGTGATCGCTTCGAAGGACATTTCACCCACGGAGAGAAGAATGGGAAGGGGAAGTTCTTCTTCTTTGATGGAAGGTAGTGACTCACTGTATCATGGAGGTTCACTAAGGGCGCATTAACACCAGCCCTGTTTAGTCCGTTTTAATCAAACCCCAGTCCGTTTGCCCAGAAAGTCTGGTTCACTTGAGGAAGTGTGAATGCACAATCCAACTCTGATGCAAACTCTGTTCCTTCTAAAAACCGATATTCTGTTTGTTTCAAGTGAACTCTTGTGCAGGTCAATTCAAGTGGACCGGTGACCATTCCGAAAGTAGCAAATTAACTATAGCGCAGGGCACAGGACTATCAAGTCTGAAAATTTGATAGTCCAGTTTTCAACTGTGAAAACTGGACTATCAAGTCTAAGACCTTGGGTTCCCCCAGAATGAGTTGGAGGAGACAGATTTCTGGGGTTCCCTTCTGGACTTGTGGTCCCCGAGTCCCAATCTCGAATAAGTAGAAATTATTCCAAACTGTCAATTTTAGGTCGTATGGTCCAGCACTAGTTGGTGCCAACAGGAACTGCTTAAATGGCTTTGTCCTGAAGACAGAATAACTTGAACACAGAAAGACCAGTTCTATCCTCTGTAGCAGTGGTTTCTAACTCCTCTCCTCGAGGGCCGGACACCTGCAACTTTTAGATGTGTTCCTTGTCCTACACACGGCAGCTGTCTGTTTTGTGTCCGCAGCACCTTGGAAGGTTTCTACGTTGACGATGGTCTGCAGGGCCAGGGGCTGTACACACACGAGGACGGCAGTGTCCTCCATGGGACGTATGTCGACGGTGAACTCAACGGGCCAGCTCAGGAGCTGGATGCAGATGGCCGCCTAGTCTTTAAGGGTCAGTACAAAGGCAACATCCGCTGTGGGGAGTGCTGGATCTACTATCCTGTGAGTGAGCTGAGTGCACTAATGGTTCTTTATTCTGAAGGACAGCAGCCATTTCATATGTGTGTGTGTGCGTGTGTTGGTGTGTGCTGTGGTTAGGACGGGGGCAGCGTGTTTGGGCAGGTCAATGAGGACGGGGAGATGACTGGCAGCTCCACAGCCTACATCTACCCAGATGGCTGCACGGCTCTCTATGGAAGCTTTGTGGGCGGAGAGATCACCGAGGCTCGCCTCGCCACACTGACCTCCAACCAGACCGGAAGGCCACGCTTCCAGATCGCTCCAAACAGTAAGATTTCATCTCATCTTCACTCACTCGCAATGAAAACATGCCATAGATAGAGAACTATGTTCTCTAATTTAACTGAGCTTGAGTTATTTTTCAAAACTTTCAGTCTCTAGATCAGGGGTCTCAAACTCCAGGCCTCGAGGGCCGCAGTCCTGCAGTTTTTAGATGTGCCACAGGTACAAAACACTGGAATGAAATGGCTTAATGACCTCCTCCTTATGTAGATCAGTTGTCCAGAGCCTTAATGACCTAATTATTCTGTTCAGGTGTGGTGCAGCAGAGGCACATCTAAAAGTTGCAGGACTGCGGCCCTCGAGGACTGGAGTTTGAGACCCCTGCTCTAGATGTAGAAAGCTGGCAGAGGAAAAGACTGCCAGCTGTAACTGCAGCCAGACCTGGTTCTGTGAAATATTACTCAGTGGTTCTGAATGGCTTGTTTTTTACATATTTATTTGTAAAATGTCTCTTCTGTAATGCTTTATTTAATTTCTATAGTGTTTGTTAGTGTTTTCTACAAATAATTTATGTGGAAAAAGTGTATATGCTGTTAGCTGGACTCAAACAGGAAGTGCTGTAGAGACATGTTGGTGTGATTGAACAGGTGACATGATGACTTCATGTGACCTGCAGGTCCTGTCTACTCCTATGACAAGTCCACCTCCACCTGCATCGCCACCCACGCTCTGCTGCCGGACCCGTACGAGAGCCAACGGTAGGGCCGCTCCGTGTGATGATGTCACACTGTGGAATGACGACGGTTGTTCCAACAAGCCGGAACAGAACCAGAACCATTTGGAACCTTGTGTGTTCCCTCTCTGTCAGGGTGTTGGTGGCAGAGTCTCTGATTAAAGGAGCCGGTCAGGGACTTTTTGCCAAGGCAGCTGCTGAGCCGGGTACCGTCATGGCTTTTTATAACGGAGTCCGGATCACGCATTCTGAGGTATGGCGCGCTGCTTCTATGGAAACGAAGATACGTTGGAATCACGTAATGAGGGGAAATTGACATAAAACGTAGCAAATTTGATTTATTGATTAAAACGATTCCTAAATGACTGATGTTGCTTTGTCAGGTGGACAGTCGGGACTGGGCTCTGAATGGAAACACCATCTCACTTGACGACGACACTGTGATCGACGTCCCACAGCCGTTCGACCAGACGGAGAGGTACTGCGCCTCTCTGGGTCACAAGGGCAACCACTCCTTCACTCCCAACTGCCAATACGAGCCGTAAGTAGAAACGACGGGAAGGAGGAGCGTCGACTTTTAAAATATGGGTCCATAATCAGATAGGCACTCAGCTACATGCAATGCATCCTTCAAGTCATTCAGAATCGGATGTTGTTGTTTTTTTTGTTTTTTTTTGCTTGGTCAACGTGGATTGGTCATCAACCAATCCAACAAAAAATCCAATAATCTTCTAACCAGTAAATACACCATACGTAGGAGCTAGCACATCGTACAACAACGTAGAAGTTATGACTGAGAGAAGCCATTTTCAGTTTCAGTTGGATGTTTAAAATGAAGTCACAGGAAACACAAAGATGCTGGAAGCTATTTAAAGGGGCAGCGTTATGTAAAATCAACTCTTTTTTTAGCTTTATGTCATGTTATAATTTTATCGCCTCATCAAAAACATACAGACATGCGTCTGTCTTTCATGCATGTCTGAGAAATCTTTTCATCTCCATGGCAACCATTCGGGTGTGCAAAATGCCTGGTTGAATCTAGCAGCGCCTTTGAGACGCAGCTCCTCCTCAGAGCTGAAGTTTTTTAAGCTACTGATCTTCCCCATAACTCCCCCATTCAGCTCCTTCAGACTAGCCCAGAACTATTAGCATGCACCTGGTGGAACGGCACATCTGATGATTTCATTATACGAGCTACTTCTCAGTGCAGAGCTAGTGAAGGCTTGACTTCCTGAAGGAGAGTGTTGGAAAGACCAGGGCTTTCTTAAAGAGACAGTGGCATAATTTTAAGGTGTTAAATTACAAAGTCAAATTTTTTTCCAAGGCATATTTGATGCATATATCATTTTAATAGCTTTGTGCTGTAAAATGTTACTATATGGCTGGACAACATATACATATATATATCTATAAAACAAAAAAACAATGATCTAAAAAAAACCCACATATTTGTGAAATACACTATTATGAGGTTCTTCTGGAGTTCTGAGTTTTTCAGTTGATTAAAAACATCTTCCAAATCAACAGCACTACAGTCACAGATGATACTGTTGAGATTAGTTTAGCACCAGTAACAGTGGTCCCACAGATAAGGAATAGATTTCTCCCAATAGAAACTAAAAGTACTGCACGGAGTCGATTGAAGCTGCAGAGCAGGCGTCGTTTACACCGAACGATATATATTTAAATATATATATATATATATATATACAGTACAGACCAAAAGTTTGGACACACCTTTTAATTCAATGAGTTTCCTTTATTTTCATGACTATTGACATTGTAGATTCACACTGAAGGCATCAAAACTATGAATAACACATGTGGAAATATGCACTAAACAAAAAAGTGTAAAACAACTAAAAATACCCCTTATATTCTAGTTTCTTCAAAGTAGCAACCTTTTGCTGTGATTACTGCTTTACACACACTCTGCATTTTCTTGATGAGCTTCAAGAGGTCGTCACCTGAAATGGTTTTCACTTCATAGGTGTGTCCTGTCAGGTTAATAAGTGGGATTTCTTGCCTTATAAATAGTCATGAAAATAAAGAAAACCCATTGAATTAGAAGGTGTGTCCAAACTGTTGGTCTGTACTGTATAAATAAAAATAAAAAAAATTCCCTTCTCACCCACCACAGGTGGTTCTTATCCTCTGAGCTCGGGTCCTCTACCAGAGGCCTGGGAGCTTGAGGGTTCTGCGCAGTATCTTGGCTGTGCCAAGAACTGCACATTTCTGGACTGAGATGTCTGATGTTGTTCCTGGGATCTGTTGTAGCCATTGGTCCAGTTTGGGGGTGACTGCCCCGAGGGCCCCGATGACCACAGGCACCACTGTGGTCTTCACCTTCCAGGCCCTCTCCAGTTCCTCCCTGAGACCCTGGTATTTCTCTAGTTTCTCGTGCTCCTTTTTCCTGATGTTGCAGTCGCTTGGTATTGCTACATCTACCACAACGGCTTTCCTCTGTTGTTTATCCACTACGACAATGTCTGGTTGGTTCACCATTACCATTTTGTCTGTCTGGATCTGGAAGTCCCACAGGATCTTATAAAATGGTGAATTTTTATATATATATATATATATATATATATATATATATATATATATATATTCAGTTTAAATTGAAATTGTGCTGTGGAGCTGTGACTGCACATCACACATGTAAGGAGGTTTTCTGTTTCATGAGTCAAACAATTGGAATATGGTAAAAAAAACAACAAAAAAAACTTTTTGTCTGTGTTTACATACAAAACTCTCAGGACAAGCAGCTCCTTCAGGAATGACTGTTGTCTTCCCCTCCCTGTCCATGACTGTCTTCTGGACAGTCTGGACAGTCAGCTGTCCTCCCCATGATTGTGTCCTACTGGCCCAGACTGAGACACTGTTTAGAGGTCTAGAACCCAAACACCAGATCAGACCACAGTCAACATTTCTCTAGGAATAGAACTGCTATAAAGTGCAATCCATGTCGGATACAATGTTGGTTTGTTATCTATAGCAACCAGGAAATGTCCATTGTTCCAGTGCGTTGATCTTTTTGCCTTTTCAGTTTGTGTTTTGTATGTACGTCTGTCTCTCTGCTCAGGTTTGTCCACCCTCGTTTTGGACCCATCAAATGCATCCGAACACTGAGAGCTGTGCAGAAAGACGAAGAGCTCACGGTCGCCTACGGTTACGATCACGAGTCATTGGGGAAAAACGGCCCGGAGGCTCCTGATTGGTACAAACGTGAGCTCGAGGTTTTCCAAAGACAGGCAGCTCCTGTGAGCCACTGAAAACCCAGAGGAAGACCCCCAAACTCCCCAAATTTGTGCTGCCACTTCATAAAACTCCTGGAACACTGCTGCAGCTGCCGACCTTCCAAACTGCTTTGACCAGAGTGACACAAGAACTATGCAAGAAACCAAGTGGTCTTAGAGGTCGTTGTTCTGACTGGAAGTGCTGCTTCATCTCATGTTTTAAGATTCACATGTTCATCACTGGTGCTTCTAGACGTCATGGAAACCCATTGTTTTCATTAGGTCAGTTTACACGATAGTACTCTGTTTAGGTGTTTACTGTAAGAGCTGTACAGTAGATCTGACCTTCTGCCCAGACTTCCATTGCCTTAACATGTCTGTTGACCTGACAGGTGAAACATGCTAGAGATCATTGTATTTATTACAAGTTACATGAATTGTGTTTGTGAAGGACTCTGAAAAAATGAGTGGACTTTCTGCTACACAGGAAAGAATGGAGCTTTCAAAATCTGTACACCCCAAATAATGAAACGCCCCAAAATAAACCAAACCAAATCCATTCCAATGCTTATTTTTTTCAATTTTCTTTTCTTTCACTGAAACTCATTGTGCCTATATGTGACAAAGTCTTAAAGTTCCTCTTATTTTTAGCCTGCTGTTCTATGATTCTTCAGACTAAAAGCGAAATGAACTTCGAGACTTAAGCCAAAATATTTCAGGAAAAGAACATATGGTGGTGGTGGCAGCATAGTGGTTTGGTTGCTTTGCTGCTTCCAGATTCTAGATGGTTTGCTAGTTATAGATCCCTCAGTTCTGCTCACTAGAAGAAAATTCTGGAGAATTTATAGCCATCAGTTTGTGATCTTAAGCTCAAGTGCATACGGTTATAAAGGGTTACAAAGTTTTTTCAGAAGTAAAATTAAAGTTTCAGAAATCTTAAATTATGTTGGAAAATATCTTTGTTTGATGTTGGCCAGATTTGTCTCGGTATCCATTTTAAGCCGTTTCCAAATCATGAACTTTCAGATACCAGCTTTGTTCCCATCTGCTGCACATGTTGTGTGCAGCTATATTTGTGCACTTCTTACACGAAGATACAAAGAAATACAGATAGATATTATAGACAGTTGTTTACTGGAATAAAAAAGAAATTAATTTGCAACATTTTCCAAGAACAGTTTGAACAAATCTACTCTCAGCCAGTCCTAAAAACACAGAGAATATTGACTTTTCAAAAATTGGATATATTTCCTAAAAATAGTCTTTGAAATTTTATGAACAGCCAAAGCAAGGTCTTAAAAAAACCCCGCTACAAGGCACCTGTGATTTCTGTACCAGGAACGAATGGCTAAAATGTGATGTGGGCGGGGTGTGAGAGCCTGAGAGTCCAAACTCTGGGCAGAAACATCCCACGCTTCCCCCTCCACCTGCGCCCGGTTCAGCCAGGTTAATGGATAAACAAACTTCCTGCCTCCAAACTGACACCGAAACTTCTCCGGAATACTGCCGCTGTGGTGACGAACCTGTCAATGGGACTTTTTTACAAGAAAGTTATTTTTTTTCTCCAGTCAATAGTTATTAGTGTTAATGTTTCTGAGTCATAAACCCAACCAAACGGCGCTTAGCATCAGCCTCGCTCACACGTTTCCCTCAGAACTTCTTCAAACCGAAACAGAAGCAGAGCGGGAGGGATTTCCGTCTGAACATGGACCGGTACCGGTACTTCATATTCAACCAGAGGAGTGTGCTCATCCTAGGCATCCTCCAGATAGCCTGTGCGGGTCTCTGTGTCGTCTGCGGCTTAATGGACGCTGCTTTCCGCAAGAACACCCCGCTGAGCACCAGCAGGACGCCGGTGTGGGGAGGACTGGTCAGTATCACCTGGAAGGCTCTGCTCGGTGGGCATCCAGGTATCAGGATACCTACGGAGTGTTATTGGTGTGTTACAGGCTCATATAGGAGACCGCTTTCTAAAATATGGTGTGGATCCTCTTGGAGAAGAATAATGACTGTTGACAGGGTCGGCCAAAGATTGGCTGAGGCCGTGAGCAGACTTTCATTCGCCCCCCCCGCCCCCCACTTCCATCTTCAGTCTTTCATGATTATTATGAACATGAAGAGTCGGGAGGACGGCGAATCGCTTTTTAAAATATGCTTAATTAATTTGCTTTAGATTCTGCTGTAAAAAAACAACAACTAAGCAATCATTGATTATTCCATCCATCCATTTTCTAACACCCTTGTCCCCAGTGGGGACAGTGGGAACCAGGAGGTACTGGTTCCTATCCCCGGCTAACGTTCCGGGCGAGAGGCGGGGTCACCCTCGACAGGTCGCCAGTCTGTGGCATTTATCCTTGATTATTATTTTTTCTTTTTAGTGATTAAAATAATTTTCAGTTAACTGACTTGTAACGTTTTTTAATCAGTCAAAGGGTTACGTTCCTTATTGGAGAATATGATATCATCACTATTAAATATCTGACAATTTCACCAGCCTGTACTGATGTCCAGATAAATATTCTAGCTAAATCCTCAAATTGACTTAGAAAATGATATTTGATGTAAAATCCACTTTTAATATGATAGTTAAGGATATGTTAATGTGTTTTTGGTATGCAGTGAACCTCCAGGATTTGTGGGTGTTAAGAACCAGAGTTGTCTGCGAATGGCTAAAATCTATAAATACTTGAGACCCCTTCATAAAACACTTGTAACTGCATCTTAATAGTTCAAACATCAAATATACCTTAATATGCATTAATACACACAGTGGAAGCCATGTTGACACTACCACAGAAGCTAACATCCAGTCTTCCGTATTTCCACTTTGAAGTTTACGATCAATACTGTGTAATTTAACGGTGCTCTTGGATTGACAGTTTTGTAATCGACAGCCAATTGTTTGCTAAGCAGCGTTGCATCAAGACATTTCAACTTCTCTAGCTGCATTTTCTTCATAATAACTTAGTTGGGCTTTACAGAAAAAAAATATTTGTGGTTTTCACAAATAATTTGAAATAGCATTCTATGGAAATATCTGCAAATATTGAACCCCAAAATCTGAACCATGAATAGTCACTGTAAAGATATTGAAAACATGACTAAACAGACAATTGTATTCGTTTAAAAAAGAATCTAGATTTTGGTTAAGTTGGACCAAAGTTTGAACAATAAATCTGTAACTATGCCTCCAGAGAAATAAAAATTCATCAACAATCCGACATATTCTGGATGTAGTTTAACTATCATGGGGAATGCTTGAATTTCCAAAACTGCTCCCCACCCCACCCAAAAACAAAAAAGTAATTTTTGAGGACACAATGGAGCCAATGTTCTGACCACACACAAAGATGAAATAGGAAGAGAAACAGCAGAGGTGGACTCACTGATGGTACTGTACCTACTGTTACGCCGTTTATCCAGGAGGAGGAGGAGGAAGTTCAAATCATCTCTTCCAACCGTCGTAACGGGACGCGTGGAGATTCTTTACCAAATGATGAACATTATGAACAACCTGGAGCATAATCATCATCAAACTATCATACAACAGTGTCTTCAGTCAGAGGCTTCTTCAAATCTGCAGTAATACAGACTGCTACAGGAGTTAATCCCTACACAGCCATTAACATGTTAAATAACCTTGGATGATAAACTTTTAAACAGCATTTGATCTGTTTAAAGTCACAGTGTTCATGAAACGTGGCCTCAGCCCAGACACATATTAAATTGAAAATTATGAAAATTTTCAATCATGAAAGTTGAGTTTTCATAGTTAATTGCGGTAAAAATTAATACTATGATTAGGCCTGTCGCGATAAACGATAAATCAATTAATGGTACGATAAATTAAAACTATCAACGTCATTTTAATTATCGGCACTATCATCTCTTTCTGTTAATGACACTAAATGAAAAAAGGCTCAACTCCGGTGCTCTCCACTGACTCCTCCCTTCCTCATTTCCTTAGTGTAAAGCCCAGCGGACACTACACGATCTTAGAGCTGCCCATTTTCGAAACCTGAGAGACAACACATTATTAGCCGACAGAAATCCTAGGTATAACATAACATTCAGTCCGTTACGATGTCAAGTTTCCAGGCTTGATATTTATTTCTCGATTATTGGTTGATTAGCTAATGTAAACTCCTGCTCTGCTAGTCAGTCGGTCTTTGAGTCGCTTTTTTTTTTTGCTAATGGAACTGAAACGCACTGAATTGCGCAACACGTTGTTGAAACAATAATTACTGAGAATATAAATTTTAACAGGTTTTGTTGATTATTATTTGTTGATATAATTCTTTAATGAAGCTACAAACGTTTAGGACCTTAGTGAATATTTTGATAAACGTGTCAGAAGAGGAAGTTCTGGTCTCATCGTCCTGGCGGTGTTCAGTTTGTCACCAACTGTCGAGATCAACTCAAAACCTTCCAGTGATCGACGTATTGAGCCCCCTGATCTACCGTAACACACCAAACACTACAGGATGATCGGTTACGAAATCGTAAGCGACAATGTTAGAACGGCCGGCGTTCTAACATTGTCTTAAGGGGAAAAATAGGGGCAAAAAAACCTTGTAGTGTGAATTATTGCATCAGGTAGTCGATGTGCCCATTTTCTCTATTTAAATCTAACTATTACTGAAGGGCAACATAGTATACAGTGCGTTTTTTGTTAATGGAGACTGAGAATCCATTTTATTTTTGGTTGTTTTGTTTATCAGTTCCAGTGTTTAGTGTTCTTTTGAAATTAAAGTGTATCTATCTTTGGCAGGAAATCGCATGCATTATTACGTCATTTTCATTACATCAGTGTAAAAAGGTCTTCAAACAATATTATCGTTTATCGCAATAATTTTTGAGACAATTAATCGTTCAGCAAAATTTGTTATCGTGACAGGCCTAACTATGATCAAATTAGGATCCTCGCTCACACTGCTTCCTGTTGTTTTCAGTTCATGGCCTGTCCTGGTGTGCTGGCGCTGTTTGCATCCCAGAGGAAGAACGCTGTGTTGGTGAGTTTCTAGCTTCTGAACTCTGCTTCTCTTTAGGTGACAATAGGCTGGTACATATGGCAAGCTCAGAGACACCTCTTCAGTCTGTGTCGACGTGGCAACCTGCTGATGACACTCTAAGCTCAGTGATCTCTTCCAGTTTGATGCCTCACAATGCCAAGGTACTGTTAACTTTTTACAAGGACTGGGCGATATGGCTGAAAACCATATCACGATATAAACATTTTATATCAGTGGATGCTGATAATTATGGATCAGTGTTTTGTTTTAAATACCTGAAATGCTGCCAAGCTGGTGACATGATCTTTACTGTTTAATCCTCAATTTCAGTCGTTTTCTCCTTCCACTCCATGCTGCTGCTGTTTATTTCTAAGCTGCTAAGAGGCACAGTGGTGAAACCTGAAACTGCTGCTGCGCATGGTACTCAGCAGGCTGTTGCTAGGAAACCAAAGAGTGAGCGAGCGAGTTAGTTGATGCCACCAATCTAGCTTAGCTGGCTGTGAGAGGTTGAGCAGCTATTGCCTTTCCTCTGCCTACATCCCCCAGAATGCTTTTCTGGAACAGAGTCCAATCAAAATTGTATCAGATATATTTTCTATTGATATTGATGATTTTCTGTTGCGATATATATTGTTATTGATTTATCGTCCACCGCTACGTTTTACACATTTTCAAGTTTTGACTTTTCAGAGTCAACTGCACCTCCAGGGAAGTTTCAGATAGATGGATGAATTAATTGATTGATTGATTTGTCAATTCATTTTTTTATTGGGTTTTACGCTTATGTCTGGATTGCAGAAGATGACTCTGTATGCCTAGCTATGATCTGAATATGACTCTCTACGGGGGGCAGTGGAGTGAATGTTTTTCCAGAGGGGTCATGTTTCCCCCTGATCCCCCTTTTGAGGGCGCCACTGTTCAGAGTCAGTCAAATCTCTTTGTTTTTGGCAATTTTATAGCTTTTATTCTAAATTCTTTTACACACCTTGATATAGATGATCTCCTTAGGTGGCACCTTCCCTCATTGCACAAATGTACATCTCTCTCTCTCTCTGTTGTTCAGTAGATTTTTCAATACATATATTTCACTCATCTTAAGAACTACTTGGGATGGGATCATTTGAACATCCTTATTGGTGATGATTTAAATTTAGGGTGTGTGTATTTACCTTGTACCATGGCTGTGTGTGGAAGTGTTGTGGTGTAAGCTGATACTGTGGTGCTGCATGGCTCTCTTATGAAATGGCCTGGAAATGGAAAGGTCGCAGGATGAGCTGGAATCCCTCAACAGGCATGAGGTTAACTCCTCATTCCATCGTTTTCCTGCTGCTCGTCCCTTCCACACATAAACACGTATTGTCTGGACGTTTTGTGCTGTCCTCAGGTCAGCTGCATGGTGGTGGCTGCAGGACTTTCCTGTGCAGCTGCGGTCATCATCTTCGGCTACTCCTCTCTGACGCTGACCTATGGGGAAGAGGACGAAGACGTCTTCCACCAACACAAAAGTGCCAAAGTGGTAATTACCGCGCACAGCCGGCTGTATTCAGAGCTCTTCATTTGGTGGAACTTCAAGTACACACACATCTGTCTGCTGTTTCACAGCCTTTCTAACAACTGACAGCAGTGACAGTAGTTGCTGTCTACAAACCAGACAAGTTGAAGTGACTCAAGCTTCTGAAGCTTCTTTTATTTTGGTGGAACATGGTTTTAAGTGTGGCTCTGGACGTATTTGTACCTAACAGCAGCAAACTGTGTCACACTAATATTATTTCTGTCTCCTAACTCAGACATTTGTTCTCCATCGGCTGGTGAAAGGAGCCAATGCCACCATCATCCTGACCTGCATCATCAGCCTGGTTCTGTCCTCCCTCATTGGTTATGTGGGTTTCCGGAGTCTTCCATGCTGTGGCTGCTATGATTCCAGGACTGGACTGGTAAGGACTGGTAGCCCACCGCCTCTTGGTGTGAGGCTGAAAGAGTTAATCATGTCATGGTACAATGTTTCTCCAAAAGTCATGCTGTTGTGTCTGTGGAAGTTGCTAGCAGGGTTCTCAAGTCCAAATAACCAATGTCTCAATTTAATCAATACTAGAAAATGTATTGATTTAAAATAACAGACTCTTAGCTCCTTACCATCCTGTGTTGTGAGTTTAACCTGCTAACATGACAGAAAGGAAACATATGCGACCCTGTGCAGCCAACAGGACTAACACAAAAGAGTCATTCAGACGAACTTTCCCATAAAGGCAGATGGAAAAAAAAAAAAGAGGAATACCAAAGAATGACACGTGCCAGCTATGCTAACACTGATGTTTGAAAGCAGCCTAAAATGAACAGTAAAGCTCCTGTATCTGCGATGTTGAAAACTTCACAAACAAACACTACCTGTTTCATCTGCAGTGGTCAGAGATGGGTTCATTTGGACCCTCCAGTCTTTTCCTATGGTCTGCGCAGTCCGGTGAGATTGCGCTGACCTTGCGTGTGCTTTTACAAGGGGCTTTTTCTGTGTAGTTTTGGAATCTGATGGTTCCCCGGTGTCCCACTGTGACATTTCCTGCACTCCTCATAAGCATCGCGCTAAGACTGCAGGAGGGTTACACATTAGCTTCATAGACACATAAAGCCCTGTGATGGCTGCAGTCGGCTGGACTCCACCATCAAGACGGGCTCATGAAGTTCAAAACTCCCCAATTTTTTGTTCTAATCTGCGTGATTAGACAGTTCAGACTCAGGTAAGGATGAGGCACTGCGTAGAATAAGATGTATTATAGGAATGTGTCACAACAAGTGTAGGAAAAGGACACAGTCAATGAAATCTATGAAATCTCAATTGTGACAAAGGCAAAATGCTTCAGTGTATTTGGCATACTCACCTAAATCCCCACCCACTGTTTAGTCCACATTAGTGGGCTAAACACTGACGTGTTCTGATTTCAAGACTGAAACCAGAAAGGTACGCGTCATGGAAACAGTTCCTGTTGCTATCAGTTAGCAAATTGCTCCTAATCCACCAACCCTTAGCAATAAACCACACAATCCTCGACCCGGTGCACCTTCACTGCCTGCCAGCTCACATGAGCAAAGGACAGAATGTATCAGTGATTAGATCACCACCATGATTCAATGGAGTCAGGACCATCATGTTTATGAAGCATGGCAGAGAGAGAGAGCCAAACCCAGATCAGCCTGGTCTGTAAGTGAGGTATTTTATATTTGGTGAACTCTGCTCCAGTAATAATAATGCTCCATACTCTAAAGTTCAACATTAAATTTCCGCCACTTCCTGGACATACAATTATCACGTTTAAACAAGATACGTATCACGTCTAAGATAAGTATCATGCTATAGCGTGATAGCATTCAAAATATTTTTTTTTCTGTGTGATAGCAATGCGCTGCCATACAAATCAAACCAAAATTAATACTGTTCCATCTGAGGACAGTCAGGAATAAAACCCACTTCCATTTTTCAGTTGAATTTGTTTGGCTCATTTGTCTACACTGGGCCACACATATATACAGGCATGAACAGCAGCACACGCCTAATAGGATTAAAGATAAAAAAAAAAGTGTGCAACACCCCCAGCCCCAAATGAAGGATTGTTTATTGGAAGTAAACCCTGAGTTTCACTGTAATAGCTGTATGCACAAACACACACACACAAAAAGGACAGTGTAAGCTACAAAAACACACTCTTACAACCAGAACGTTTCAACTAAAAATAATGTTCACCTCTAAAAATATCAACTCTAATTCAAAACTATGCCCTAGTGTTTATATACAACAAATTCACAATTTCAATCGATTAAAAAATTAGAACCATCCTCATTTACAAAAGAAACATACCTTGTGCCTCTGTCAATAGGGCCGCTAATCTTCTGTTCCTTTCTGCCATTAAGCTGCCATTCTACAACATATATAGAGCAAAATAAAAATAAAATAACATCAAATCAAAAACTGGAAGTCATGTGTCATACAAAATAAAATGAGATAAAGGAACAAAGTGCTAAAGATGTCTAAATGAGAGACAGTTTAACCTGAGTTCATCCAACACTTTTCCTCATCAAAAATGTCTTTTGATGAGGAAAACACTGTTGAGCAGATTTAATGGGAAACCAGGTGATTGTGTTTTGCATTGTTAAGCCTATTTAAATTACAGCCACATTGGCAGAAACTAGTCTAAATTGTTGGGAAAAGTTTCATTTGTCTTAATATGAATGAATTTATTTGGAAATGTTTTAATGGTTTGAAACATCTCCTTTACTAGAAGGTGTGAATCACTTCAGAGCTTTTCCTGGTTACCATAGCAATAGCAACTAATGTTACACTTCTACCTAACTGATGATGTCATTAGGATCAGATGCTTTGTGTCATAGGTCTATGACATCAGCTCTGAAACCTCTTAAATAGTTTGTCACTTGTGTTCTAGAGCCAGACCTGCAGAACCCAGCGGATTTATAGTGAATTGTTCTCTTTGCACCGTGAGACAGAAACGGAAGATGGACTCCCCTCGTTTACCCAAGATTATTATTCCTATGGTAAGGACAAAGAAGATACAACCAAATGAAGAACTGTACCAAACTTTGCGACTTCGAGAGCAGGAAGAATCTTCAAACACCGTTGTTTCATACTGGACGATATATACAAAAAATGCAGAACATGAACGAAAAATGAGACAAAGAGCTGTGTCCACAGCTAATTGCAATGAGGTTACTGGGAAAGACAAACATGACAAACAGTTTAAGAAGCCTTTGTCATGTAAAAAAGAACAGAAACCCATCATACAGGACCTGAAGAAAAAAGAAGTTGCAAAAGACACTTTAGATGAGAACATTTTTTCTAAAGAAATGGCTATGCGGGAGACAAAGGAAGACTTTCCTTCTATATCTGTGTTTCAACACCAGCGTGAGATGAGACTTCCTGAAAAGGTTCTTTCTCAACAAGATTGTAAGAAGATTGTTTACGACAATCTAGAAAAAATAAAGAGGAAAGAAGCTGAAAAATACATTCTTCTGGAGAACAAGCGTTGTGCAGAGAGGGCCAATCAGCAGTTACTCCAGAAGTTGCAAGAGGAAAGAGAAAGGAAGCAGAAAGATGAAATAAAACAGTCTCTGACTGATACCTGGGATGCTCAAATTCTATATAAACAACAGAAGGAGGAGAAACGAGCTAAACTTGAAAGGCAATACAGGGCTGCCATGATTGAGTCAGATAGACTCCATCAAACTGAGGAAATTGAGACGAGGAGACGGAAGAAAGAGCAATGCCGGAAATTTTTGAGACAGAATGAGACTCTGCGTACCAAAAAAAAAAAGAAATCTAGTGATTACAGTTTAGAGGACGTACTGAAGAAATGTGATGTTCTTTTACAGGAAAAGCATTGTGACATGTTTTACGAGGATGAGACTGCCACATTGTCACATAAAATACAGCAGCAACAGAAAACTCCAACGCAAAACCCTCTGGCTGATGAATTGGCTGCCAGACATAAACGCAAAGAGAAAAAGAAGAGGGAAATGGACAGGGCTGAAAGGCAAGGGATTCTTCCTGGATATCGAGGTGAGGAAAGTAGACAGAAGAAGGCGGCTCAACAGAACCTGAAGACACAGAACAACGTTACTGAGCCAGAAAGAGCTGTTCATCATCAATCGGTCGTTCTAGATCGTGACAGTCACTGTGACATTGCTGATAACAACACAAGTCTTGAAATGCGTAAAAAAATCGTGTACGACCAACTTTCACTTATGAAGAAAAAAGAAGATATGAAAAGGACTTCTATGGAGGAAAAGTTAATGGAAGACTTTAAACATCGGGAAGCTGCAAAGCAGAAGGTTGAAAAACTGGAGAAGGAGAAAAAAGCTGCAGCTAACATGTGTCTGATTGATTCGTGGGGTTCCCAGATACGACGCAAACAGCAGGAGAAAAAGGAACTTCGTGAGGCTGAGAGGAGAGACATGCTGTCCATAATTGAGCTGGACAGAGTGTGTGGAGGTGAAAGTAGAAAAATCAGCCATCAGAAATGCAAACAGCCTGTTCAGGGGACTCTGCCAGCAGCAAGACCAGGGAGAAGCAGCTCCAAGTCCTGTGCGGGAAAAACCAGCAATGCTTGCAGATCTTCACAGAGTCGTCAGAAGGTTAGCAGTACCACGCCTGTCAGACTTCCCTCACTGGACTCCAGCTCTATACACCTCCCTGAGGATTGCCAAGAGACTGAGAATGACATTGTAAAACTCTCATCCATTCCCATACAAAATGAATAATTGTTTCTCAGCTGGCCAAGGAATGCGAGGGGATTCCCCTGGAGCTGAGGAGAGGGAAGTCTGGGCCTCCATACTTAGGCTTCCGTCCCCACGACCCGACAAGCAGAAGACAATGGATGGATGGATGGACGGATGGATGGATGGATGGCTCTTCAAACCAGTCTTTCCTTTTGTCTTCTGCCTGTCTGTGAAAACAGCGGCTATCACTTTTCGTTTACATAACATCTTTGTAAGATTGTTAGCTACGTCAGACATATGAGGCCTTATCTTTGAAGGTAGCATACACGGTATTAGTAAGTTTAAGTTATTGTTAGTCATTTTAACAAAAGGTTTTCTCTGGGTGCTCCAGTTTTCCTACAAAAACGATAGACAGACCAATAGATAGACCGATAGACCGATAGACCGATAGATAGATAGATAGATAGATAGATAGATAGATAATTGTCTTTATTAGTAAAATTAAGTAATCCTACTTCAAATATAAGTTTTCTCTGGGTGCTCCAGTTTCTCTAAAAACACAAGTCACAGACAGACATTGTAATTTGCTCTCTTAGTAAAATCAAATAATCTTGCTTTAAACAAAAGGTTTTCTCTGGGTGCTCCAGTTTTCCTACAAAAACGACAGATAGATGGATAGACAAATAGATGGATAGACAAATAGACAGACAGACAGATAGATAGATAGCAGTGGCGGGCCGTGCATTTCACACCTAGGCCGACAGTAGTGCTCCGTCTGAATCAATCCAATCCTCAATAACTATTTCATGGCTATAAAACTTCTACTGCAGGTACAGCTGCGACACACATAAAAAAAGCATCAAAAATAACCTGATAAAATTGCAATATTATTTAGGAATATAGCAACATTTTACTCACCAAAAATCCTGATTATTTGTACACAAAATCCATCCTCCTTTCTTTCCTCAAGATGTCAATTACTCTGTTGTGCAGATTATCCTCGCGTTTCACTTCCATGAAGAAGTCCTTTTCTATCGCCATCGAAGCTAATGCTGAAAGTCGAGTCTGCCCGGTCCTATTTCTGGCATAAGTTTTAGTTAGTAGACTGAAAGTGGCGGACAAATCCTTTTCCCGGTTGTGACAGGCTTGCTAGCTTCGGAGTTACCTGACCTTGTTTAACAATGTCCAGCTTTTCTTGAAAAGTCCGTCTTGAAAATGGCTTTGACAGTAAATCTCCAACCAAATCCATTTCTTCTCCTCCTTCACCATTGTGGGTTGACAAAACAGCTATTAAATCAACACAACAATATCTTTGCTTGCGCAGCAGATGCAGTTTGCTAGCTCTGGCTAGTACGCGCTTTGACTATCCAATCAGAGCATGTGAATACGCTGACGTTTCCGCCAACTCAAAATCTGATTGGTTGAAGCAACAGTTTGATCGACATTTATTTTATTCTACAGGCCCCGCAGAACTGATTGTGAAGGCCTCCAGGCAGATTTCTTTGACCCTGGCAACAAATAGTGGCTGAAATGTGATTGGTTAAATGCTTAAATATGAAAATACACGTCTGGAAGCGGCGCAACCAGGGGGCTAGCAATGAAAGGAAGCGGACAGACCATTTGGAATTATTTAATACGTATTTATGGACAAAATATAATTAACATCAGTCTGTGATTCAGATATTTTTAGGCCAGCATAGATAGATAGATGGATAGATGGATCGTTTTCTTTATTAGTAAAATTAAGTAATCCTACTTCAAATATAGGTTTTCTCTAGGTGCTCCAGTTTCTCTAAAAACACAAATGACAAATGTTACATTTTGTCTGTAATTTTTTTCTATTAGTTAAATAATTCTACTTTAAACATTAGTTCTCTCCAGGTCTCTACAAACATGATACTACTACATAGGTTAGCTAGCTATAAATAGATTTTATAGATTTTATAGATAATATATATGTATAGGGCTGCACAGTGGCGCAGTTGGTAGCACTGTTGCCTTGCAGCAAGAAGGTCCTGGGTTCGATTCCCGGCCGGGGTCTTTCTGCATGGAGTTTGCATGTTCTCCCTGTGCATGCGTGGGTTCTCTCCGGGTACTCCGGCTTCCTCCCACAGTCCAAAAACATGACTGTCAGGTCAATTGGTTTCTCTAAATTCTCCCTAGGTGTGAGTGTGTGTGTGAATGGTTGTTTGTCCTGTATGTCTCTGTGTTGCCCTGCGACAGACTGGCGACCTGTCCGGGGTGTACCCCGCCTCTCGCCCGGAATGTCGCTGGAGATAGGCACCAGCAACCCTCCCGACCCCATTAGGGACAAGGGTGAACGGAAAATGGATGGATGGATATATATGTATATATATATATATATATATATATATATATATATATATATACTGTATATATGGATATACTGTTTCCTTTATTTTCATGACTATTGACATTGTAGATTCACACTGAAGGCATCAAAACTATGAATAACACATGTGGAAATATGCACTAAACAAAAAAGTGTAAAACAACTAAAAATACCCCTTATATTCTAGTTTCTTCAAAGTAGCAACCTTTTGCTGTGATTACTGCTTTGCACACACTCTGCATTTTCTTGATGAGCTTCAAGAGGTCGTCACCTGAAATGGTTTTCACTTCATAGGTCAACCTGCCCTGTCAGGTTAATAAGTGGGATTTCTTGCCTTATAAATAGTCATGAAAATAAAGAAAACCCATTGAATTAGAAGGTGTGTCCAAACTGTTGGTCTGTACTGTATATATATATATATGCACAAAAAAATAAAGGGAACACTTTAAGTGTGAAACACCTGTTTAAGTGTTCCCTTTATTTTTTTGAGCAGTATATATATAAGGTGTGAGGCCTTTTAATTGTTATAATTAAAAAGCCTCAAACTTTTTATTATGACATTAAAAGTGTCATTATTATGACACTTTTGTCATAAAAGTGTCATTATGACACTTTTAATGTCATCATTATACATATATATGTATACATATATACATATAACTCTTTCCAATTCAATACATACAGTATATATATATACACTGCCTGGCCAAAAAAAAGTCGCCACCAAAGAATGGTCACTCTCTAATATTTTGTTGGACCGCCTTTAGCTTTGATTACAGCCCGCATTCGCTGTGGCATTGTTTCAATAAGCTTCTGCCGTGTCACAAGATTTATTTCCATCCAGTGTTGCATTAATCTTTCACCAAGATCTTGTATTGATGATGGGAGAGTCTGACCACTGCGCAAAGCCTTCTCCAGCACATCCCAAAGATTCTCAATGGGGTTAAGGTCTGGACTCTGTGGTGGCCAATCCATGTGTGAAAAAGATGTCTCATGCTCCCTGAACCACTCTTTCACAATGTGAGCCCGATGAATCCTGGCATTGTCGTCTTGGAATATGCCCGTTCCATTTGGGAAGACAAAATCCATTGATGGAATAACCTGGTCATTCAGTATATTCAGGTAGTCAGCTGACCTCATTCTTTGGGCACACAATGTTGCTGAACCTAGACCTGACCAACTGCAGCAACCCCAGATCATAGCACTGCCCCCACAGGCTTGTACAGTAGGCACTAGGCATGATGGGTGCATCACTTCACCTGCCTCTCTTCTTACCCTGATGCGCCCATCACTCTGGAACAGGGTAAATCTGGACTCATCAGACCACATGACCCTCTTCCATTCCTCCAGAGTCCAATCTTTATGCTCCCTAGGAAACTGAAGCCTTTTTTTCTGGTTAGCCTTACTGATTAGAGGTTTTCTTACGGCTACACAGCTGTTCAATCCCAACCCCTTGAGTTCCCTTCGCATTGTGCGTGTGGAAATGCTTTTGCGTTCACAATTAAACATACTCCTGAGTTCTGCTGTTGTTTTTCTTCGATTTGATTTGACCAAACATTTAAGTAATCGCCGACTAACGTCTTTTCCACGACCACAGGATGTGTCTTTTGCCATGGTTGTTTAAGAAATGAGGAGTTACTCATTGCATCAGCTGGGGTTAAATAACTTGTTGCCAGCTGAAAGATAATCGCCTATGCAGTACTTATCCAATAGGAGGCTTGTACCTATTTGCTTAGTTAAATCCAGGTGGTGACTTTTTTTTGGCCAGGCAGTGTATATATATATATATATATATATATATATATATATATAAAAAAAATTCCCTTCTCACCCACCGCGGGTGGTTCTTATCCTCTGAGCTCGGGTCCTCTACCAGAGGCCTGGGAGCTTGAGGGTTCTGCGCAGTATCTTGGCTGTGCCAAGGACTGCACATTTCTGGACTGAGATGTCTGATGTTGTTCCTGGGATCTGTTGTAGCCATTGGTCCAGTTTGAGGGTGACTGCCCCGAGGGCCCCGATGACCACAGGCACCACTGTGGTCTTCACCTTCCAGGCCCTCTCCAGTTCCTCCCTGAGGCCCTGGTATTTCTCTAGTTTCTCGTGCTCCTTTTTCCTGATGTTGCAGTTGCTTGGTATTGCTACATCTACCACAACGGCTTTCCTCTGTTGACTACGACAATGTCTGGTTGGTTCGCCATTACCATTTTGTCTGTCTGGATCTGGAAGTCCCACAGGATCTTAGCTCTGGAGTTCTCCGCCACCTTTGGGGGTGTTTCCCACTTTGATCTCGGGGTTTCCAGTCCATATTCTGCACAGATGTTTCTGTACACTATGCCTGCAACTTGGTTATGTCGTTCCATGTACGCTTTCCCTGCCAGTATCTTGCACCCTGCTGTTATGTGCTGGACTGTCTCAGGGGCCTCCTTGCACAAGCTACACCTTGGGTCTTGTCTGGTGTGGTAGATCTGGGCCTCTATTGCTCTGGTGTTTAGGGCCTGTTCCTGGGCGGCCAGGATGAGGGCCTCTGTGCTGTCCTTGAGTCCAGCTTTTTCCAGCCATTGGTAGGATTTACTGATATCAGCCACTTGGGTTATTTGCTGGTGGTACATCCCATGTAGGGGCTTGTCCTCCCATGATGGTATCTCTGGCACCTCAACCTCCGTTCCCTGTTGTCTGAGATAATCACTGAGCACATTGTCTGTTGAGGCTTTGTCCCTGATGTATTTATGGATCTTAGTTGTTTCGTCCTGGATTGTGGTTCTCACACTCACTAGTCCTCTGCCTCCTTCCTTGCGGCTCGTGTACAGTCTCAGGGTGCTGGATTTGGGATGGAACCCTCAATGCATTGTTAGTAGTTTTCTAGTCTTAATATCCGTGGCTTTTATCTCCTCCTTTGGCCAGCTAATTATTCCAGCAGGGTATCTGATTACTGGCAGGGCACAGCTGTTCATCGCACGGATTTTGTTCTTGCCATTGAGCTGGCTTCTCAGGACTTGCCTTATTCGTTGGAAGTATTTAGCTGTGGCTCCTTTCCTTGTGACCTCATCGAGGTTGCCATTTGCTTGTGGTATACCTAGGTACTTGTAACTGTCCACTATGTCTGCTATTGTTCCTTCTGGGAGTGAGACCCTCCTATATATATATATATATATATATGTCAGGAGAGGAACTGCAGACCCATCAGAACCTAAAGAACCAGATATTAGCATCTCTTCATCTTCAATCATCTCCTGAGGCTGATTTGGTACAGAACATTTAGTTATGATTGATTAAGTTTATTATTGTGATTTTAGTTGACTATTGTGGTTTTATTCTTTGCTTAGGATGTTGAGTTTGGATGATATTTAATAAATAATAGCATTAGCCTAAATAAGTGGCCATTTAAAGAACAAATCATACGAATAGATTAACACTAAATCAATAAATCAATATTTTCTACATTACATTACTTTCTGTGTGTTTTATTCCAAAATGTTTATATATTTTATGAATAATTGTCCAGTGGTCATTCAATGTATTATTTCACTAATATTTTATTAATGTGGTTTACCAGTTTGGATAATCTGACTTCATATCAATGAAGAAAAAACATGCTAAGCAAAAGTACACCAGACCTGCAGGCCAGGGCCGGTTCTATACGGGGGCAAAAGGGGGTTCTAAAGAAATTATACTAAATAAATGTCTTTTTTAAATATTCAGTGGTAGATATTTTTAAATCTTCACAATTTTATTTTAACTATGAAGTAATAATTATAATACTGCACTTAAAAGTTTTAGCTGTTGTATGGAGATAGGATCACGCTTTCTATCTGCTAGATCAGAGATATGCAACCTGAATCTTTGGAGACACAAGCATCTCTTTGGTTCACAATATTAAATGAGGAAATATTGCTCTGTTTGTGTTTAACTCTTTAAGTGTCTCCATTAAAATAAACAAACAAAAAAAAAAACATAGACTACACGGGCCCCTGTGGTAAATTTGTTGTAGAAGCCGCCTCCAAAGAAAACAGTAAAGACATTATATGTATTTTTAACCAGCTGTAAGGCGTCAGACTTGTATCATCAGCACCTTTATTCAGATGACAATTTGCAATGCAAAATATTATGCTTAGTGATTTATTGCAATGGGCAATTTTAAATGGCAATGCAGTACTTAATTTAGAATGATTTTTATATATATGAATGGGCATTCATAAATATATTGGACAGTAATGGCTCTATTTATTTGAAGAGTATTTTGTACTTCAGCACAAAATGTTGTATATGTGCAAAATATTTGAATAAATAATGAGTTAGTCTGATCCTGGTCCTTAGCCTTGTTAATTACTCTTATTGCTCTTTTTTGAAGTTTGATTAGTGACTGTTGTGTTGTTTTGTAATTAATTTCCCAAATCTCTCTGGAGTCACTTAAATAATGTCAAACTAAAGAACAGAACAGAATGTTCGGCTGTTTCTGTGTGAATAGAAAGGTGTTTGGTACTGAAACTATGACAGGCCCACTACATGAACTGTGAACTGAAACAATAAAACTCGACTCATCATGTCTACTTTTCCATAGATGAACAGACATTCCTGTAAAAAAGGCCAACAGCCACATAATGTTCAGATAA